>NC_092088.1:47119507-47464507 GCF_045679555.1 Salvelinus alpinus
AATTTGTTACAATTCTAGGCTTGCACGCTGTTCAAACAGTTGGACACGGACTGAAGGGTGTGTTCATAACAATTCAACTGTTCTGCCTTGTTAGCTAGCAAATTTGTCTATACTTAAAATATAAAGGGGATTCAATCTTGCAACCTTACGGTAAACTAGTCCAATGCTCTAACCACCTGCCTCTCATTGCACTCCACGAGGAGTCTGCCTGTTACGCGAATGCAGTAAGAAGCCAAGGTAAGTTGCTAGCCAGCATTAAACTTATCTTATAAAAAACAATTAATCAATCAATCATAATCACTAGTTAACTACACATGGTTGATGATATTACAAGTTTATCTAGCGTGTCCTGCGTTGCATATAATCGATGCGGTGCGCATTCGCGAAAAAGGTACCTAACCATAAACATCAATGCCTTTCTTAAAATCAACACACAAGTATATATTTTTAAACTTGCATATTTAGTTAATATTGCCTGCTAACATGAATTTCTTTGTGTCACTTCTCTTGCAACAGAGTCAGGGTATATGCAGCAGTTTAGGCCGCCTGGCTCGTTGCGAACTGTGTGAAGACCATTTCTTCCTAACAAAGACAGCCAACTTCGCCAAACAGGGGATGCGTTAACAAAAGCGCATTTGCGGAAAAAACACAATCGTTGCACGACTGTACCTAACCATAAACGTCAATGCCTTTCTTAAAATCAATACACAGAAGTATATATTTTTAAACCTGCATATTTAGTTAAAAGAAATCCAGGTTAGCAGGCAATATTAACCAGGTGAATTTGTGTCACTTCTCTTGCGTTCATTGCACGCAGAGTCAGGGTATATGCAACAGTTTGGGCCGCCTGGCTCGTTGCGAACTAATTTGCCAGAATTTTACGTAATTATGACAACATTGAAGGTTGTGCAATGTAACAGGAATATTTAGACTTATGGATGCCACCCGTTAGATAAAATACGGAACGCTTCTGTTTTCGAGATGATAGTTTCCGGATTCGACCATATTAATGACCTAAGGCTCGTATTTCTGTGTGTTATTATGTTATAATTAAGTCTATGATTTGATAGAGCAGTCTGACTGAGCGATTGTAGGCACCAAGCAGGCTCATAAGCATTCATTCAAACAGCACTTTCGTGCATTTTGCCAGCAGCTCTGCTGTTTATGACTTCAAGCCTATCAACTCCCGAGATTAGGCTGGTGTAACCGATGTGAAATGGCTAGCTCGTTAGCGAGGTGCGCGCTAATAGCGTTTCAAACGTCACACGCTCTTAGACTTGGAGTAGTTGTTCCCTTGCTCTGCATGGGTAACGCTGCTTCGAGGGTAGCTGTTGTCGATGTGTTCCTCGTTCGAGCCCAGGTAGGAGCGAGGAGAGGGACGGAAGCTATACTGTTACACTGGCAATACTAAAGTGCCTATAAGAACATCCAATAGTCAAAGGTATATGAAATACAAATGGTATAGAGAGAAATAGTCCTATAATTCCTATAATAACTACAACCTAAAACTTCTTACCTGGGAATATTGAAGACTCATGTTAAAAGGAACCACCAGCTTTCATATGTTTTCATGTTTTGAGCAAGGAACTTAAACGTTAGCTTTCTTACATGGCACATATTGCACTTTTACTTTCTTCTCCAACACTTTGTTGTTGCATTATTTAAACCAAATTGAACACATTTCATTATTTATTTGAGGCTAAATTGATTTTATTGATGTATTATATTAAGTTAAAATAAGTGTTCATTCAGTACTGTTGTAATTGTCATTATTACAAATAAATAAAAAAATTGTCCGATTCATCTGTATCGGCTTTTTTTGGTCCTCCAATAATCGGTATCGGCGTTGAAGAATCATAATCGGTCGACCTCTAATACACACGTGTAAAAACAATATGCTATTAATTGTTTTATCTCTACTAAACAAAAATGTAAACATAACATGTAAAGTGATGGTCCCATGTTTCATGAGCTGAAATTAAGATCCCAGAAGTTTTTCATATGCACAATAGCATATTTCTCTCAAATTTTGCGCACAAATTGATTTACATCCCTGTTTGTGAGCATTTCTCCTTTGCCAAGATAACCCATCCACCTGACAGCTGTGGCATAGCAAGTAGCTGATTAAACAGCATGTTCATTACACATGTGCACCTTGTGCTGGGGACAATAAATAGACCCTCTAAAACGTGCAGTTTTGTCACACAACACTGCCACAGATGCCACAGAAGTTTTGAGGGAGCGTGCATTGGCATGCTGACTGCAGGAATGTCCACCAGAGCTGTTGCCAGATAATTTAATGTTAATTTCTCTACCATAAGCCGCCTCCAACATCGATATAGAGATTTTGGCAATATGTCCAACTGGTCTCACAACAGCAGACCACGTATAACCATGCCAGCCCCGGACCTCCACAACCGTCTTTTTAATCTGCGGGACCGTCTGAGACCAGCCACCCAGACAGCTGATGAAACTGAGGATTATTTCTGTCTGTAAGAAAGCCCTTTTGTGGGGAAAAATTGTCTGGGCCTGGCTCCCCAGTAGGTGGGCCTATGCCCTCCCAGGCCTACCCATGGTTGTGCTCCTGCCCAGTCATGTGAATCCCATAGACCTGCAACAATTTTTTTCAGTTGACTGATTTCCTTACATGACCTGTAATTGTTGCAGGTTGTGTTATATTTTTTTTCAGTGTATATATAATGTCTATAAAATGTATTGTACAATTAACTTAATTTGTTTTGAGTACTTTACAGTTTTTTTTAATCCACCCCTGTAAACGTCATTTGCCTAATGATGCGTTAGTGGAGAAGGACTGTGTCATTTCCAACAAGCGCATTTCCATCCAACGTTCACTCTCCTCGCCGACTCTCCTCGATTAACTTTGACCTTTTTCAGGTGGCGAGAGAGGGCGGCGGAGGAGAGAGAGCGCAGGAGGTGAGCAAATCTGATTGATAAAGGCCCATGTCTCCCTGAGCCTCGAAGGATCCTTCTCCCCACTGGAGAATTTACATACAGGCCTGTCTCGGGCCAAATAGGATGTCATTATCCAAGCAAATTTGTTGTAAACAGTTTGTTTCAAAAACAAGTTTGAAATGAGGTTTTACTGAGTGTTTTTTCTCAAATGTACGCTTTGGCCACTACTACAAATAAAGGACAAGGCAACAATATTTTTGGTGTGAGATTTTCACTGGACAGTTACCTTTAAGGGTGGTGAAGTGAATAGCTGCACATTTTGATTTCACTGACAGCTCACTAAGGAAGTGGATTGACAGTGGTCTGTGTAGGGGAAAACCAGAGTTCTTTTACAGACATCCTCCTGTCAGCCCTGTGACTTTCATCAGGTCAGGGAACAAACACATCTTTCAAACATGGTCAAACAGAGAAACCCAATTGGGCAGGGAGGAGGAGCCGGGTGAAGTCATCCCATTAGAAGGCAAGATTGAATGGTCCTTGACCCCTTCTCTATCTTATTCACAGCCAGGATCAATATGTGCTTACCTTAACAGCTTCTGTTATTAATAATATACACTGTGTCTGAGATGCAGACGCTGCAGGGATCACACAGCAGCCGGGGTCAATAGGTTAAAGTAATGATGCAGCAGTGGTTTAATATCTGGGCTGCCGAGAGGGCTATGGGCTGCAGTCAGAGCACGACGGGGGGGAGGTTATCTCCACTCGAGGCCTGTAGGGCCTCAATTAGCTCCATCTGATACACAGTGGCTGCAATTTGTTTAACATGTCAGTTTTCTCTCTTTCCTTGCAATTAATGAATTGTGGTTGAAATTTAGACTTAGGGTTTTGGAAATAATGTGAACTGTGTAGCAGTGCTTTGAGAGCATTTATTTACTTTCTAGATTCTGTTAGTTCCAAATAAGTAATTGTGTAATGTTATAATGTGCTAGCCTATGCCTACAGTTTCTTGCAAAAGTATTTACCCACTTGGTGTTTTTCCTATTTTGTTGCATTACAACCTGTAATTTAAATAGATTTTTATTTAGATTTTGTGTAATGGACATACACAATATAGTCCAAATTGGTGAAGTGAAATTAAAAAAATAACACGTTTAAAAAAATTCTAAATAAATAAAACTGGAAAAGTGGTGCGTGCATATGTATTCACCCCCTTTGCTATGAAACCCCTAAATAAGATCCGGTGCAACCAATTACCTTCAGAACTCACATCATTAGTCAAATTAAGTCCACCTGTGTGCAATCTAAGTGTCATTATCTGTCACATGATTTCAGTATATATACACCTGTTCTGACAGGCCCCAGAGTCTGCAACACCACTAAGCAATGGGTACCACCAAGCAAGCGGTACTATGAAGACCAAGGAGCTCTCCAAACAGGTCAGGGACAAAGTTGTGGAGAAGTACAGATCAGGGTTGAGTTATAAAAAGATATCCAAAACTTTGAACATCCCACGGAGCACCATTAAACTCATTATTAAAAAATGGAAAGAATATGGCACCACAACAAACCTGCCAAGAGAGGGCCGCCCACCAAAATTCACGGACCAGACAAGGTGGGCATTAATCAGAGAGGCAACAAAGAGACCAAAGATTACCCTGAAGGAGCTGCAAAGCTCCACAGCGGAGATTGGAGTATCTGTCCATAGGACCACTTTAAACCGTACACTCCACAGAACTGGGCTTTACAGAAGTGGCCAGAAAAAAATAAGCAAACATGTTTGGTGTTTGCTAAAAGGCATGTGGGAGACTCCCCAAACATATGGAAGAAGGTACTCTGGTCAGATGAGACTAAAATAGCGTTTTCCTTGATGGCCAAAATGCTCTATGTCTGGCGCAAACCCAACACCTCCCGTCACCCCGAGAACACCATCCCCACAGTGAAGCATGGTGGTGGCAGCATCATGCTGTGGGGATGTTTTTCATCGGCAGGGACTGGGTAACTGGTCAGAATTGAAGGAATGATGGATGGTGCTAAATACAGGGAAATTCTTGAGGGAAACATGTTTGTCTTCCAGAGATTTGAGACTGGGACGGAGGTTCACCTTCCAACAGGACAATGACCGTAAGCATACTGCTAAAGCAACACTTGAATGGTTTAAGGGGAAACATTTAAATGTCTTGGAATGGCCTAGTCAAAGCCCAGACCTTAATCCAATTGAGAATCTGTGGTATGATTTTAAAGATTGCTGTACACCAGCGGATCCCATCCAACTTGAAGGAGCTGAAGCAGTTTTGCCTTGAAGAATGGGCAAAAATCCCAGTGGCTAGATGTGCCAAGCTTATAGAGACATACCCCAAGTGACTTGCAGCTGTAATTGCTGCAAAAGATGGCTCTACAAAGTATTGACTTTGGGGGGTTGAATAGTTTTGTCTTTTTGTCTTATTTCTTGTTTGTTTCACAATAAAAAATATTTTGCATCTTCAAGGTGGTAGGCATGTTGTGTAAATCAAATGATAATTTTTTAAATTCCAGGTTGTAAAGCAACAAAATAGGAAAAATGCCAAGGGGTGAATACTTTCGCAAGCCACTGTATATCACCTCCCATAGTCTCCCATTTGCCTCAGTCATTGGCATGTAGTAGAGGGACCGGGACATTTTGAAATTATGTCCCTTTAGGCTGTAGTCAATGTGTGTGTTAAAACATGAGTAGCAGGTTGTTTTAATGACATGTTACCTCGGAAGTGCCTCTGTATTCATCCAGTAGTAAAATAAGTCTTCTGCTCGAAAAGACCCATGAAAGCATTGAAAATGTTCTTACCTGAATCGTCATCAGTTCAATCGCAACGACTCCCTCGCATACACTTTCAGAAAGTCATTAGCAGCTTGACTGCCTATTTAGTGCATTTGAATCCTCACTGTTTTGTCCTTCATGAGCGTTTAAGAATGGCGGCCCAGCTGTTTTCTCAGCTTCCTCCTAGCAGCTTGTTTAGGGTAAGAGTGGGTGTAACTAATTACATTCTTGTGCAGACCTGACCCAACTTCCCTATGCTATCTATGGGATAAACCTCAGCATTTCCTCGCTAGGGACACAGAGGGGCTAGAGAGCAGCATAATTCTCTATTTAATTTAACATGATCATCTCAATGCCCCCCTGAAATGTAATGTACTGGTGTGCAGTGCACTAAGCTGTACGTAGCCTAACAGTAAGTAGCTCAGTGTGCAGTGATGCACCCCTGTGCTGGAGCCATGATACCCGTCTCTCTGCTCCAGTACTACTAGGTTATATGAACTGATGGTTATATATATTGTCTGTGCCTTAAAGGTCTCGAACAGTAATTCTGATTCCCATGTAAAACAACCTTTTGAGTGACTAAAATATTACCCATAAACCGTTTTTTGTTTACTTTTCTGTTCTCTCTTTGTTCTTTTTTTCATATTTCTATACAAGTGTTAAATTGATTATTAAAACAATGATGTTAAGTATTATGATTAAATTGTTATAGCCATGAGAGAAAAAGTATAACTACCAGGAAGTTTGAAAAGAGTGAGCGGGGAGCTTATATTTTTTTCACCTTTATTTAACCAGGTAGGCCAGTTGAGAACAAGTTCTCATTTACAACTGCGAACTGGCCAAGATGATAAAGCATAGCAGTGCGACAAAAACAACAACACTAAGTAACACATAAACGTATAGTCAATAACACAAAAGAAAATAAAAATAGAAAGAATATGTACAGTGTGTGCAAATGTAGGGAGGTAGGAAATAAATAGGCCATAGAGGCGAAAATAATTACAACATAGCATTAATACTGGAGTGATATACAGTTGAAGTCGGAAATTTACATACACCTTAGCCAAATACATTTAAACTCAGTTTTTCACAATTCCTGACATTTAATCCCAGTAAAAAATCCCTGTCTTAGGTCAGTTAGGATCACCACTTTATTTTAACAATGTGAAATGTCAGAATAATAGGAGAGAGAATGATTTCTTTCAGCTTTAATTTCTTTCATCACATTCCCAGTGGGTCAGAAGTTTACATACACTCAATTAGTATTTGGTAGCATTGCCTTTAAATTGTTTAACTTGGGTCAAACATTTCGGGTACCTTTCCACAAGCTTCCCACAATAAGTTGGGTGGATTTTGGCCCATTCCTCCTGACAGATCTGGTGTAACTGAGTCAGGTTTGTAGGCCTCCTTGCTCGCACACGCTTTTTCAGTTCTGCCCACAAATGTTCTATAGGATTGAGGTCAGGGCTTTGTGATGGCCACTCCAATACCTTGACTTTGTTGTCCTTAAGCCATTTTTCCACAACTTTTGAAGTATGCTTGGGGTCATTGTCCATTTGGAAGACCCATTTTGCGAACAAGCTTTAACTCCCTGACATGTCTTGATGTTGCTTCAATATATCCACATAATTTGCCTCCTCATGAAGCCATCTATTTTGTGAAGTGCACCAGTCCCTCCTGCAGCAAAGCACCCCCACAACATGATGCTGCCACCCCCGTGCTTCACGGTTGGGATGGTGTTCTTCGGCTTGCAAGCATCCCCCTTTTTCCTCCAAACATAACGGTGGTCATTATGTCCAAACAGTTCTATTTTTGTTTCATCAGACCAGAGAACATTTCTCCAAAAAGTACGATCTTTGTCCCCATGTGCAGTTGCAAACCGTAGTCTGGCTTTTTTATGGCAGTTTTGGAGCAGTGGCTTCTTCCTTGCTGAGCGGACTTTCAGGTTATGTCGATATAGTACTCGCTTTACTGTGGATATAGATACTTTTGTACCTGTTTCCTCCAGCATCTTCACAAGGTCCTTTGCTGTTGTTCTGAGATTGATTTGCACTTTTCAGAACAAAATACGTTCATCTCTAGGAGGCAGAACGCGTCTCCTTCCTGAGCGGTATGATGGTTGCGTGGCCCCATGGTGTTTATACTTGCGTAGTATTGTTTGTACAGATGAACGTGGTACCTTCAGGCGTTTGGAAAATGCTTCCAAGGATGAACCAGACTTGTGATGGTCTACAATTTGTTTTCTGAGGTTTTGGCTGATTTCTTTTGATTTTCCAATGATGTCAAGCAAAAGTGGCACTGAGGTTGAAGGTAGGCCTTGAAATACATCCACAGGTAAACCTACGATTGACTCAAATGATGTCAATTAGCCTATCAGAAGCTTCTAAAGCCTTGACATAATTTTCAGGAATTTGCCAAGCTGTTTAAAGGCACAGCCACTTTAGTGTATGTAAACTTCTGACCCACTGGGATTGTGATACAGTGAAATAATCTGTCTGTAAACAATTGTTGGAAAAATTACTTGTGTCATGCACAAAGTAGATGTCCTAACTGATTTGCCAAAACTATAGTTTTCTAACAAGAAATTTGTGGAGTGGTTGAAAAACTAGGTTTCATGACTCCAATCTAAGTGTATGTAAACTTCAGACTTCAACGGTATGTGCATTTGATGATGTGCAAGTAGAGATACTGGTGCAAAAGAGCAGGAGGGTAAGTAATAATATGGGGGTGAGGTAGTCGGGTGTGCTTTTTACAGATTGGCTGTGTACAGGTACAGTGATCGGTAAGCTGCTCTGACAGCTTATGCTTAAAGTTAGAGAGGGAGATATAAGTCTCCAGCTTCAGAGATTTTTGCAATTTGTTCCAGTCATTGGCAGCAGAGAATTGGAAGGAAAGGCAGCCAAAGGAAGTGTTGGCTTTGGGGATGACCAGTGCAATATACCTGCTGGAGCGTGTGCTACGGGTGGGTGTTGCTATGGTGACCAGTGAGTAAGGTGGGACTTTACCTAGCAAAGACTTATAGATGACCTGAAGCCAGTGGGTTTGTCAACGGATATGTAGCGAGGGCCAGCCAACGAGAGAATAGAGGTTGCAGTAGGGGGTAGTATATGGGGCGTTGGTGATAAAATGGATGGCATTATGATACACTACATCCAGTTTGCTGAGTAGAGTGTTGAGGGCTATTTTGTAAATGACATCGCCTAAGTCAAGGATCGGTAGGATAGTCAGTTTTACGAGGGTGTTTTTGGCGGCATGAGTGAAGGATAGGTTATTTTGTTGCAAAATAGGAAGCCGATTCTAGATTTAATTTTGGATTGGAGATGCTTGGTGTGAGTCTGGAAGGAGAGTTTACAGTCTAACCAGACTCCTAGGTATTTGTAGTTGTCCACATATTCTAGGTCAGAACCATCCAGAGTAGTGATGCTAGTCAGGCGGGAGGGTGCAGGCAGCAATCGGTTGAAGAGCATGCACTTAGTTTTACTAGCATTTAAAAGCAGTTGGAGTCCACGGAAGGAGTGTTGTATGGCGTTGAAGCTCGTTTGAAGGTTTGTTAGCACAGTGTCCAAAGAGGGGCCAGATGTATACAGAATGGTGTCGTCTGCGTAGAGGTGGATCAGAGAATCACCAGCAGCAAGAGCGACATCATTGATATATACAGAGAAAATAGTCGGCCCGAGAATTGAGCCCTGTGGCACCCCCATAGAGACAGCTAGAGGTCCGGACAACAGGCCCTCCGATTTGACACACTGAACTCTATCTGAGAAGTAGTTGGTGAACCAGGCGAGGCAGTCATTTGAGATGCCAAGGCTATGAAATTAGGCTTGAAAGGCTTAAAATGATCGATTATTGTAGATTTGTCCGTGGTGACAGTGTTTCCTATCCTCAATGCAGTGTGCAGCTGGGAGGAGGTTCTCTTATTCTCTATGGGCTTTACAGTTTCCCAAAACATTTTGGAATTAGTGCTCCATGAAGCAAATTTCTGTTTGAAAAAGCTAGCCTTAGCTTTCCAAATTGACTGAGTATATTGGTTCCTGACTTCCCTGAAGAGTTGCATATCGCGGGGGCTATTTGATGCTAATGCAGAATGCCACAGGATGTTTTTGTGCTGGTCAAGGGCAGTCTTGTCTGGGGTGAACCAAGGGCACTTTCTGTAGGACGATCGTGCCATGCTGATTCTCTCTGACTCTGTACGTGTACCAAAACATTCAAGGGCCATTTTCTCAAAAGTGGGGTTAAAAGTTTATCGACTTTCAAAGAAGAATAACTTTTCCATTTTCAACTGGAGTGTGTGATATACCATTTTCTAGCTCTGAGTCTCTACTATTATTCAATGTAAAAAAACACTTTCAAATTTTGCTACATAGGTCCGGATCAAGCCGGTCAGTCACAAATAGGATGTGGGAGCACTTCTGATTGTGTGCTCAGTTCTAACTGATGAACAGTGGTCCTTGTTTGAATGATGAAACTGTTTTCTTTGGACCGTCTAACTGAGAGGTCTGCACTCTGAGCAGACAGGGGTTACCCTTACCTCATTGACCTGTCAGTCAAATTAAGTCTGAGTGCAGGGATTTTGCAAAACCCTGCTGATGGGCAGCAGTTACGACTAGGGGTGGGATGAGAAATGGCTGTGTCACGCTCCGATTGTGACAGCCCTGGATGGCAACCCTCCGTAGATAAGTGCTTGTAGAGCTCTCAAAGGTTAGAACGCCTTGCCAAACCCCAAGCATTTAGACTCCGTGCAGTCAGTGCACTGGAGCCAAGGGGGAGGGAGTTGCACTCCAGTCTTGTATGTCTGTGCCAAGTGGAGGGGACGTGCCTCTGAAATGGCTGCGCTGTTTACAAATTTGTCTGGGATAATAGTATGGAATGAGCAGTGTTCCCACTTAACGGCTCAACTGCCCAAAACCGTTTTGTGGACATTGTCGGTTATAACTCCCTCTGCCCCACACGTCCTCTCCGCTAAACTACTACTGATGAGTAAATAGTTATTACAAGCTACATGCTCCTCAGCTCTTTGTAAGCTGCGTCACGCAGCCAAGCTGAAAATAAATGCTAATGAAGGCAAGGCACTCTGCAGACCAGCTTTAATCAGTGTACCAGCGTTGGAGAGAGCTTGAGGAGGAGGGGAGTGGGGCAATGATGTTACCTTTAGGTTGAAAAACTGGAAGATTTTTATAAAATTAGCTGTAAATTACAGATCAAAGGGAGTGATTTCTGTTTTTCTTTTTTTTTGAAGCAGCAGTACCAGATTAGAGAAACTAATAATTTCATCACTGTGCTCTATCTGGCTTCAATAAATCTTATACTGAAGAAGGGTGCATCTCATGTTCTCTGCAAGTCAGTCAGAACCTTATTCTCATGCTTCAAAAAACCTAGGCCTATATTCCCCACTGAAAGCCAAACAGAACTGAAAAAGGTTTATGTTCAGTTTCTGCAGATAAAGGAAATGTAGCAAATGTACCTGACTGAGGGGTCTGAGGAACTGAATCCAGATACAACAACACCTCATTCAGTGTTTTCAACAAGTACATAAAGTAGCCAGCCAAATAGAAGAAGTGGCCAGCCATGTGCCCCCTGGCCAGGTTTGAATATTGTTGCAGAATGAGCTTTATTTTGGTGGCCTCTGGTGCATTCTAATGCTCTGATTCCATCTGGAAATTCCAATCAAATCTTATTAGTCACTTGCGCCGAATACAGCAGGTGTAGACCTTACAGTGAAATGCCTACTTTTTAGCCCCTTACCAACAATACCGTTAAAAAAAAAGAAATACGAATAAGAAATAAAAGTAATAAGTAATTTAAAGAGCAGCAGTAAAATAACAATAGTGAGACTATATGCAGGAGGTACCGATACAGAGTCAATGTGCGGGCGGGGGCACTGGTTAGTCGAGGTAATTGAGGTATTATGTACATGTTGGTAGAGTTATTAAAGTAACTATGCATAGATGATAACAACAGAGTAGCAGCGGTGTAAAAGAGTGGGGAGGGGCAAATAGTCTGGGTAGCCATTTTGATTAGATGTTCAGGAGTCTTATGGCTTGGGGGTAGAAGCTGTTTAGAAGCCGCTTGGACCTAGACTTGGTGCTCCGGTACCGCTTGCCGTGCAGTAGCAGAGAGAACAGTCTATGACTAGGGTGGCTGGAGTCTTTGACAATCTTTAGGGCCTTCCTCTGACACAGCCTGGTATAGAGATCCTGGATGGCAGGAAGCTTTGGCCCAGTGATGTACTGGGCCGTACGCACTACCCTCTGTAGTGCCTTGCGGTCGGAGGCCGAGCAGTTGCCATACTAGGCAGTGACGCAACCAGTCAGGATGCTCTCGATGGTGCAGCAGTAGAACCTTTTGACGATCTGTGGACCCATGCCAAATCTTTTCAGTCTCCTGAGGGGGAATAGGTTTTGTCGTGCCCTCTTCACAACTGTCTTGGTGTGCTTAGACCATGTTAGTTTGTTGGTGTTGTAGACACCAAGGAACTTGAAGCTCTCAACCTGCTCCGCTAATCACTAATTCCCAGCGAAAGTATTGAATACTTTATCAAGTTTACCTCCCAGATTGAAAACATTTGTGTTATTGTGTAGAAAGACATGACTTTAAACATTTTTAAACATTTTAATCTGTCTTCTCGAGATTTAAGTCTTACTTACAGTTTTACTGCAAGACATGAATTCCCATAATGATGTTTGTTCTTTAAATAATGTATTTTTATTAAAACACGAAAAATTAAGTACATAGCCCTCATTATCTTGAAAAATGAAATGTTTTGTTTTTCCAGGTTTCTGTTTTTCAATTTGTTTCAGGTTTTCACTCTCAATCACACTTTTTATACTAAACAAAAATATAAAAGCAACAATTTCAATTTTTTTACTGAGTTACAGTTAATATAAGGAAATCTGTCAATTGAAAAAATTCATTAGGCTCTAACCTATGGATTTCACTTCACTGGGCAGGGATGGCCCACTGGGGAGCCAGGTCCAGCAAATCAGGATGAGTTTTTCCCCACAAAAAGTCTTTATTACAGACCAAAATACTCCTCAGCACCCCTCCTCTCTGACAATCCCGCAGGTTAAGAAGCCAGATGTGGAGGTCCTGGGCTGGCGTGGTTACACATGGTCTGTGGTAGTGAGGCCAGTTGGAGGTACTGCCAAATGATTTAAAACAACGTTGGAGGCGGCTTATGGTAGAGAAATGAACATAAAAGGACCTGGCAATAGCTCTGGTGGGCAGTGCTGCAGTCAGTATGCTAATTGCATGCTCACTCAAAACTTGAGAATGTGGCTTTGTGTTGTGTGATAAAACTGCACATTTTAGAGTGGCCTTTTATTGTCCCCAGCACAAGGTGCACCTGTGTAAGGATCATGCTGTTTAATCAACTTCTTGATTAAATTTATCTGCAGATAATTGTAAAAAAGCCTACCAGTAGCTTATGCAAATTTGGGAGCCAAATTGAACAGCTCTCTCACCGATGAGATTCGGACTGACGAGAGTCACTCACTTTAGCATCACTGTCTGGCAAGCCTCAACATCCTAGTAAAGGAAACCCTTTAGTTTACTTATCCCGATGCGATACAATGGACATGATTTATGAATGGCAAGGGGGAATAGAGGAAACCCCAACTTAATTGGGTCTATAATCAAAAGCCTAACTGTTAAATGTGCCTGACTTTATAAATTATCCGTACTGTATATATCTTCAGAAATAAGACATAGCCTGTTTAGTGTTTGTTTAATAGCCTACAGATTCCATGAGCACCAAGCCTCACGCAACCACAACATGTCAGATGATAAACAATTTCACAAATGTAGCAGTCTTGCTTTGCTGTAATAAAGGCTTTACACTTTTTTCCTGTTAGAACAGGCTCTCTGCTATTATTCATAATTTATTTAGAGTTTACACTGTTTCAAACTGTCAAAAATAATATTTATAATAATAATAACACTAATTTTTCTTGATATCCTTCGTATTGTTATTATTATCATAATAATGTCATTATCATTAATAGGTTTAGTATAGCAGCCTTGTATAACCACCATCAAGCTGCAGGCCTAAGAGCGCATCCTGTTAAGTCTTAATACCGTCACTTACTTAGGCCTATATTTCAATCCTTACAGTACTGTAGCCTATATACTGTATCTATCTATCAATCATTCATTCATTCATGTCATCACACAGCATACGAGTCATGATTTGAAATGCAATCAAGCATTTTAGTTTTAAAATAAAATAATAAAGTGACCCTTGAATAATTAACGTAAACAATAAATAAAACTTTCCATTTTGGAAATTGCATTCACAAATTAATTTGACTGTTTTTAGTCTTTGCTGTAAAAAAAGGCTTTCCAAAAAACCTAAACTTTACAACTGACTCTCTGGTATGCTTATAATTTATTTAGTGTTTACATTGTTCCAAACGGTCATAAAAATGATATTGTAATCCATACAGCACCTCTTTGGCACACATAATATGCATGCAGCTCCTTACCTTATTTTTCTTGATCTCACAACTAATCAAATTTATTCCACACATTTGACTTCCTTTTTACAACCAGTAAACATTCCCCCGTTTTTGAGTTTATGTCCTCTGCATCCATTTTTCTGTTGCGGTGTACGGAGTTTTGTTCTAACCAATTTATTGATGTGATTATGATATGCTGTAGGTTAGGCCCTATTGACGACGTGCATGTGATTCATACGTGTGTCATATAAAGAGAGCAAGGGTTGAGGCAATAGTAATAAATTAGGAATTTCTGTAACCAAACTTTTCAATCAAATGGCTGTAATTATGGTGCAGCTTCAGCAACACAGACAGCGCGATAAACACTGTTCTGTTGTGGTCGCTGCAGCAGGGTGGGAGAGCGAGACAACGGGTGGTAGTCACACATTCACTCGCTGTTTTAACACAGCGCAGCAAGTTTGAGCCCGGCTCAGCACAATCAAATCATTTGTGGTCGGGTTCTAGTCATTTGTGTGTCTTAATTATTTCATCAAAGAGTGCTCTTAAGCGTTAGACAAGCTCAGTGCCTATATTTGATTAAAACACATAGGATTTGTCTATATATGGAAACATACACTTTTAAAAACAACAGATGACTCTCGGTCGACCAATCATTTTTTTTGTAGGGGACAGCCCAAATTAGGTCGTGGATTTTGACTCATCGTTACCACATTACATGGGAAGTGCAAATTCAGGACCATCATGCTCTCCTCCTTGTAAAGAAGTTTAGGTCCAAAATAAGCCCATTGTGCAGTAGGACTGCTCTCATGTCTCTGCATTCGTCTTTTACAGACACCCATCAGTGCAGTGCAATACTGATAAAAGCATCTGTCTTTTGTAGCACTCAAGTCTTTCATTGCTGATTTCTCTCTTCACTCTACCAAGGGCTTTATGTAATTGGAAATAAAAATGCTGAAGGGTGCTTATTCCTACGTGAATGCTAAATTAATTATATCATTACCACTCTGTGGGCCTATTCTGTAATCATAATCACCCCCCATTGGGATTATTTTGGACATATTTGAGGAGAGTGAAACCTCACGCTTTGCCTCTGCATTTCCCTGTCGTCGTTTGCTTTGTGACTGACAGGCACCTATCTTATCAATAGATTGCTAGAAGATGCGTAATCTTCCATTCTAGCGGGAGAGGGCTCGACTGAATATCGTATTGAAACTTTTAAATGAAAATTAGCCTAGTTAATATGAATTGGAAAATGTAACCGGCTGATTTAGCCAACCGCCGTCACTAATGGAAAACACTGATCATTGCTGGTGTTCCAAATGTGCAGTAGTACTGCTCTCATGTCTCTGCATTCGTCTTTTACAGACACCCATCAGAGCAGTGCAATACTGATAAAAGCATCTGTCTTTTGTAGCACTCAGTCTTTCATTGCTGACTTCTTTCTCCTCTCTACCAAGGGCTTTATGTAATTGGAAAGATAAAATAAAAGATGCTGAAGGGTGCTTATTCCTATGTGAATGCTAAATTAATTATGTCAGTACCACTCTGTGGGCCTATTCTGTAATCATAACCACCCCTTCTGGCTGGGACATTGTCCTTAAGCTTTCTAATGTGTCTGAATATTAACATAGGCTAGCTGTTGGTGTAATGGCACTTTGAGTATGAAAGTCTATCTTTTTCAATACCCACCCGGCACCCAGAACATTATTCAGTTCTGGTTGGGTTATCAAGTCCAGGCCTGTCCTCCAGGCTTAACCACACATGATACAGTCAGTTGTTTTCAAAGCATTCATTTTTTTTTTATATAGTTGCCAACTGTCACTGGCTGTCAGATCTGGACTTTTCCACCGCTGGACTGTTGTACATGCATACAGACTAATGAGAACAATGCACTCCTGCTCTTCCCTCCTGACAGAGAAACCCAATCGGAAGAAGTGAGTTTCCCTCCACCCAGAGCTGCTGCTTATAGGAGCTGACGACATGTCTTTCAAGTGATTATTTGGGCTCCTTTTTGATTCTAGATAAAGTTGCAAGGGTCCAATCAATAGTTTCGTATTACTCTCCTGATCGTCCGAATTTAGTCACTTAAAGTCTTATCCTCTTAACATCAACTGCAGTTTCTATTCCTGCGCTCTTCTTTCACCCAACTGCTAAGCCTGTAGGAAAATCAATTTGCAGTATACTCTGCTCGATGTGGTGCTTTTGTGCATATCTGTGAGAGGGGGGAAGAGTTCTTCTCAAAAAGCCTGAGGCAGACAAACTTTCTTATTCACTGGATAGGCCTAGTGCTTCTTTGTTTAGTTGACAGGAATAACACTCATTTTTATCCACTGATAAAAAAATAAAAAACTTGCTCTTTTGAAATCGGTATCTGTGATGGACTCACTTTTCTAATCCGTTTGCTTTCAACTCTAGTTGTGTTTACAAAACACCAAGATAAATTGTTCTTGCTATCCCAGGAACAGACGTAACAGTGCAAAATTGCAAGTCTATTGTTGTGTCTCTGTACTCAACCTTGAACATGATGTACTGTTCCTGGGTTAGCTAGGAGGTGCAAAAGGACTCTGTCAGCAAGCCACGAATCCTAGGTGTTGAAACGCATCACAGCAGCTGCTTGAAAATATTGCAATTAACATGAGCCTTGCTAATGAAATTTTCATTGACCGTGTTGTAATGTATCATGTTCAACCAGAGAGTATTAGTGGTGTTTTCAAGCCCAGTTCTTTGTTGAATGAGCAAGTAGCCTGTTCTGTTTCTCTGCATGAGTGCTCTGTCGAAACCGAGAGTCCTCTGTAAATGCCTCTCTCATTGGTTTTTAAGCACACCCTGTGTTTGGTCACTATAGCTCCCTGGGGAAGACATTTTATGGCATTTCAATTTATTGACGGGCATTCCATTGATTACCTTTTTCTAATTGATTGGCATTGAAATGGATTTGACCCGGTTTGTCAACATGCAATGGCAAGATGGTCAACGTGCAATTGTCTATGGTCCATCTACAGTTGAAGTTTACATACACTTAGGTTGGAGTCATTAAAACTCGTTTTTCAACCACTCCACAAATTTCTTGTTAATTAACAAACTATAGTTTGTTAGCAAGTCGGTTAGGACATCAACTTTGTGCATGACACAAGTAATTTTCCCAACAATTGTTTATAGACAGATTATTTCACTTATCATTCACTGTATCACAATTCCAGTGGGTCAGAAGTTTACATACACTAAGTTGACTGTGCCTTTAAACAGCTTGGAAAATTCCAGAAAATGATGTCAAGCTTGGTCGCAAATGGGTCTTCCAAATGGACAATGACCCCAAGCATACTTCCAAAGTTGTGTCAAAATGGCTTAAAGACAACAAAGTCAAGGTATTGGAGTGGCCATCACAAAGCCCTGACCTCAATCCCATAGAAAATTTGTGGGCAGAACTGAAAAAGCGTGTGCGAGCAAGGAGGCCTACAAACCTGACTCAGTTACACCAGATCTGTCAGTAGGAATGGGCCAGAATTCACCCAACTTATTGTGGGAAGCTTGTGGAAGGCTACCCAAAACGTTTGACCCAAGTTAAACAATTTAAAGGCAATGCTACCAAATACTAATTGAGTGTATGTAAACTTCTGACCCACTGGGAATGTGATGAAAGAAATGAAAGCTGAAATAAATCATTCTCTCTACTATTATTCTGACATTTCACATTCTTAAAATAAAGTTATGATCCTAACTGACCTAACACAGGGAATTTTGTCAGGAATTGTGAAAAGCTGAGTTTAATGTATTTGGCTAAGGTGTATGTAAACTTCCGACTTCAACTGTACATGTACTGCACCATGGAACATAGAGCTTCATTTTATGAAATGAGAATAGTCAAAAAGCCATTTCATGACATGTCCCTCCCTTGTCATTATGCTGAAAAAAATAACCGTAAGGGCCAGCACAAACAGTTTTTATATAGCAAGTTGATTGGATGAAAAATACCAAAATCCCTGGTTTGAAGTCATTGGAAAGTATGCTGTAAGAACAGGTGGCTTTACCTCCTTAATGACCCTTGAATGCTTGAAAGCCACCTCCTTGCCTGTTCATGGCTGGATATTATGGGATGTTAATTGCATACAGAACATGTGGGAGAGCTGTAAAGTGTGTGTGTGGATTACTGTGAGGCTTTCTCTACAGCCCGTCTATCTGCATTTGTTTGGCGCTCTGTGAGAAATGTTCTGTCGGCTCCATTGACCCTCATTAGGAACATGGAGCTTTTAAGTCCTTGCGTCTTTTCTGCTTGATCTCAGACAATTGCAAAACATTTTTCTCAAGCTCTTCAAAGCTGATGCTACTTAAAGGGAGCCATTTTGGTGACCTGTTTTCACAGATAAGCTGCCTATTTATTTATATAATTTTGTTTACTCAGCATTAATGACATCCTCTCTGACTACATTGTCAACATGTATTAACTGTCAAGCCTCAGAATTTCCTTAATTTACATTATCAACCACAGAGTGACGTAGGTTCTCACCATTTTCCTTCCTTAGATTGAGGAAATAAAGCCATGGAGCCAAATATAAACGCAGGGTACTTAGATGAGTCATGCTAAGAAAAGAAAATGTTACCAGATTTAAAAAAAAAACTTTAATTGCTGGTTTCAGTTTGGTGAAGTATTGGCCATACATTGTTGAGAAGATTTGATCAATAGTTTGCCACATAGAAGTTTTACTGGGCTTCCTTTTCTTAGCAGGTAGGCTAGTTGTCTCTGGTGGTGCAGAACAAGCGGTGCTAATTGTCATCACCATAATGAGTCATGTTTTTGTACTCATGTCAAGAAAATGGAGTCATGTTCTTCAGTTGACATGTAGCTAGGCTATTCAGTCTGTTTTTTTCAGAGGTTTTGCAATGTTGATTGATCCTCCTGTAACAAATGAGAAACAGCTGTGAAAAGATGCTTTTGAATGCTGATTTGTTTTTACATTTGAACAAAAAACGTTTTATTTATCCTATGTAAATAATATTGGTGGAATAATGATGGATACGATATGTTGGTAAAAGCCAAAAATAGGCCAATATTGGCCGGTAATATTGTTCAACAGATATATCGGTTTGGCTTTACCATCAACACACTCCTTACCCTCAGTTGTATTTGTCTAGTTAGCTTTCACATGTTCTTTCATGCAACAAGGACAAACCGTTCTAGTGGGACTCAATGTGACGATCGATGTGTTATATTTTCTTCCCATTATCACAGCAACACCTTTCTGTGCTGTTGTCGCTTTGTGTGTTTGCTTTCTAGATGCACTGCTCCCGACCATGTGAGTGCTGCTTTTTTACAGTTAATGATGTTGATGTGTTTGCAGCTGCTTGGTCCCATCTTCCCAACTCACTATTACCAATTATCGAGCAATAGACACATCAAATCACATTTTATTGGTCACATACACATGGTTAGCAGATGTTATTGCGAGTGTAGCGAAGTGCTTGTGCTTCTAGTTCCGACAGTGCAGCAGTATCTAACAATTCCACAACAACTACCTAATACACACAAATCTAAGTAAAGGAATGGAATAAGAAAATATGTATATATATATAAGTATATGGATGAGCAATGACCGAGCGGCATAGGCAAGATGGTATAAAATACAGTATATACATATGGGATGAGTAATGCAAGATATGTTAACATCATTATTAAGTGGCATTAATAAAGTTACTAGTGATCCATTTGTTAGTGGCCAATAATTTCAAGTCTGTATGTTGAAAGCAGCCTCTCTGTGTTAGTGATGGCTGTTTAACAGTCTGATGACCTTGAGATGGAAGCTATTTTTCAATCTCTCGGTCCCAGCTTTGATGCACCTGTACTGACCTCTCCTTCTGGATGGTAGCGGGGCGAACAGGCAGTGGCTCACATGGTTATTGTCGTTGATGATCTTTTTGGCCTTCCTGTGACATCGGGTGCTGTAGGCCTATAGGCTGCCTTGTCGTTGTTGGTGATCAAGCCTACTACTGTTGTGTCGTCTGCAAACTTGGTGATCGAGTTGGAGGCGTGCATGGCCATGCAGTCATAGGTGAACAGGGAGTACAGTCTGTCACGAAATTTGTGACAGACACATGAAAAAGAAAATTTTCCCGTGTCCACCACACTATTTTGTTTACAGTGCATTTCAATCACAGATGAAGGCAGTAGGTTACTTAAGACAGAAATTATAGGAGGGAGGTTGGTCAGGGAGGATGGGTGGGTGTATAACGCAAAGGTCTAGCAACGCAAACATTGGTTGCGTGTTCGAATCATATGATGGACAACTTTAGCATTTTAGTTAATTAGCAACTTTGCATCTACTTATTACGTTTTAACTACTTTGCTAGCATATTGCCTAACCCTACCCCTAACTAGGGCTGGCACAGTACCAGTATCGGAATATTTTTCCCATGCCGAAAACGCAAAGCAGACCAAACTCTTTGGTCCTTTTTAAAATCCTGTTTTAAGTAAACTATTGTGTGCTTTTGCTTGGAAAATAAACAAATGCGTGATTGGATGACAACAATGTTTGTTTCCAACCCTAGGGCTGTTTTCCTAAAGAAGTTAAATCTGCTTTGTGTTTTGTTTCCTTGCCACAATACTAACGAGTGTTGCGATACTGGTATCGTCCCGGCCCTAACCTTAACCCCTACACCTAACCCTCATACCTAACCTTAACCCCTAGCCTAGCTAACGTTAGCCACCCCCCAAAAAATACTATTTTGTGTGCCTGTCACAAATTCAGAATATGTAATTAGTGTCTATTTTGCGATAATCTGTGATAGTGTGGCGGTCTTCCCTGTGGAACCCCATGGCTCGATTGGAAGACACCCTCTCTCTTGTACTCCACAGCCCCTCTCTCTTGCTTTCTTGCTCCAGCCTTAGTTAACCTCCCATAGGAGAGGAGCCCAAACAGCTTCTATCAAATAGCAGCTAGCCTAGAACCCCAGCAGTGAAGATAAGCACTGCTCTACTGTATAATTACTTTTCTCCCTAAAACTGCTCTACTTTTGATTACAGCTTTGTAGCCTTTCTGGGCTCTCTTGTGGAAGAAGTGACTGGAATTGGAATTTAAGCATGGATGGTACTCTCCATAATCTCTGGGAATTCATTTTATGTGGGGAAATGGGGCATTCAGACACCCACCCATCCCTCTCTCTTTTCTGTGCATCTCTCTCTCACTTTTGTCTCCCTCTTGTCTCTGTCTCTCTGTGTGTTCAACATGGTGGCTGTGGTCTGTCCTGACTTTGTTTTTCAGTAAATGGGCACAGTATGGTGTACTGCTCTGCTTACCTCCCTCTCCCTCCACTGTGCTGCATACATTTCATTGCATAGTAATTTCTACCCATTAAAAAACACAAGCAGATAGAAAAACATAGAGGAATACAATCTTGTACGTATGGTTTTTATGATGGGCTATTCCATCTCTGGCTTTCCACTGTGACCAACAGGAGTGTAGCTCTGCCTTTGCCACAGTTGAGTAATGGGAAATTCTGTCTGGTTAATTTGGTCAGCATTGCAGTGGATTTGTGTGTTTGGTCACTTCAGTTACTGCGGTCTGACATTTTCAGAGGCTTCATTAACCCATACTAGATTGACTCATCTGGTGTTTCCATAGCATCATATGATATCAGCAGTGCAATTACCAAACTGTGCTGGGAGAGCTGAGGTCATAGATTGAAAGGATGAGTGGTGTGTTAATGAATCTTGTCTTGTGCAAACCCTACACACACCTGTGTCATCTCCCTTGTTGCTCTCTGTCCCCTGACATCTCTCACAGGGGAGGCTTTATTGGCTCCTTTAGCTGTTCCATTAATTAGGGCTTTGTAAACAAATGGGATTTGATTTGCCGCCTATGTAAGCGCGTTGTATGTGTGTGTTGTGTGTACCTACCGAGCCTCTGTGTATTTACCGTTTGTACACCTGTGAATACCTTCATTTGCTTTGATAATGTTTTAGATTAGGATTTGCATACATTTGCATTCCCAAGTGAGTCATTTTTAATCCTTAGCACTTTAGTCCCCAATATAATTCTAGAATGCTGATGTAGATTACTGAGAATATTCAAGATAAAGCTCATTTTCTCACACATTTCAAACAGACACAGCTCAAAAACAAAGAACAAATGACAATTACAACTTACTTGTAAAGAACACAACCTCTTTAATATGACACCACATTCATGTCAATAGAAATAACACAAATTTTGTCTTCCATTGTGGAAAGACACTCACTATCAAAAAATAATTAACACTCAACACAACAAAAAACCCTACAGTATTTCAATTGTAGTACATTTCAATAAATGACAGATTCAAAATGTACCAAGTATAATATATTTTACTTATACATATTATTTACATAAAGATTTTTTTTTAATCATCAAAATGTGACCAGAGGAAAATATATTTCAAAACCCACACAAAGAAGGCTCTTTGATTGACAATGATTCTTACTTCTGTAACAATGCAAGAGACTATTGTTGTTGGCTCCCGAGTGGCGTAGCGGTCTAAGGAACTGCATCTCAGTGCTGGAGGCGTCACTACAGACCCTGGTTCGATTCCAGGCTGTATCACACCTGCCTGTGATTGGGAGTCCCTTGGCCCAGCGTCGCCCGGGTTAGGGTTTGGCAGGGGTAGGCCGTCATTGTAAATAAGAATTTGTTCTTAACTGACTTGCCTAGTTAAATAAAGTTTGAATTAAAATTCAAGTAAATAAAAATGTAGATAATGTCTCTCAATAAGATTTAGTACAGACTAGATCTGACACAAAATGTAGAAATTGTGAATGTGGGGGCGAAAAAACCCCACACTTTTAAAAACAACTCCAAAATCCAGTGCCACTGTCACTTTAGGCCTATCTGTGTGGTACAAAGGTGAATGGTGGGACTTGGGGCAGACGCACTCCATTGAGATGTAGGATCCCCTCTAGGGTGTGCGCTCCCTCTTCCCCTCCCTCTGCTTCCTCTCCATGTTCACTCCTCTCCCTCCACTCTCCCTCCTCTCGCTCCACTCCTCCCTCATCTTCCTCCTCGCTCCACATCTCTATCCATCCAATCATCTCTAACTCCTCTTACTTCCTGCCTTCTGCTGCTGAGCCCTGACTCTCCACATCACTTCCCTCATTTTCACTGACCTAGAAGAACAGAGTGGGAGAGGAGCAATCTCCTCTTTCTTTTTCTCAACCTTACACACTCTTCCTAATAATCACCTCTTAGGGGTTTCCATAATAATTTGTGTGATACAGTTACACAACTCCCATTCCCCACACACACACACACACACACACACACACACACACACACACACACACACACACAGTAAACAGTATCATCATGACGCTATACAGCACTTTCAATCAATCACATGATCAACTATTAATTTTTTTAGGATGTTGAAAGTAAATGATTACAAAGATGACACTGCAATTTAGCCAACCAGGTTTAGAATAATTATTAATGCATTTCGATGGGCATAGATAGCTAAACACTGCAACTATTTACAAGACATAGAGAGCAATCATTTGAGCTCCTGCTCCACTGCTGATGTGCTCGCATGTACCAACCAAATGGTCATGACAGGATTTTCTAATCTGAGAGCTATTCCCCAAGATTCACAGCATCAAACATCGACAACACCAAACGTATATCTGCTGTTTACTCATTTCAATCATCTCAACGTCATTGCTTTTAAAGTGTAAGATACAAATATGCATTTGAAGAGGAGTGGGACAACATTCCACAGCTCACAATCAACAGCCTGAACAACTCTGCAAAGGAGATGTCGCACTGTATGAGGCAAATTGTCACAATAGATACTGATGGTTTTCTGATCCAAGCCCCTACTTTTTTTTTTTAAGGCATCTGTGACCAGTCATGTGAAATCCATAGATTAGGGTCTAATGAATGTATTTCAATTGACTGATTTTCTTATATGAACTGTAACTCAGTAAAATGCCAGTAACTTTGAAATTGTTCAATGATGCGTTTTATATTTTTGTTCATTTAACATTTTGACTGGGCATGCTTATTGGTCTCTTGGTTAATTTGCATAATTGTGTGGAATAAAATTTGTGCTTTTAACAGTATATTCGTTATGTATTTTATCACACGCATGCAGCGTATGTAAAACCGGTTAGACAGCGCGAGAGCTGCTGCTGCTACAGCATCTCAAACAGCAAACATAGGCAACGGAAGGCAGGCTTCATCAGCGTGTCACACACCACTTTGCAATGAGCTGGAGGGAGTATGCATTTTGAAAACACA
Organism: Salvelinus alpinus; assembly: GCF_045679555.1. NCBI lineage: Eukaryota > Metazoa > Chordata > Actinopteri > Salmoniformes > Salmonidae > Salvelinus > Salvelinus alpinus. Next base: position 47,143,924 of record NC_092088.1, read on the forward strand.
GAATTGTTTTGAAACCTGAACGTTTTACTACATATCATGATGCATGTCTCAGGGCTCTACGCTAACTTTTTTTCCCAAGGAGTACATGTGCTCCTAAATGAAAAAATGTAGGAGTACACAAAGAAATTTAGGAGCACAGTGAAAAATGTTCAAGTTTATTAAACCTGTTGGGGACAAGGGGTGATATTTTCACTTTTGCTGAAAATCGTATGATTTTTAAACGGCCTCGTACTCAATTCTTGCTAGTACAATATGCATATTTTTAGTACCATTGGATAGAAAACAACCTCTAGTTTCTAAAAACGTTTGAATTTTTTCTCTGAGTTGAACACAAGTCATTTGGCAGCACTTTCCCTGAGCAGGAAGTAGAATGCAAGATGTCTATGCTCGCTTCAACGCTCTGCCTATACATGGTCATGCCACCTATGACCCGAAACACACCTCACACGCCTTCCTCTGGGTGTCAAGAGGACGTCAGAGGAGAAATTTTGTGTTTATCTTGTTCTGACGTGAAATAAGACCTATTTCTTTGACGTGACCGTCCATTTCCGGAAGTCTGAAGTGCGCGACTTTGAAGAGAGATTGTGTTTTGTTTTGCTGCCGTTTCGGATGTCAACTATCTCCGGCTCGGATTTGATTTGATAAATGAGACCATATCATCGTAATGTATGTTTTTTCAATATAGTTTAATCAGATTATTTGAATTTTTTCGGGAGTTTTGTCGTGTTCCGTCGTGTGACTTTGTTTACTTGGAGAGATCCGTGCCACGCGACTAGTACCCATGCTAAATGAAGTGGGAAAGGTACCATTCTGAATGTAATGAACGACTCATCTGGACTAAGGACATCTTGATCAACATTCTGATGAAATTTCAGCAAAAGTAAGATCCAATTTATAATGCTATTTCATATATCGGTGTGCATGTGAACTGGTCGTGGGCGCCCAGCTGGTTCTGGCTGGCGTGGCTATGCTAATTTAGCGCTACATTTTGTTTTCGCTATAAAACATTTAATAAATCTGAAATATTGTCTGGAATCACAAGAATCCTGTCTTTCAATTGCTGCACAGTATGTATTTCTCAGATATGTTTTATGATGAGTAATTAGTTATTTGACGTTGGTGTCTGTAAATGTTATGGCTGCTTTCGGTGCAATTTCTGATTGTAGCTGAAATGTAATTTATGATTTATACCATAAATATGCACATTTTTCAAAAAAAACATATGCTATACAATAAATATGTTATCAGACTGTCATCTTATGAAGTTGTTTCTTGGTTAGTGGCTATATATATATCTTTATTTGGTCGAATTAGTGATAGCTGGTGATGGAGTAAAACACTGATGGAGGTAGAAAAGTGGTGTAATAGATTTACATATTTTGTCTTCCCTGTAAAACATTTTCAAAATCGGACATGTTGGCTTGATTCACAAGATGTGTACCTTTCATATGCTGTATTGGACTTGTTAATGTGTGAAAGTTAAATATTAAAAAAAAATGTTTTTTTTGAATTTGCCGCTCTGCCTTTTCAGTGGAATGTGGCAGGAGTGCCGCTAGCGGCACCCGTGGCCCCTAAAGGTTAACAAAAATTGATTACATGCATATTTATACTGCGTGTGTGTGCCTGTACTAAGGGACACACATCTGTGCAACATCACATACCACCAAAATCACATATTGACCCATGCCTACTAGATGCAAAGGATATCAGTTGTCCAGCTGCTGTTGCATGTTGGCCGTCTGGCACGCTTTGAGGTCAGCCAGCGGTCCACGGCAGGAGTGGGATCCAACTCCTCGACAGAAGGCCCCTCCAGGCTGATCCCCATCAGGTCTTCTTGACGAATTCTTAATCCGGTTCTGCACAGAGAAGCCTCGCTCACACTGGGCGGCTGAAATGGGCAGCACCAGCATAAGCTGCACCAACTCCAGTATGTTCTAGGGAAAATATGATATCTTTCAATTTCATTTAAGCTCTTACCATTTAACTTATCAAAACCAACCATAGAAGAATACCATACATAATCACTCAGGACTGTTAGCCTACCTTGTAATCGTGCCTGTAGGGGTCCTTTGTCAACATGGTCTCCCACAGGCCACTGTAGGACTTGTCCTTGAAATTGTGGCTGACCGGGATTTTCAGCCCCTGCCACGCATCCAGGATTGTAGCCATGTTGCACCCCGATCTGCAGGATTGAACAGAGCAAGTGAGTTTGCAAATATGCAATGTCTCATATGGCAATGCAGTGTCAAATACATTCTTACATCTCTAGAGGCTCCTTGAAATGCCTCATCAGGTCTGCCACACCATCATCGCCAAAGGTGAGAAGGCTGACCAGGTCTTCTGGCCATGTGTCAGGGTTTAGCACTGAAAGACTCCACTGGGGTCTGGAGACCCTCATCCTTCAGCAAACCACCAAACCTGGCTTTGAGATCATCCACGCCGATGTTGATGGCCGACCCAATGTGCAGCTTCAGCTGGGGATAGGGAGGTCCGTGAAGCCATTCAGATTCCCCTTCAGTGTTATTCCATTTAACAGAAATAACACACACACACACCAACACACAATGAAATGTCTGGCCATTTGTCTGTCTCCCATACTTAAAAAAAAAAATACTTCTCCACTGCATGTCCCTCCTTATCTTCAAATCATTCTATTGGGCAACGAATACATTGATTCTCATACTGAGAACCTGTCTTTATCATCGATTGTAATCATCGATTTCTTACATCCTAACAAGCTCTCATCTTAACACCTGGAATCTCCTCTCATCACCGTGCTGCTGAGCAAGCATGGTCTGGATCTTTTCTAGCATGCCTCCTGCCTTTGCCCTAAGCTTTAGTGCTTCCAATCTGGTCACTGTCTTCCTCAACTCTGACTTGGCTTGGGGGAAGATCAGGTCATTCCTTTGCAGGGTGAGGCTAAGTGAGGATAGCTCCTCAAACATGTCTGAGAGAAAATGGCAGAATACACAAAAGAGTGCATTCTCCATTTCCCGCTTTATCTGTTAAGTAGTGAGTAAATAAACTGTCACCTGTCAATTACTTGATTCTGAAAGTTCATTTGAGTCTTGAACCTATTTTTCAAAACTAGTGTGGTATTACATTTCCTGTGTAAAACTGACCTTCTTTGCCCGCCCTTGAACTTCTGCTGTTGCTGATGCTACGGCCAGGTGCTCCATGTGCTGCAGAACAACGGAATGCTGGCCTTCGTCAGTGGCACGGTCCTTGTCTTGTCCTTGCCGCAGGAACACTTTGAGGGCTCTGTGGACATGGGGGATCCAGCGAGTTCCCTTGGCGCTAGACGATGTGCAAATATCCACACCGAGCTCTCGTTTGGATTTTACGTTAAAGTGATACATCTTCCATATCAGATTCAGAAGATCGTACATGACAGGCACCTTTGGTTCTTTCAACTGAATGGTCAGTATTGCCAGCTCTAGCCTGTGAAAGTCAGAACGGAATCTTCTAAACAATTCACTGTCTCCTTCCCCCCCGTCTCTTGTGTCAACAGAAAACAATAATGCTGTGATATTTACCATTCCAGCACTTAGCGCGCGCACACACACACACACACACACACTGTATTGTTTAACATTCTCTGCTAGCAAATAATAAAACAAATCATAGAGAATGTATAAATTACAAACCTATGTGGCATACAGTGGATTGGGATTATATGCTCCCCCTGCCTCTCTCTGCAGGTGGGCAATCACTCCCCCACAGTGGCTCATGTTCAGAGGCACCATTTGCCTCCCGAAGGAGATGCACTTCTTCATCCATGACCCTCCATCCTCCTCTGGGCAAACAGCATGAAATGCGACCTTGGTGGCATCCAAAACACCTCGAATCACAACACAAAAAAACAATTATACAAAAGTATTTCCGACAAACTAAATTCTATCTCCATTATGAATAATGATGAAACTTTACACAATAATATAGCCTATAAAGAGAAACAATTTACCAATGGCATGGGAGTGCTCAAGGGTCTGTTGTCCGACCAGGAGAATGACTGGCTTCCCATCCTCTAACAATCTCGCATTTGGTGTTGGATATATCAGTGTCTCTGTCGATTAGAACGGCAAGATACTTTGTGGCTTTCAGCTTTGCTGACAGGCTCTCTCTCATTATGTCAGCAATTTGACCGATCATCTCCGCACATCTTACATCATTGTCGTATGTGGGATTAATGTCAACTCCGTTTTTGTGGTGGAGTCTGATAAGCCGCCCAAATTTGACGAAAGGTGTTCTTCTTTCACAACGAAGTATGCAATGTTCATTTTTTATTTTCAGCTGCCTCCTCTTCACCTCCTCAGACAGCAGCACTTGCCTCCTCAAGGCTGCTGATACCGTGCCTGATGGTTTCTCCTGTCTCAACAGGTACAGATCTCTGCGTTGGATATGCCGCCGAGAGATGTTATGTTTCGCTACAATATCTCTTTTCAGATGCAGGTTTCCAGACACAAAGGACGAGTTGCCTTGCCTGTTTCTGCCCTCTACAATATTTGCAGAACATGACGTTGTTTTTAAACAGTTTGAGCCAACTCGCATTGAATCTATATGTTCTCCTTCCGATGGCTACAGTGGACGTTGAAGTGACAGCGGGGGTCACGGTAGCTTCGCTAACGTTGTTCTCAGCAGCTTCGCTAACGTTGTTCTCAGCATCCCTAACATTAGGTGACATGTGAACGTTAGCTGCCTCAGGTAAGCCTTATGAAGAGGCTTCATTAGTTGAACTTTGCGAATCCCCCTTGCCGGATTCCTATTTCTCCTCGTCTCTTTTTCGCTTAAAATAACATTGAATTAGCTTCATTTTTAGCGATGTCTGCCTGTTAACTTCATATGGCTGCAATCCCGGTAACGGGATCGATATGACAACAGCCAGGTAAAGTGCAGGGGGCCAAATTCAAACAACAGAAATCTCATAATTAAAATTCCTCAAACATACATGTGTCTTATATCATTTTAAAGGTAATCTTGTTGTTAATCCCACCAAATTGTCTGATTTCAAATAGGCTTTTCAGCAAAAGCACCACAAACGATTATGTTAGGTCCCCACCAACTCAAAGAAAAATTCAGCCATTTTTCCAGCCAAAGAGAGGAGCCACAAATAGCACAAATAGAGATAAAATTAATCACTAACCTTTGATGATCTTCTTCAGATGACACTCATAGGACTTCATGTTACACAATACATGCATGTTTTGCATGCAAGTTCATATTTATATAAAACAATCTGAGTTTACATTGGCGCGTTACATTCACTAGTTCCAAAAACATCAAGTGATAGTGCATAGCCACATCGTTTCAACAGAAATACTCATCATAAATGTAGATGATAATACAAGTTATACACATGGAATTATAGATATACCTCTCCTTAATGCAACCGCTGTGTCAGATTTCAAAAAAACTTTACGGAAAAAGCAAACCATGCAATAATCTGAGACGGCGCTCAGAACAATAGCCAAATTAGCCGCCATGTTGGAGTAAACAGAAACCAGAAAATACATGATAAATGTTTCTTTTGATAAACTTCATCAGAATGCAGTCCTATGAATCCCAGGTCCACAATAATGCTTGATTTGTTCGGTAATGTCCGTTTATTTATGTCCAATTAGCTACTTTGGTTAGCGCGTTTGGTAAACAATTCCAAAGTCACAAAGCGCGTCCACTATAACGTGACGAAATGTCCAAAAGTTCCGTAACAGTCAGTAGAAACATGTCAATCGATGTATTGAATCAATCTTAAGAATGTTGTTAACATACATCTTGAATAACGTTCCAACCGGAGAATTAGATTGACTTCAGTTGAGCGATGGAACGGAGCTGCCTCTCACGTGAACGTGCGTGTTCAATGCGTGGTCACCTCATGGTAGTGGTGACTAATTCCTGTCTCCTTCGGCCCCCCTTCACATTAGATTCATCAGACAAAGTTCTATTGACTGACATCTAGTGGAAGCCGTAGGAAGTGAAAACTCATCCATATCTCGCTGTAATTTCAATGGGAGCTTGTTTGAAAATCTACCAGCCTCAGAAAAAATCCAAACAGGAAGTGGAACTTCTCAGGTTTTTGCCAGCCATATGAGTTCTGTTATACTCACAGACATAATTCAAACAGTTTTAGAAACTTCAGAGTGTTTTCTATCCAATACTAATAATAATATGCATATATTAGCAACTATGACTGAGGAGCAGGCCGTTTACTCTGGGCACCTCAGTGCACCTTTCATCCAAGCTACTCAATACTGCCCCTGCAGCCATAAGAAGGTAACTTATAGCCTATACTGATACTTTTTTCCAGTGTTGTTCACCTTTCTCTTCCTCTGACTGGACTGCGTCATCACTGAAAACTCTACTGTGGTTGGCGCATGCCGCTTGTGGAATATGGGACTTGTAGTTTTTAAACAATTAGCAGCGGGGGAAAAATAGATTAGGGTGAGTTGTAATCTTTACTCGCACACTGTGCTCGTAAATAATTGTTCTGGTTCGCACATATCTATTTTTAGAGGCAAATGCGAGTGAAATACTCGCACTGTAGAACCCTGTGTCTTACAATTCTTTTATATATCATTGTCCAGTAGCCAAAGGCACACTTCTAGTCATATTAGCAACCCATGCTAGTTGTTGCATATTAGATTTCCCCTCTTTCTAAAATTGTAATGGATATTTTCATCTCTCACATGAAATCGCTCGCAGATGCTGTGTTGTCGCGTTAATTGCATTATGGAACGAACATTCGTGCGTAGACTACTACCTTGTGTGCATTGCTGTGCTTACACCATTATAAGCTAAAGGTCTGATCTGTTGCATCAGTCATTTCTTTTTAACATTTCTTTTATGTAGCCTAGACCTACTGGTTGTATGAATTTGTGATCTTATTTCCCTCAATTGTCTCAGATTATGTTTGGAATATACTATTTATTTCATGACAAGCTGACAAATGGATTAGGTCAACTTTTCTACTATGGGGGATAGTAGAACATATTAGGGCTGACCCCATTTAGTCAACTGGTCAATTGTTTTGTCCGATAGGCTGTTGGTCGACCAATCATATATTTTTTTTCGAGCAGTTGCAGAAAAAAATAAGTGTATGGCACATGTCTTGATTGATGCCAATCTCAGTGGACCGTTAATTCCCATAATTTCTAATCTGCAGTGTTTATTTGGTTACCATAATTTCTGTTAATGCATTCAATATATTATCATTATTTGTGTTTTATAGCTACAGTATCATTGTCGGAGTGGGCACGTTATTTTCAGAGTGCACAACCAAGGATACACTTGTGAGAAACAAGTTTTGGTTTATTTCATTCTATTTCTGTGTGATAAATTTTTATATTTTTTATTGTGTTTTGTTTGGAGCACTACTGTCAATGTTGAGTAAGGACACACACCTGATTATGCATAGAAGTAGGCCTAGGCTACCTGGCCTGCGCGCAAATGTAGCTTTATAAATGTGCCCGTTTGGGGATCTGATAGTATTTCTGATTGTCTTAACTCGCCACTACTAATGAGCTGTGGAGCTTCTCAAATAAATGTTTTCTTCACCAACAGCAAGTAAACAAAGTCTGTTTACATCCACTGAGAATTACAACATTTCCTCAATGTAGCCTATTTGAAAAATCTTTCCAGCTCTCTCCCTTTCGATAACCACTAACCATAAAGAAATGTAAAAAGTCATGCTCTGACCAGTGGAAACGTCATAAAACAGGCCTACTTGATTACTCCTTATCCCTTGCGCAAATAGCCTACAGCTGTGTCTGTCTGGAGCTCACTGGCATGGGAAACTGAGGGTCCAGAATATTTTACACAATGTTCCAAGTTTGTTAGCCAAGCTTTGGGCTGGAGCAAGTTAATAGTTGATACAATGTTTCAAGTTCCTTGCAGACAGGCCAGACGTAGCCAATGTGATTTATTTGTATCAGGATATTTTCTACCTGCAGGCTGCAAGGAAAGAGTAACCTAACACAAGCGTTCATATTTAGCTAGCTCTCGGCTGACAGAAATCACAGGTGACCTCACCATTGATCAAAATAATTGAGTAAAACACTTTCTAAAAATCAAAAGTAATGTGACGATGGATAGTTTGTACACGCATAAGAAGAGGAGACAAGTTGAGTTTGATCTATTTTCATTATGCATGTTGAAGGGTGTGTGTCGTCGACCATCATTCACTTCCCTTCATTCACTTCTGTAAGTTAACTCGAAAGATCAGTGAACCGTCCCTCACCAAATTTTGTTATAACATCTTTGAGCAGACAGATTTTTACTTGACACCCAGAATGCATTGTATAATGTCAACAAACATGGTGCCACACATAGTTGGCAAGTAGCTTAGTATTAGCTCATCATAATCAGTTCAAACTTCAAAACAAAGTATAATACACAATCTATGCAAGAATCAGAATGCATGATTTGTCACCACTACTTGAAAACGCGAATAAAACAGTAAATACATTTACATTACATTTAAGTCATTTAGCAGACGCTCTTATCCAGAGCGACTTACAAATTGGTGCATTCACCTTATGACATCCAGTGGAACAACCACTTTACAATAGTGCATCTAAATCTTTTAAGGGGGGGGGGGGTCAGAAGGATTACTTTATCCTATCCTAGGTATTCCTTGAAGAGGTGGGGTTTCAGGTGTCTCCGGAAGGTGGTGATTGACTCCGCTGTCCTGGCGTCGTGAGGGAGTTTGTTCCACCATTGGGGTGCCAGAGCAGCGAACAGTTTTGACTGGGCTGAGCGGGAACTGTACTTCCTCAGTGGTAGGGAGGCGAGCAGGCCAGAGGTGGATGAACGCAGTGCCCTTGTTTGGGTGTAGGGCCTGATCAGAGCCTGAAGGTACTGAGGTGCCGTTCCCCTCACAGCTCCGTAGGCAAGCACCATGGTCTTGTAGCGGATGCGAGCTTCAACTGGAAGCCAGTGGAGAGAGCGGAGGAGCGGGGTGACGTGAGAGAACTTGGGAAGGTTGAACACCAGACGGGCTGCGGCGTTCTGGATGAGTTGTAGGGGTTTAATGGCACAGGCAGGGAGCCCAGCCAACAGCGAGTTGCAGTAATCCAGACGGGAGATGACAAGTGCCTGGATTAGGACCTGCGCCGCTTCCTGTGTGAGGCAGGGTCGTACTCTGCGGATGTTGTAGAGCATGAACCTACAGGAACGGGCCACCGCCTTGATGTTAGTTGAGAACGACAGGGTGTTGTCCAGGATCACGCCAAGGTTCTTAGCGCTCTGGGAGGAGGACACAATGGAGTTGTCAACCGTGATGGCGAGATCATGGAACGGGCAGTCCTTCCCCGGGAGGAAGAGCAGCTCCGTCTTGCCGAGGTTCAGCTTGAGGTGGTGGTCCGTCATCCACACTGATATGTCTGCCAGACATGCAGAGATGCGATTCGCCACCTGGTCATCAGAAGGGGGAAAGGAGAAGATTAATTGTGTGTCGTCTGCATAGCAATGATAGGAGAGACCATGTGAGGTTATGACAGAGCCAAGTGACTTGGTGTATAGCGAGAATAGGAGAGGGCCTAGAACAGAGCCCTGGGGGACACCAGTGGTGAGAGCACGTGGTGAGGAGACAGATTCTCGCCACGCCACCTGGTAGGAGCGACCTGTCAGGTAGGACGCAATCCAAGCGTGGGCCGCGCCGGAGATGCCCAACTCGGAGAGGGTGGAGAGGAGGATCTGATGGTTCACAGTATCGAAGGCAGCCGATAGGTCTAGGAGGATGAGAGCAGAGGAGAGAGAGTTAGCTTTAGCAGTGCGGAGCGCCTCCGTGATACAGAGAAGAGCAGTCTCAGTTGAATGACTAGTCTTGAAACCTGACTGATTTGGATCAAGAAGGTCATTCTGAGAGAGATAGCGGGAGAGCTGGCCAAGGACGGCACGTTCGAGAGTTTTGGAGAGAAAAGAAAGAAGGGATACTGGTCTGTAGTTGTTGACATCGGAGGGATCGAGTGTAGGTTTTTTCAGCAGGGGTGCAACTCTCGCTCTCTTGAAGACGGAAGGGACGTAGCCAGCGGTCAAGGATGAGTTGATGAGCGAGGTGAGGTAAGGGAGAAGGTCTCCGGAAATGGTCTGGAGAAGAGAGGAGGGGATAGGGTCAAGCGGGCAGGTTGTTGGGCGGCCGGCCGTCACAAGACGCGAGATTTCATCTGGAGAGAGAGGGGAGAAAGAGGTCAGAGCACAGGGTAGGGCAGTGTGAGCAGAACCAGCGGTGTCGTTTGACTTAGCAAACGAGGATCGGATGTCGTCGACCTTCTTTTCAAAATGGTTGACGAAGTCATCTGCAGAGAGGGAGGAGGGGGGAGGAGGGGGAGGAGGATTCAGGAGGGAGGAGAAGGTGGCAAAGAGCTTCCTAGGGTTAGAGGCAGATGCTTGGAATTTAGAGTGGTAGAAAGTGGCTTTAGCAGCAGAGACAGAAGAGGAAAATGTAGAGAGGAGGGAGTGAAAGGATGCCAGGTCCGCAGGGAGGCGAGTTTTCCTCCATTTCCGCTCGGCTGCCCGGAGCCCTGTTCTGTGAGCTCGCAATGAGTCGTCGAGCCACGGAGCAGGAGGGGAGGACCGAGCCGGCCTGGAGGATAGGGGACATAGAGAGTCAAAGGATGCAGAAAGGGAGGAGAGGAGGGTTGAGGAGGCAGAATCAGGAGATAGGTTGGAGAAGGTTTGAGCAGAGGGAAGAGATGATAGGATGGAAGAGGAGAGAGTAGCGGGGGAGAGAGAGCGAAGGTTGGGACGGCGCGATACCATCCGAGTAGGGGCAGTGTGGGAAGTGATGGATGAGAGCGAGAGGGAAAAGGATACAAGGTAGTGGTCGGAGACTTGGAGGGGAGTTGCAATGAGGTTAGTGGAAGAACAGCATCTAGTAAAGATGAGGTCGAGCGTATTGCCTGCCTTGTGAGTAGGGGGGGAAGGTGAGAGGGTGAGGTCAAAAGAGGAGAGGAGTGGAAAGAAGGAGGCAGAGAGGAATGAGTCAAAGGTAGACGTGGGGAGGTTAAAGTCACCCAGAACTGTGAGAGGTGAGCCGTCCTCAGGAAAGGAGCTTATCAGGGCATCAAGCTCATTGATGAACTCTCCAAGGGAACCTGGAGGGCGATAAATGATAAGGATGTTAAGCTTGAAAGGGCTGGTAACTGTGACAGCATGGAATTCAAAGGAGGCGATAGACAGATGGGTAAGGGGAGAAAGGGAGAAAGACCACTTGGGAGAGATGAGGATCCCGGTGCCGCCACCCCGCTGACCAGAAGCTCTCGGGGTGTGCGAGAACACGTGGGCAGACGAGGAGAGAGCAGTAGGAGTAGCAGTGTTATCTGTGGTGATCCATGTTTCCGTCAGTGCCAAGAAGTCGAGGGACTGGAGGGAAGCATAGGCTGAGATGAACTCTGCCTTGTTGGCCGCAGATCGGCAGTTCCAGAGGCTGCCGGAGACCTGGGACTCCACGTGGGTGGTGCGCGCTGGGACCACCAGGTTAGGGTGGCCGCGGCCACGCGGTGTGAAGCGTTTGTATGGTCTGTGCAGAGAGGAGAGAACAGGGATAGACAGACACATAGTTGACAGGCTACAGAAGAGGCTACGCTAATGCAAAGGAGATTGGAATGACACGTGAACTACACGTCTCGAATGTTCAGAAAGTTAAGCTTGCGTTGCAGAAATCTTATTGACCAAAATTATTAAAATGATACAGTACTGCGGAAGTGGGCTAGCTAGCAGTGGCTGCGTTGTTGACTTTGTTTGAGAGTGTCGCTGGCTAGGTAACCTCGGTAACTGGCTCGTTAATTAGTATAAACTACACAATTGTCTTAGATACAAGGACAGCAAAGACAACTATGTACATTATGCTTTATACATACGGTACACTACAATAGAAACAACAACGCGAAATACAGAAAATAATGCACCTTGATTGTGTTCCATTCAAAGTGGCCAGCCAGAAGATGTGCCGTGGGAAAAAAGTTAGTGCTAGACTGCGTAAACGTCTACATACTTGATCTGGGAAAACACTGGGGAGGTGCTTGGGCTCTCATTACTTGTCCGGTTAAGTAAAGCCTCAAACATAAATTGTCCGCAACAGTTTAATGGGCGACTGAATTAATGAGGAGGCGGAATACACCTATATTCAAACTGTTTTTAAAAATACAACTTGTTTGAAAATAATTTCAAATTGACAGGTTGAAATATAGCCTTTAGATAATTAGCAGGCAGCATGTGCTAACTGTTCTGTTGCGTAACAATCACATTTTGGAATAGTGAGTACATTCTGGCATCACGTGCATAATAAACTTACGCTGGGGCGACCGTTAGAGATATTTGGAACTAACGTGTGAAAAGGTTAAAGTATCAAAAAAATTATTGAACAATTACTTGAATTTGGCGTTAATGCTATTAGCCCATAGAAACACATTGAATAACAGGTTCATACATGGATAAACAGATGGTCCCCCCAAAAATATAAAGGAAGTTTATATTAGTGTGTAGCCCAAACGGTTCAGACGATACAGACAGAAGTTGGCAGATCGTATGTACCGACTTCAGACGAGTCCTGTGACGCTTGTGGGGGTCATAGAGCATAATAGTTTGTGGGCCAAACCGTTCGGATGCTATAGATGTTTTCGTGAGAAAAACGCTTTTCGGGATGTCTCATGGTCTGACAAACACCGCTCTAGCTTTGCCACCTTTCACCGCAGATGAATGCAGTGGAATGAGACGCAGAAAAAAAACATATCTCTAGCTTAAACTGACAGATTTTGTTGGATTTCTTTAATGCTAATTCGATTTTCGCGGAGCCGCTGACATCAACGCGAGGGGGGTAAAGCGGCTCTGAGCAGAAATATGTGGAATACATTTTTTTTCTAATAAATGTTGGTAGTTGCAGCAACGATTTAGCAGCGACGGGGCACACTGATTAGATGCTGATTATATTCCCTCCGACCCTATCAGGGGTACAGAAAGTTCTGGGATGCTCCCCCTATTATGCAGACTGGAGTTGGACTGTACACACACACACACACACACACACACACACACACACACACACACACACACACACACACACACACACACACACACACACACACACACACACACACACACACACAGAGAGAGAGACTCTCTGTGTTGAGAGCCAGTGGAGGTGCTGTTGTGCCTGCGGTCACTGACTTCTTCATCGGGCATTTTGCATAAGAAGTCAAATCACCTGGCTAGTGAATGGAAATCAACTGTGGAAAATCACCAGCTCCTCTGGGCGACACTATCACATGAATGACCCCCTTCAGTGTAAGACCACGGATTTATGACCTGGCTTGTTTGCTAAACACAGGTTTAGTTCTACATTTAAGTGTCTCATTGACACACATCCCTCCCTAGATGGAATTGCCCATCAACCAAATACCTGTTTTGAATAATTGTTGTTAATCAGATATTAGCTAGTCATATTCGAGCGTCATACACCGTCTCCCTCCCGTGGTACTTCTGTCTTGCTCTCTGGAAACCTGTTATCATAGTGTAATCATTTTTAGGGCCGGGGACAATAACAGTATCGCAATAGTATCGTGGCAAGGAAACAAAACAGAAAGCGGATTTAACTTCTTTAGGAAAACAGCCCTAATGTTGGAATCCAGAGTCATATTTATTTTCCAAACGTAGGGCCCTATAATATCTGCATTGCAGAGAACGCCGACAGAATCACAGAATCCCGACATTAAAACGGAATTCAACAATATTCTAGAATGTGTTGAACTTATTAGGAAATCAACTCAATTTATTAAACTTATTAGAAAATACATTAATTTGCCCTTGTAAATGCTAAGACATTAACAAAATGCATCACTGATTTGTATTTTCATGCAATTTTCTGAAGCGTCACAGGCATGCCTGTCTGAATATCCTTAGAATATTTGTCCAAAATGAAAAGGCATGCTGTCGTACAAGGTTAGTAGCTACATTTTACGACATATACATGGTTTCCGGATACTCCCGTAAAGCCCAGCTCATTGGCTATCTAGCTTGTTTGACCCCGATTGGTGCTTATTTGACAAAGATAGTCGTTCAAGTGATGGCCGTCCGCGTCATCGGCGTGCCATGAAGGCGTTGCTGTCTGACCATATATGGTGTCCTATAGGATATACTACACCCCTAATGATATAGTGAAGTCTTGTTACCTTCTAGGATCTCTGAGGAATACATACAAACGTGATTTGAGTCATTGAAACAACTTTTAGGGTGAGATTTTCAGATTCCTTTCTTTGCAAATTGATCAAGTGGAAATACAAAATCGATGGTGCATGCTATATGGACTTCTTTTAGGTTTTGACAAAGAATTATATCTAACAAACGACACTTCATGTTATCTCTGGGACCCTTTGGATGATAAATCAGAGCAAGATTTCAGAATGTAAGTACACATTTCACCTTCAGAGGTGAATTTATCAAACCTGTCACGGTGAAAAAAGTGTTTTATTGTTAGGAGCTCTCCTCAAACAATAGCATGGCATTTTTTTTGCAGTAAAAGCTACTGTAAATTGGACAGTTAAGTTATATTAACAGGAATTTAAGCTATCAGCCGATATGAGACACTTAATTGTACCGACATTTGTTGTTTCTCTAAAATTTGCGACCTTGACATAACGTGCTGCATGATTTACAGCTGTCCCATCGACGGAACGCCAATCCTTGAAGTAGTCTATGGCTACCTGGCAGAATGATATCATGATTATTTGCATCAATCCTATCGCCATTTGTTTTGCAACCTGCAATCACATGAGCACTACAGCAACACCGCTTAACCAAACAGTGGTCTCTTCCTGGGGCATACTTGCATTAAAGGGTAACTACACCCAAAAATCTAAATTTTATTTCATTTTTTCAAAGACCTCAAAAATGGTCTGCTGGTGTGGTTTAAAAATTATCGTGGACTTAGAACATCCAGTTTTGTTGTAAAACAAATTATTAATAACAGAAACCTGGAAAAACAAAATGGAATTTTGGGAAAAAAACAGAATCGGGTAAAAAAAATTAAAAAAAGACATTGTATATGCCACTATTTACACACGGCAGGTTTTTAAAGGATCAAAGAGTTTGGTCTTGTTCGTGCTTTCATTTTTGCCATGAAAAAAAAAAATCAATACTGGTATCTTCACAGCTACATTGACTGGCTGGAACCACATTGATCATCATTTAATCTTTTTATTAGTGCTGAGAGATGTAGTGGTTGTTGCGGTCAGTTTGGTTCCGGTTCGATTATGAAAAATAATCACAGGTTTCGGTTTTGAGAATTTTTTAAAACATTAAATGTATTATGAAGTAATGACAATACAATGATTTTAGAGCTTTTTAATTGAAATTTCAAAGCCAAAAATAGTGAACATTCAATTGCCAAAACTTTGAATATTTTCCATTGTCTCTGTCAGCTTCACATTGGGTAGACATCAATAGAAAATTTGGAAATTACTATGAAATAATAAAATATTACAGTTGTGTAGTTTACTTAATTTTTATTGGATTACTTTATTATTTTCCATTCCTTAAAGTAATCATCTTTGCTCAGGCAGTAACAGTCAGCCAGTCAGGCCCCATTTGTCTTTTTGGGTTCCCTATACTGTTCTGTCTTCAGTCATCCTATTTAGCTAGCCTGCCTAAGTATGATGCAGAGCTGTCTTACGAAATAATTTGACTAGTTCGTCAAAGTAGATAAGGTATACTTTCACGAACTGTCTCTGTCTCTCCTGGTTGTGTTGTGTACATTTCTCTCCCATACGGTCTATGCAGTCTTTGTCTATCAACCTAATGTAGCAGGCATTAAAGTGTGCCCGTCCAGAGATCTGTATACAGTGACGAGATGCTTATGTCAATGCCCTAACAATGGGAGTCGTTGTCCCAAAGAGGGGAAGGCAGGCGACAAGCTTAGGTAAAAAATAATCCCTTAGAAATGCATTAGGCTTATTTTGGAAAGATTTTGGTGAGAGTGAAACCTCTCTCTTGCCTCTTCGTCTCTGTGCCGGACAAAAACTGGCGCAATGGATTATGGTCATTTGGTATTTAGTATTTTATTAGGATCCCACTAGTTGTTGCAAAAGCAGCAGCTACTTTTCCTGGGGTCCACACACAACATGAAACATAATACAGAACATCAATAGACAAGAACAGCTCAAAGACAGAACTACATACATACATTTTTTAAAAGGCACACGTAGCCTACATATCAATGCATACACAGAAATGATCTAGGTCAAATAGGGGAGAGGCGTGCTGCGAGGTGTTGCTTTATCTGTTTTTTGAAACCAGGTTTGCTGTTTATTTGAGCAATATGAGATGGAAGGAAGTTCCATGCAATTAGGGCTCTATATAATACTGTACACTTTCTTGAATTGGTTCTGGATTTGAGAGACTGTGAAAAGACCCCTGGTGGCATGTCTGCTGGGATAAGTGTGTGTGTCAGAGCTGTGTGTAAGTTGACTATGCAAACATTTAGGGATTTCCAACACAATGTTTATTTTAAGAAGAAGTGATGCAGTCAGTCTCTCCTCAGCTCTTAGGCAAAAGAGACGCTTAGTATTTATTTCAACTCTGATTACAATGAAGAGCAAAACGTGCTGCTCTGTTCTGTGCTAGCTGCAGCTTAACTAGGTCTTTCCTTGCAGAACTGGACCACACGACTGGACAATAATCAAGATTAGACTAAACTAGAGCCTGCAGAACTTGCTTTCTGGAGTGTGGTGTCTAAAAAGCAGAGCATCTCTTTTTATTGCGGCCAGACCTCTCCCCTTCTTTACAACCATTGAATCTATGTTTTGAACATGGCAGTTTACAATCTAAAGTAACGCCAAGTAATCTAGTCTCCTCAACTTGTCCAACAGCCACACCATTCATTACCAGATTCAGCTGAGGTCTAGAACTTAAGGAATGATTTGTACCAAATACAATGCTCTTAGTTTTAGAGATGTTCAGGACCAGTTTATTACTGGCCACCCATTCCAAAACAGACTGCAACTCTTTGTTAAGGGTTTCAGTGACTTCATTAGCTGTGGTTGCTGATGCATATATGGTTGAATCATCAGCATACATGGACACACATGCTTTGTTTAATGCCTGTGGCAGGTCATTGGTAAAAATAGAAAAGAGTAGAGGGCCTAGAGAGCTCCCCTGCTGTAGACCACACTTTACATGTTTGACATTAGAGAAGCTTCCATTCAAGAAAACCCTTTGAGTTCTATTAGATAGATAGCTCTGCCATAATGTGGATTCAGAGGTTGAAAAGCCATAACACAAGTTTTTTCAACAACAGGTTATGGTCAACAATATCAAAGGCTGCACTGAAATCTAACAGTACAGCTCCCACAATATTTGTATTATCAATTTCTTTCAACCAATCATCAGTTATGTGTCAGTGCATTACATTTTGAGTGCCCTTCTCTATTAAGCATACTGAAAGTCTGTTGTTAATTTGTTTACAGAGAAATAGCATTGTATTTGGTCAAACACTATTTTTTCTAACAGTTTGCTAAGAGCTGGCAGCAAGCTGATAGGTCTGCTGTTAGAACCAGTAAAGGCCACTTTACCTCTCTTGGGTAGTGTAATTACTTTGTCCTCAGGCATGGAGTGAAGCCAAAGACTTTCCTCTAGGCTCAGATTAAAAATATGACAGATAGGAGTGGCTATTGAGTCAGCTACCATCCTCAGTAGCTTTCCATCTAAGTTGTCAATGCCAGGAGGTTTGTCATTATTGATCAATGACAAGATTGTTTCCACCTCTCCCACACTAACTTTACAAAATTCTAACTTGCAATTATTTTCTTTCATTAGTTTTTTTATGCATGAATACAATTGCTCACTGTTCGTTGTTGGCATTTCCTGCCTAAGTTTGCCCACTTTTTCAATTAAATAATCATTAACATAATTGCCAACATCAAATGGTTTCGTGATGAATAAGCCATCTGATTCAGTGAAAGATCGAGTTGAATTTGTCTTTCTACCCATAATTTCAGTTAAAGTACTCCAAAGTTTTTTTCCCCATCATTCTTTATATCATTGATCTAGGCTTCATAATACAGTTTCTTCTTATTTTTGTTGAGTTTAGTCACATAATTTCTCAATTTGCAGTAAGTCAGCCAGTCAGATGTGCAGCCAGACTTATTAGCCACTCCTTTTCCCCCCCATCTCTTTCGACCATACAGTTTTTCAATTCCTCATCAATCCATGGAGCCTTAACAGTTCATTGACCACGTTTATATGCACACTAATATCCTGTTATTATTTGAGATACTCAAGTATACTGTTTTTGAGTTGAAGCATATAAACAGGATAAAACTGTTTTGCATATCATGGTTGTTGTGTGATGTTTTTATGTTAAAAAAGTAGGCTACCTGTGCAGTCCTATCCACCATAAGAATTTGTTTTCCTAATACTCCTCCGTACTGGACCGTATAGTCTACTGGCTTAGGCTACTTTCACCCCTAATTTAGATACATTTCTGCTTATAATTTCCAACATTTGGTAGGCCATTTGTTTGTCAACTATAGTTAGATACATCCAGCTTCTCTTCTGTCATAACTTGTTGCCCTAGAAGACTAAATAAATTAGTGCTCACCAGAATGTCTTACATCGATAGAATGAATGCATTAGTAATCTAGTTAACACCGGTAAAGTTGACTGTTTTGTTCTGGTGAGAAAACGCCATACCTCCAACAGTGGAAAAATTTGTTCCTTTGCAAAATGTCCAAATGTGATCAGTTTGTCTGGTTTTAAGGAAATGAAAAGCTGAGAAAAATATGAAACATGTTCCGTTCGTTTTGGGTGCATATTTTATGTGGTTGAATTATTGTGCTTGCAGAGGTGTCAAACATAACACCAAACAAGGGCATTCACATTTTCTCAAGAGATGCTGAATTAAATCATATTTCTTAACTTCCTGTTCCTGAAACAAAATTAACATTTGTTGTATCATTTTACTGAAAGAAGTGCATAATTCTGCAGGAGTTAATATTATATTATGCTACATGTGAGTGTCCAGATTTCAGTTACTATTCCATTTAACCCATATTAGTTTAAATTAGGAATATTCTGTTTATTCATGGATACCTTAAGCGGGATATGAGCTACTATCCAGAATCCTGTGCGCATGTACAGTAAACATGGTCATTGTAGTTAAATTCAATTTCTGTGCTGAACTAGGTTGAATATTAGCTAAATGAAAACTAATACTCCCTTCAGCCCAGCGTTGCACATAGTTCTTGACTTGATTTCTCTCCAGAGAAATGGCACGTTGGGCTCACAAAAAAACAAAACTAAATGGAATTCAAATAAATTAACCGATGTCGGTCAATCAGTTGTTTAATAACCGAAAACCCTCTGAAATGTTGGTTAATGTCTCAGCACTACTGTTTATAAATGGGCAGGAAAAGGAATCCATCTGGCAGGTGAAGTCCCATAGTGGCCCTCTACTCAGTATTCCATTAAGGCCCCAGCACAGCTGCTCATTAAAACTGGACTCATGATACAGATGTGTGTATGTATACTGCTGATTCAAGCTCCCTTGAGAGCCACTCACACATTTCATGCACACACAGCCCCGGCGCTCCATGTGTGAGTATGTGTTTTCATTTTGCGCTCGGGTGTGCACGTCTGTTCGCTCACATCTGCACTTCATCGAGCTGAATTTGTATGTGTGTGTCACAGAGAGAACCTCATTTGACTCATACTCCTGGGTGTCTGTCTCTGTAGTCCATACACAGGTCTGCTGAATTTCACTGTGTCTGTGGCTGACTGATTTCACATCCTCCTGTGGCATCTGTTCCTCTCTTCCACTATTGTGTCTGAGCAGCAGTGCTGAGAGATCCGTCTCTATGCCCGGCGCCCCACCAGTACAAATGGGACTTTGTCCGGTTCACACACATGCTTAACCCTGCATTGAAGCAGGGAGCATATTGTTTTCCCCAGCATATTGCGCTCCTGGAGGGCCTGTAGTCTCCCCAGATTAAGCAAGCCTGTTTCTCCCCTCCATACTGGAGAGTGTGTCATATTACAGTGGGTGCAGGCCAGGACGGGCTGTCGTCACCCCTCCCTCCCCACCCAGGGATTAGTCTGCGGTTGGATGTGTTCTGTGTTGGCAGTAGCTTCATCCATAGCAGGCATGGCAATACTACCCAGCCAGACACGTCCACCACATGCTGGACAGAGATTCTACATTGTCCCTCTCACAGAGTGATGAGTGGGATCAAAACGGGAGTTTGTCATCGGTTTAGCTTTTCAAAAACAGAATTTGGAAAATAGATGATGGTGAACCATTCAAGGCTTTGTTCTCACTCCGTCATCAAAGCAACAGTAATATGCTGCGTTTAATTGTCTCAGCAGGGGAGAAATCAATCTAGAACACATCTATAAAAATGTTTTTATTGCCGTAGAGATGGAAGCATCTCATGTGTGATAACATGTAGCCTACACAGCCACTGTATTAGGTCTATATCAAGCCTTCTGTAGGAAGGAGCATTCGGGCTACATCTCTCTCCCCTCTCTTTCCTCCACATACAGTGATGGTCTTTTCCACCTTTCCAGCCTACACCTTATTCTTCTGGCTTTTGCCGGCAGGCCTCACAGAATGAATTGCTCTGGAAGTCATTGAAGCAGTAGATTGACTTGTGGGTGTGTATGCAATTATCATAGAAACGACATTGAGGCAGCAGTGGGCCTACATGCTGTAGCCAGATATGATTGAATCTGGGAAGTGGAGTGTTTGCCCGAGTGGGTGTCACAAACACAGTGAAACACATTGTTCTTAATGAGTGCACTGGGGCTGTTGTCTTATTTGGAAAGGGCATCTGATGTACTGCCTTTTGTTTTGTGTGTTAAAATATGTACACGCTGCGATTCACCATCCAATGTTTCTGTGCGTATTTGCTCTGGATGATGTCCAGAGTTGGGGGAAATCTCAGGAGAGTAGTTTTGGCTCAGCTCTCTCGCTAAAAGCGAGACGGACTCTGCGACAAAGCCTTTCACTAGCTCACAGAACTTGTCTTTTGTGTGTGGCTATTGTTCTAATGCCTTTTATCGACTGGCCTAAGAGTTGAGAGAGGTAGGACACCCACACACACACTGCAGTCCAGGTGGATTCCATGGAGAGCAGGTTTTCCTAAGCCATCAGTGCTGCAGTGCGCTCTGGCAACCTGTTCCAGCCAGGCATAACTCCAATCTCAGGCCACGTCTCTCTCCCATTGCCCTCTCTCTCTCCAATGCCTTATGAAACATTTATTCTGTGATTGAAGTTCTGCATTGCGCTAATTGTCCGCAGCCAACCCTCCTGTCAGAGAGAGCACCTTTCCAATTTAAAAGTGTGATTCCTCGCCTTGCTCTCAGCAGGCAGTCCACTCCATCAGCCTCTCAGCTCTCACAGGTACCAGAGAGTCACGCAGAAGAAAACATGCAGTAATGGAGCCTGTTCTGTGTTCCCAGTGGCTTGGCTTCGCCTGTGTGAGCGCGTTCATATTCATACACTCTGGCTGTCATCGTTTTACTTATAGATGGCTTTGTTGCAGTGGAACACCCTCCAGCTTTAAGTGCTCTGACTCCCTGTCAGAAACACTGAGTGTACAAAACATGAACACTTTCCTAAAATTGAGGTGCATCCCCCCTTTTGTCCTCAGAAGAGGCTACATTTTTTGGGCATGGACTCTACAAGGTGTCGAAAGCATTTCACAGGGATGCTGGACCTTGTTGACTCCAATGCTTCACACAGTTGTCAAGTTGTCTGGATTTCCTTTTGGTGGTGCACCATTCTTGATACACACGGGAAACTGTTGTGTGAACATCCCAGCAGCGTTGCGGTTCTTGACACAAACCAGTGAGCCTGGCACCTACTACCATACCCTGTTCAAAGGCACTTAAATCTTTTGTCTTGCCCATTCACTCTCTGAATGGCACACATACACAATCCATGTCTCAATTGTCTCAATGCTTAAATATCCTTCTTTAACCTGTTTCCTCCCCTTCATCTAAACTGATTGAAGTGGATTTAACAAGTGAAATCAATAAGGGATCATAGTTTTCACCTGGATTCACCTGGTCAGTCTATGTCATGGAAAGAGTAGGTGTTCTTAATGTTTTGTACACTCAATGTATGTTCTCTGCATGTATGGTTCAGGGCTTAAATGTCCATATGGAGATGACTGGGACAGTTGTTTTGTGTGTGAGAGAGAGCACACACACTGTACTGTTCTCTCTCCTGGTCTGATCCAGCAGCATGAGTCACTGGCAGGCTGTAGGGAGAGCTGAGCCACACACACACACGACTCATCCACATAGATTTTGATGCTCCAGTCGGCTCTATTTGTCCCCTGTCTCTTTTAGATCTCTATGTTTCTGTGTTGTCAGTCTGTGAGGAGGCTTGGTGTAGATTAATGACCTGACTAGACTGAGACAGGGAGGGACTGTTAAGACGATAGGTTGGGAAGCAGGCAGCGGAGAACGAGACGACCGGTGTCTCAACACATCAACATCTCCCAGTGGAATGCCTGGGAACGGAGCAGAAACACTCACATTATATAGCCTAGTCACGTTGCAGTGACTTACCAGTACAGCAGCTCACTACAACCAAGGTGGTTTCTGTACAATTCAACCCAGTTTTGGTTTCCTCCCCATAGGCAGCCATGTTTGAGACCGTACAGACAGGAAGGAAGTTGTGATCCAGTTAGCTAACTGGCGGTTGTTGGGTGTGTTTTTTTTACCTGCCGATGTGGGGCTGACCCATTGTCTCCATGGTGACAGGCTCCTGCTCGGATGTACAGACGGAGCAGTGGAGGCTGGCTCGCTGCATTCCGCTGCCGGCGTGTCTGAGCACGCTGCCGTCATTTCAGGAGCAGCACGGCAACCAGCAAACACTGTCAGAGAGGGGGAGATGGGAGTGAGTGGAGGGGGGGGGGGGGGGGTGCAGTTGGTTGCCTGGAGACTGTCGCAAGGGAACTCTAAGCAGTGAAGAATCTCTCGCCAAGCTAAGCCTGGTCGTGGTGAAGTCTAAGTTGATCGCCTTTTGTTGTGTTCTTAGTGTCAGGAACGTAAGTTGTTGCTGACCTATTACATTTTTGTTGTAAGTCGCTCTGGATAAGAGCGTCTGCTAAATGACTTAAATGTAAATGTAATGTTGTTGTTTAAAAGGTCGTTTTTTTGTGGCAAGCTGTCAGAGTTTCGAAAATTAAATAAAATTCTCCCCACCAGACAAATCGTTTTATTACAAGGCGTCTGCAATCACAGTTTGTCTGTGTTTCTGTTCAGAATGTCTTCTTCCAGCCAGTTGAGATCCGTGACACACTTGTGCGTTCTTCTCTCTGCCTGGCCCTGCTCCACACTGTCGCTCATCTCTGTTGCTCGGTGGTGGAGGATCCCATCCGGAGCTTGGACTGCAGGCTCCCTGCCCTGCCAGCTGTTTGGCTGCTTGGCATGGGGAGTGAGGAGTCTGAACACCTCTACAGTGTGTGGCGAGAACAGATGGTGTGGACTTGTCCTGCTAATTCTAAAGAGTCTCTCCAGCTCCATCCCAGAGGCACTCTTCCCCCTGGCCAACAATGACGCACCACAGTCAGGGCAAGATTCTATTTCATTTATGATTATGCATCAGATATTTCAACGCTCGACCAATCACCATGACTTCAAATATGCAGCCCCGTCACCACAGTCACCATGACTGCTTGACTTCAGGCTTCCTCATGCATCCATCACACTGAATGAGTGCGTTCAATGGAGAACTAGCCCTCGTATTGTCAGTGTCTCCCTTTCTATCCATGTAACATCTACTTCTGTTTTCAAGATCAAAGAACATAAATAAAATCAGCTAAAGGGGCAGAACAAGGGTTTCACAGTATTCTGCCTGTCATCGCCGAGTGTATGTGTTTCCAACTCTTTGTGATTTTATTTCCTGCTCTTTTGTGTGCCCTCCCTTGGTCCCCAGCTATCCATCATGCATTGTTTGGTGCTCAAGCCCTACTCCTACCCCTGTGGCTATTCTTAAGCTAGCTTTGACCCACTCATCCTGCTCCCACTCTGTTTGAAGGGGGTCTATGGGAAAGGCTCTCAAATCTCCCTCTGTGTTGCTAATGGCTTTAGACTCTGTTCACTGAGTGAGGGGAAAAGTTGAGATCAGCCAAGAAATGGCTTCTCGCTGCACTGGCCTCTTCACCCCGCCCAGCACCTCCACTTTCACTCCATGGCAGCCTCCTTTCTCCTCCTCCTTTCTTTTGAGCTTCTTTACCCTCCTTTCTCCCTAATCTGTATCCACCAACTCTCATCCCTGTCGGTCTCCCTCACCTTCTCTCTCTGTGCACAGGGCTTTGGTGGGGATTTGGCAGGGCGGTAGCAGCTGTCTGCCACACTACGCTACTCGGCGCTCCAGTCGAGTGCTCTCCAATCTTGAGGAGCCTTCTCCAAACCGCCCTTCTCTGGAGGGGTTTAACTCGGCCTTACTGCTCTAGACAGGCCTGTGTGTTTGCGTGTGTGTGTTAATTCCCAGCTGAACACGTCTTCTGGTGTTACCACGGTGACCTCCCATTGATTTACACCAGCCCACATCGATTTTAGGCTCCATTTGCATGCCGACACTAACTCGTCTAATCAGTTAACCCCCAATAAATCGATGTTCGCGCACAATGGAAAGCTAATTAGCATGACGTTATGTTAGTTAGCGAGCCAATCAGCTAACGTTAGCTAGCTAACAGTACACTAACTTGAAAGGAAAATACTTTGTCAAAATTAAAATTAATTGAGTTAATTGAGTTAAAATTAATTGAGTCTTTTGTTAAGACATGTAGCTAGCTAGCTAAACAATGGACCATAATCACAACTCATGACATTACTACCTTGTATGAATCTACAGGTAGCTAACAACCAGGTTCTATGGCTATAACTAGTCAAGCAAATGTGTCTGAGATACGAAGAAGAAGATCATACACAACGTTAGCTAGCAACCCAGCCAGCTCTCATCCATGCGATACCAGAGGGGGACTGTTGTAAGTCGTCAGTGGCTCCCATGTCATGTGCGTGGGCACAAGTTGTTTCCCTGCTCTGGTTTGTTGTTGTGATTTCCCACGTCCTGCTGTTGAGATGCCTGGTGGCTCCGAGGCCAAATGGAAGCAGCAGAGCAGATGAAGTGCACTTCCTGTGCGAGCATTCTGTAAGCCAAAGCCCTGATTACCGCTCAATGGACTCCCAGCAGCCGGCCAGTCCAGATAAAGATGTGAAAGAATGCGGATAAATATTTGGGTTTCTCTCTGAGTGTGTGTTTTGTGTGGTGGTAGTCTTAACGGGAAGAGTAAAACATGCTGGGATCTTGGGCTGTGTGGCTTGGGTGATGAACGAGGCTCATTCATCCCTCGTCCTCTCCCCTGTAACTATTCCCCAGGTCATTGCTGTAAATGAGAATGTGTTCTCAGTCAACTTTCCTGGTAAAGTTGTGTTCTCAGTCCCTCTCTGGTAGATTTAGGTAAGAATGTAAATTTCAGCCGTGTTGGCGGGTGGTCAATTTGCAGGGCTCTACAGTGTGAGCATTACATTCACATTTTCGAATAAAAATAGGCAAAAGTAAATTATGAACAAGTGTGAGTTGCGCATTTTAGCAGAAAAATGTTGCAGTAGCTGTTTTCAAAGTATTTCTGCCGTTTTTGTTTCATAGTTGCTAATCTCACAAATTAATACGAATCCTATATCCTACCGCGTGCAACAACACTGCCTGTCTGGGGAGCTGTACACACTGTGAGTGAAGTGCTGATTAGGGATGTGACAAATGGATAATTTCCCAGAACATTTAAGCAGTCATATAGCACTAGGCTGCAGTCATAAAGTTATTAGGAGATATCTAGATATCTAATCAATGGAAAATGGGATTAAAATGACAGAAATCAAAGTTAAATAACACCATGAGCCAACAGGTAGTGTGCTACTTAATAATCTGAATGGTGCTTCTATACCTGCATTGCTTGCTGTTTGGGGTTTTAGGCTGGGTTTCTGTACAGCACTTTGATATATCAGCTGATGTAAGAAGGGCTATATAAATACATTTGATTTGATTTGGAAGGGGTGAAAGCCCACAGTTGAAGTTATGTAGTCTCAATTAGCCTAGCTAACATTAGCCTCAATGTGTGGCATTCCTGAAACAACATTATTTTGCTGAAATAATATGTTATCTGAGAAATTAAGCTAATTGATTGCACCCAAATTGGCCAGTTTAATTTATAGGATTCTGATCATGTTCAATAAATATAGTACCCAACATCCGATTTGGACCAAATCTCTTCCTACCAATGACATGAGGAACCCCCCCCCCCCCCATTTTTTTTTTCAAAAGCCACCACCGGACCACTCACAGTCCATGCCAATCCCACCCCAACAACCAGTAAAAATATGTAATAAATCAAATGTATTGTCACACACCGGATAGATGCAGAGAAATGTGTTGTTTTACAGGGTCAGCTATAGTAACATGGCGCCCCTGGAGCAAATTAGGGTTAAGTGCCTGGCTCAAAGGCACATCAAACAGGATTTTTCACCTTGTGGGCTCGGGTATTCGAATCACCAATCTTTTGGTTACTGGCCCAATACTCTAACTGCTAAGCAACCTGCCACCCTTATACCGTTTTCATTGATTGTACAAAACATTATGAACACCTGCTCTTTCCATTACATGTTTTGACCATGTGAAAGCTATGATCCCTTATTGATGTCACTAGTTAAATCCACTTCAATCAGTGTAGATTAAGGGGAGGACACAGTGTAGATTAAGGGGAGGAGACAGGTTAAAGAAGGATTTTAAAGCCTTGAGACAATTGACACATGTGTATGTGTGCCATTCAGAGGGAATGGGCAAGACGAAAGATTTAAGTGCCTTTGAAAGGGGTATGGTAGTAGGTGCCAGGTGCACCATTTTGTGTCAAGAACTGCAATGCTGTTTCCCGTGTGTATCAAGAATGGTCCACCACCCAAAGGACATCCAGCCAACTTGGCACAACTGTGGGAAGCATTGCAGTCAACTTGGTCCAGCATCCCTGTGGAACGATTTTGACACCTTGTAGAGTCAATGCCCAGGCGAATTGAGGCTGTTCTGAGGGCATAATATTGTTAATGTTTTGTACACAGTGTTCAGTATCAGTTCTCTGTTTGACAAACTGATTTTCTTTCATGGAGGACTGGCTTGAATTGTGAGGATGGCCACAATTTATTTTAATCATGAGCCAAATCTATTGGTTTTGTACCCAAAGTTGCAAAGGAAATGTTTTGATCTATTTAATAAACACAGGAGACCAGCAAAATGGATAAAATGGTGGCGGGCTAGCAGGAGCAGTGGCATCTAGTGGCACGAGATTGAACTTGACTCAACTTTCTAGTTTTCCCCCTTTAGTTAACACTATCAATGTTTCCCTCTACTGTGCGAATTGTCAATGCAATATTAGCCACTTTCAATGCCACATAACAAAACTAACTATGCAAGAGATTTTCTTGTAGGCAGAGGGCATTGGAGTAGAATTCTATTGCATTGACAGGCACGACTCAGGCCCATACTCTACACAAACCGGTGCGCAATAACCAATCAGAGCTGCAGTATCCCTATATGCAAATAGACAATTGCCATATATGGATCTGTGCTATTCACTTTGTACTGGACTGTGTTTACAGCATGAGTGGTTGCGAGTAGATGCGCTTGTTTTGAGATCAAAGTAAATGCTGCATATAGCCAGGTGTGTACATTTGTTCATGTTCTTTGCTAGTAAGTGAGTTATTAGCCCAGTTATAGCTCATTTCTAGTCAACAATGTGGGATTGGTTGCTTCCTACAAGAGCACAAAACGTGTGCATTTCTAGCCATCTTTGAAAAGCAAGTTAGGTAAATAATTTATTTTCTGCAGGAGGCTGTGTTAGTGTATTCGGAAAGTATTCCGACCCCTTGACTTTTTCCACATTTTGTTACATTACAGCCCTATTATAAAATGGATTAAATTATTTTTTCCCCTTCATCAATCGACACACAATACCCCATAATGACAAAGCAAAAACAGGTTTTAAGACATTTTTGCAAATGTATATTTTTAAATGAAACATTTACATAAGTATTTAGACCCTTTACTCAGTACTTTGTTGAAGCACCTTTGGCAGCGATTACAGCCTCGAGTCTTCTTGGGTATGACGCTACAAGCTTCACACACCTGCATTTGGGGAGTTTCTCCCATTCTTCTCTGCAGATCCTCTCAAGCTCTATAAGGTGGGGTGGGGAGTGTCGCTACACAGCTATTTTCAGGTCTCTCCAGAGATGTTCAATCGGGTTCAAGTCTGGGCTCTGGCTGGGCCACTCAAGGACATTCAGAGACTTGTGCTTAGGGTTGTTGTCCTATTAGAAGGTGAACCTTTACACCAGCCTGAGGTCCTGAGCGCCCTGGAGCAGGTTTTCATCAAGGTTCTCTCTGTACTTTGCTCCGTTCATCTTTCCCTCGATCCTGGATAGTATCCCAGTCCCTGCAGCTGAAAAACATTCCCCACAGCATGATGCTGCCACCACCATGCTTCACCGTAAGGATGGTGCTAGGTTTCCTCCAGACGCGATGCTTGGCATTCAAGACAAAGATTTCAATCTTGGTTTCATCAAACTAGAGAATCTTGTTTCTCATGGGCTGTGAGTCTTTAGATGCCTTTTGCCAAACTCCAAGCGGGCTTTCATGTGGCTTTTACTGAAGAGTGGCTTCCGGCTGGCCACTCTGCCATACAGGACTGATTGGTGGAGTGCTGTGGAGATAGTTTTCCTTCTGGAAGGTTCTCCCAACTCCACAGAGGAACTCTGGAGCTCTGTCTGAGTGACCATCGGGTTCTTGGTCACCTCCATGACTAAGCCCCTTTTCCCCCTATTGCTCAGTTTGGCCGTTGGCCAGCTCTAGGAAGCATCTTGGTGGTTCCAAACGTCTTCCATTTAAGGCCACTGTGTTCTTGGGGACCTTCAATGCTGCAGACATTTTTTTGTACCCTTCTCCAGATCTGTGCCTCGACACAATCCTGTCACGGAGCTCTACGGATAATTCCTTCGACCTCATGGTTTTTGCTCTGACATGCATTGTCAACTGTGGGACCTTATATAGACAGGTATGTGTCTTTCCAAATCATGTTCAATCAATTGAATTTACCACAGGTGGAATCAAGTTGTAGAAACATCAAGGATGATCAATGGAAACAGTATGCATCTGAGGGTCTGAATACCTCTGTAAATAAGGTATTTGGGATTTTGTATAAATAATTTTTAAACATTTCTACAACCCTGTTTTAGCTTTGTCATTATGGGGTATTGTGTGATGATTTCTTTTTTCTTTTTCAATTTTAGAATAAGGCTGTAACGTAATTATGTGGAAAAAGTCAAGGATTCTGAATACTTTCCGAATGCACTGGGTATTTTGGGGCAGTGTTGTATTTTGAGACAGGCTTGAATAAGCTAAGTAACCAATAGGCAGAGGATAGCAAAATTGGTATGGGAATAATTTATTAATTATATTTTGTAAAGTAGTTTCTTGCATCAAACAACATAACATTTTCAGTCACCTCCTGATCGGAAGGACAAGTGGATAAACAGGTTAATGTCAAGCCCTGCATGGTTTTTTCCCTCCTAAATCCAATAGAATGTAGGCCTACATTGAACACCACACATTGGCTGCTACTGTAGGCTGAATGATAGAAAAGCTATTTCCATGTTAAAATGGTATGGGATGCATTTTCTCCATTGTTTTTGTTGGTAGGCCACTCTGTAGACCTACATTATCATCAAATAGCCACAGTAGCCTACTTGGCCACTGTTATAACTGTAACATAGAGGGTACAGCCTCAGTGTTCACAGCAAACGCTCACCGGAAGTTGCACAGAATCTTGCGCTCAGCAGATCTGAAATTTGCTCAGTGCCGGAAAAACATTTGAGAGATCGTCGGGGGGGTCCGTGGGTGGCGTTTACATTTTTTGGGGGGATTCCTCATGTCTTACTCATTGGAAGGAAGAAGTTTGGTCCAAATCGGAAGTTGAGTACTATATTTATTGAATTATTTGAATCTTATCATTTAAAATGGCCAATTTGGGTGCAATGAATTAGCTTAATTTCTCAGAGATCAAATTATATTTCAACAAAATGTTTCAGGAAAGCTAACTATAGAGATGATTTCAGAACAATCTGAGATGGTGGGTGTCAATCCTATTTCTTGTGCTTTTTTAAGGTGGAACAAACCTAGCTTAACTAGCTACTTTCGGTTTGATGCAGTCAAGACAGGTACTATGTAATCAGATGAGATGATAAATAACTAGCAATAAGTTAGTCTACCAGTGTGAGTCGACTTGGTTGCTATTTCTCTCCCCCTCCCTGCTCCCCTCGTCACTCACAGACGCACACCGCATAGCCCCTCTCCCGCTGCCTGCTTGAACTGCTGTTCTGCTTCTCTTTCCCTCGTTTTTACAGCTCCGGTTAATAAACTGGAGAGAAAATTGCCTTTTTTCCCTCCTGCTAACGTTACTGCATTGTTACGTTAGGTATTTGTTGAATTGTTATTTTTCCCTTTATGATGATGAGGATGATCAGGGACTGTTAGTGGTAGTTTTGTGATTACTGCACTTAGATTTTAATTTTGAGGGAATAAAACTTAAACCAATGTTTTTCGATTAGGGATTTTTTTTTACGCTAACGATCCCAATTTTAGTTGAAACGTTCACACCCCTTGTGCTGATAGATTAATTTTAGGAGGCGCTCGATGCAGGCATAAAAGTTGGTATAATTTACTCAAGTCGACAAAGTGTTTCTGGGCTATTTACTGTTTTTCAATGTTAGTCTGCGCTCTAAATGAAATTTAGCAATATACCACATTACTTCTTGCTAATACATTTCTTGTTTTAGAAACATTATAAAGCATGGTAATTATTTTCTATTTTTTTATTTTAATTATTAGGGGAAAATATTTAGCCTTTTTAAGAAGTGAGTGGCTGGTATATATTTTTTTCATTTACCTGCCACAGTGGCTGGTGGACTAAAAAGTTGGAGAAGTAAGCTGTTGCTGTCTAGGCCTGTATATTATATACAATATATATATATTTTTTGGGAGACTCCTTTTTGCTTGGTTGGTGTTGAGGGGGTGTACTTGAGGCCACAGTCTCACTTATTTTTGTAGTTTGTTTGCAGGCCTATGTGAGGCCCAGTTGGGTAACCCTCTGCCTGTGTATCAGTATTGGGAAGCCTGGGTGTGTGTCACTTGTTTGTGCTGGCATCTCATGGGCCTGGCGCTGCTGATGCCGGTCTCCATCTCTCCCCGCTCTCCCTCTCAGCTGTGAAAATCACATAATTTTGAGTACTTGGCAGAAGCTCAGCTGTGTTTTTTCTGCTGCTTTTCTCCTCCCTAAGGACTTTTATTTTACTTACTGTGCACAGTTGGAAAATTCATTGTCAGTTTTTTATTGTTGACTGCTCATTAAAGAGAACAGCCCAGGAAGAAAACTAAAATTAAAATTCAGATCTCATGGAGTGGATTTCACGCCAATGCCTCCGTCTTTGTGGAGGTTGGAAAAGCACTCTCTCTCTCTCCCAACGTCCAAGCGTCAGTTAGACCGTGTGTGTGTGTAACTATCTATTTCCCCCCCACACATCACTAGTGTACACAGTGCATTCGGAAAGTATTCAGACCCCTTGATTTTTTCCCCACATTTTGTTACGTTATAGCCTTATTTTTTCCCTCATCAATCTATATACAATACCCCATAATGACAACGCAAAAACAGGTTTGTTGAAATTTGTGAAAAATGTAAATATCACATTTACATAAGTATTCAGATGCTTTACTCAGTACTTTGTTGAAGCACCTTTGGCAGCGTTTACAGCCTCGAGTCTTCTTGGGTATGACGCTACAAGCTTGGCACAGGAGTGGCTTCTGTCTGGCTACTCGATCATGAAGGCCTGATTGGTGGAGTGTTGCAGAGATGGTTGTCCTTCTGGAAGGTTCTTCCATCTCCACAGAGGAACTCTGGAGCTCTGTCAGAGTGATCATCGGGTTCTTGGTGTCCTCCCAAACTAAGGCCCTTCTCCCACGAATGCTCAGTTTGGCCGAGTGGCCAGCTCTAGGTTGTTCCAAACTTCTTCCATTTAAGAATGATGGAGGCCACTGTGTTCTTGGGGACCTTCAATGCTGCAGAAATGTTTTGTTACCCTTTTCCAGATCTGTGCCTCGACACAATCCTGTCTCGGAGTTCTACAGACAATTCCTTCCACCTCATGGCTTGGTTTTTGCTCTGACATGCACTATCAAGTGTGGGACCTTTTATATAGACAGGTGTGTGACTTTCCAAATCATGTTCAATTAATTGAATTTACCACAGATGGACTCCAAG
Organism: Salvelinus alpinus; assembly: GCF_045679555.1. Lineage (NCBI taxonomy): Eukaryota > Metazoa > Chordata > Actinopteri > Salmoniformes > Salmonidae > Salvelinus > Salvelinus alpinus. Next base: position 47,176,281 of record NC_092088.1, read on the forward strand.
TTGTATAAACATCTCAACGATGATCAATGGGAACAGGATGCACCTGAGCTCAATTTCGAGTCTCATAGCAAAGGGTCTGAATACTTATGTAAATAAGGTATTTGTTTTTTATTTTGAATACATTTGCAAACATTTATAAAAACCTGTTTTTGCATTGTCATTATGGGGTATTGTGTGTAGGTTGATGAGGGGAAAAACGTATTTAATCCATTTTAGAATAAGGCTGTAACGTAACAAAATGTGGAAAAAGTCAAAGGGGTCTGAATACTTTCCGAATGCACTGTCTGTATGCATGTGTGAAATAAAATAGAATTCAAATAGGCCAGAGATATAATCTACATATCTACATACTCACCACAGTGCTTTTCTCCAGTTCAAAGGCAGGAACATACAATGTGTTTCTCCAGGCACTGCATTGTATGTCATAGCTATGTGTTTGTTGTCTAAGAGTTAAATCATGATGTCATTGTGGGCCTCTCAGCCAGCTGTGATTAATCTGCTGGAGCTAATAAACAGATTAACCACACTGGAGAGCAAGGGCCTACAGTTGCATGATTGTCTGCTTGGTTTATCTTGTGTATTAGGAATCCATATTTGTGATGGTGTTTGAATTCCTTAACGCTGTAGACAGACACACACTGGGTTAGGGAGTGTGATTGATTTCAGCCGTCCCTTTCTGTGTGATGTGAGCTCCTCTTCTGCCAATACCCAGTCGTGTCAGACGATTCACTGCCATTTCCTCCAGATTTGGACAGCGAGTGATCTGATCAGCCATTGATGTGTCAAGGCATGTCGATAGACCAGGATTACTGAGGAGGCTAATAATATTAAACAAAGAAAAGGGGTGCGGCCTTTTAGCTTGTGTGGTGCCCCCTTTTTCTCTTACTTTTAACCCCACTCAAGCTCAGTCAGCACAGCTCTCTCCTAGAGTTAAGCTGTATCCAGATTTTCATAAGTTCATACCGTTTCTATACCATCCCGGGGTATACGGTATTATCGAAAGATGATGATGATGATAATAATAATTTACAAAAATGTTTGACGCACAAAACAGTTTAGGCAACAGGAATCTTCATCCAGGAGAATATTGAATGTCTCTGCTGTAACCAAGACGCTTGATCTTGACATCTAGCCACTCAGCTAGCAAGTTAGCAAACCAAATGCATATCTGTAGCCCTGAGCTGGATATTATTAATTTGACACATCTTAGGTTTCTTATAGTTATACTTAACCTATAGTTTATAAGCAATGGCTTAGCACACACACCCGCAGCCCCAGCAAGGGGATATTGAAAATCATACCGTTGGTATTTCGAAATACCCCGGTATACGGTATAAACGGTATATCGCCCAAGCCTGCTCTCCCTTCTTTTTTGTTGTCAATTCATCTCTCTCCCCTGTTCAACCTGGAATGCTCTGTGTCTCTCCTATCCCTGCTGTTCTCTCCCAATCTTGCTCTCCTCTGTGTCTCAGTCAACTGTTGTGTTAATAGAATCCCTGCCGCCCAGAGAGCAAAGTAACGAGATGCCAGTTGGAACCAACACACTTCGACTCGTGGGAAATGTATTTCTCTTATATTTATTTTTGCCTCCGCAATCTTCTCCAGTTGGTACCCTCTCCTCTATTGCTCCATGTAGTCATTTTCACCTCCCTCGAAACTTGGAAAACTAACTTTCAATCCCGCTTTCGATCAGTCCGACCCCAATTTTCTATTCTTTACCAAAATGATTTTCTCCCACATTTTTCTCACCCTCCTTTCCCTCCCCTCTTTCTCAGGCGCTCACATGAAAGTTGAGAGTTTAATTGCTGGAGCGCTATCTTAATGAGGACATGAAAGATAGGGCCCATTGTATGGCGGGCCGGGCTGGAGTCTGCGGCACTGCCTGACGTTATCTCTCCCTCTGCCGGACTAGGCTTTGTTGGCTACGGTATACAGCCATAGCAGCCTGCATCCTGTAGGGTATTTGAACAGCCCCAACCCATTTAGTTTCTAGTTCTCTACTTCAGAACTCTTCAAGTACAATCTGCTTTGGAAATGGCTTCATTCTCCCCAGATTGTGTGTCTGATGTTCAGTCCCTGCGCTGTCACTCTCCTATTCCTTTCAACTTTTCAGTTGTGTGTGTCTATCAGCAGGTGGAAATTCTGTTTGTGTGATTAAGCATGTGTTTTTCCATTAGTGCTGTGCGATTAACGGGGAATGTCTGTTGTTTTTCGGTTTTCAAGCAACTAATTGACCGACATCCATTTCAATTATTTTAATTCCACCCGTATCGCAATTTTTTTTTTGTTCATGTCAAAATTTTAAAGCACACAGCAGACCAAAGTCTTTGGACCTTTACAAACCTGCTGAATGTAAAATATGGTGTGCTTTAGCTTGGGAAAAACATTGTCTCTGGATGACAACAATGATGTTTATGTCCAACATTAGGGCTGTTTTCTTAAATAAGTTAAATCTGCTCATTGTTTCCTTGGCACGATACTAACTGTACAGTATCATCCCGGCCCTAGAGTAGAGGCCTGCTTTCTTGCGAGGCCCAAACATGGAAGTTTAATTTCCTGTGGCAGATAGGACTGTATAATGGGGGGGGGGGATGTGGCTCGGGGAGACTGGGTACACTGGGGGGCGAACGATAACGGAGAGAGACAGGTCTGTGCATTGGCGAATAGTCTGAGAACAAAATATATAGAAAGGACTGAATTACATCTGATTCCTTTTTAGAAAAGCAGATCCATCTCCTCTATCACTCCCCTCTGCACTCTTCCTCTTCTGTCTCCACTCTCGTTTTGTTCATGACCAGGACCAGGGAGCAACAGTTAATATTTGTTTCTGAAATGGGAGAGGCAGAATAAAGAGGCGTTAGCATCATCTCGTTGGTATTTACCGCATTGTTCTTCTGGAGTGGTTCTATAATGTGCAACTGATCGAGCATTGTCAAGCTGCGCTGTATGCTTTCCTGTGTGTGTTGGTGGTGGTCAGTCAGGCATGTACAATAATGTGTTTTCTACGGTTTGGGAGACCAGTCTTGTTGGTCCTTCCCCCCCAGCTGTTAGAGGCATAAATCAAGCCTAAATCAGTTGGTTTCCATGGATATCCATGTGTAGCAGAGGGAAAAAGCTCTCTCTCTCTCTATAATTCTCTGTTTCAGCCCTACAGGAATTAATCGGAATGTAATCATTAGGTTGAAAAGCCCTTGTGTGTGAGGTGCTCCAAATAACCTCCTGCAACTTGGAGATGACTGGTGTCGTTGCTATAGAAATTGTTTACTGAGTGTGGATCTATTTTGCTTAGGGTCTGTAGATGCCTCACCTCACCTGGGACCTCGGCAGTCCGTAAAAGCGAGCATTGAAAGGTTTTATGTGTTTGTTTGTGAGGCTACAGTCTGTAGAATAAAGCATGGGCAGAAGGAGAATCAGAAAGCCTATAACTATGAGAACTGACATTCCTTTTTCTCTCTCTAATCTTTCTCTCTCTGGGAACTGAATGTCATCTCTCCTTACCTGTGGTTCTCTGCAGAGCAGATCTTAGTAGTCTGTGTGAGTGGGTGGAAGAGTAGTCTGCCAATGAGAACTGTGGGAGTTGCAGTTGACATAGAGCTTGTGCTCAATTCACCACAACAGAGCCCAGGCCAGCAGTCCCCTCCCATTCAGATGGCCCATGTGCTGTGTCCCCAGCAGCCCCTGGGAGATGGCCTAGATGTATTAATTATTGTTACCTTGAATAGAATTATCAGCCCTTTATCTCACACAAATCATAAATGTAACACTGTTTACGGTCCCATCCCTGAGAGAAAATGCAGGTCTATGCACTTCTCCGGGTGACACTTTGTATTTATTCTTCTGGTCATGTTGTTCAGTGTGAATGTGCTTTGCTCGGAGAGTTTGTGTGTCTATTTGGCTGCGGTTCCCATGACAACTGTGGGCCGTCTCTTTGCTGGTGTCTGTGTTCCTCTGGTACTGTCTACACTTGACAGTTACATGTGATTTCTGCTTTCATGAAGTTTGCATTGAAAAGACTGGTCTAGATGCACAGAAGTCGCTTTGTGGTCTGATTGTGTTCAGGTCTGGCTGACCACTTCAGGAGGTGGTCAGGGAAGCATTGTGTGTGGATTTCTCCTCAGTTTAGACACCGAAGAAGGCCGAAGAAATTTGGCTTGGCCCCTAAGACCTCACAAACTTATACAGATGTACAATTGAAAGCATACTGTCGGGCTGTATCACCACCTGGTACGGCAACTGTACCGCCCGCAATGCCTTCCCTCCAGGACACCTACAGCACCCGATGTCACAGGAAGGCCTAAAAGATCATCAAGGACCAACCACCTAAGCCACGGCCTGTTCACCTGACCTGCTGTCATCCAGAAGGCGAGGTCAGTACAGGTGCATCAAAGCTGGGACCGAGAGACTGAAAAACAGCTTCTTTCTCAAGGCCATCAGACTGTTAAATAGCCATCACTAGCCGGCTCCCACCCGGTTACTCAACCCTACACCTTACAGGCTGCTGCCTTATATACATAGACATGGAATCACTGGTCACTAATAATGTTTACATACTGCTTTACTAATTTCATATGTACAGTGGGGAGAACAAGTATTTGATACACTGCCGATTTTGCAGGTTTTCCTACTTACAAAGCATGTAGAGGTCTGTAATTTTTATCATAGGTACACTTCAACTGTGAGAGACGGAATCTAAAACAAAAATCCAGAAAATCACATTGTATGATTTTTAAGTAATTCATTTGCATTTTATTGCATGACATAAGTATTTGATACATCAGAAAAGCAGAACTTAATATTTGGTACAGAAACCTTTGTTTGCAATTACAGAGATCATACGTTTCCTGTAGTTCTTGACCAGGTTTGCACACACTGCAGCAGGGATTTTGGCCCACTCCTCCATACAGACCTTCTCCAGATCCTTCAGGTTTCGGGGCTGTCGCTGGGCAATACGGAATTTCAGCTCCCTCCAAAGATTTTCTATTGGATTAAGGTCTGGAGACTGGCTAGACCACTCCAGGACCTTGAGATGCTTCTTACGGAGCCACTCCTTAGTTGCCCTGGCTGTGTGTTTCGGGTCGTTGTCATCCTGGAAGACCCAGCCACGACCCATCTTCAATGCTCTTACTGAGGGAAGGAGGTTGTTGGCCAAGATCTCGCGATACATGGCCCCATCCATCCTCCCCTCAATACGGTGCAGTCGTCCTGTCCCCTTTGCAGAAAAGCAGCCCCAAAGAATGATGTTTCCACCTCCATGCTTCACGTTTGGGATGGGTTCTTGGGGTTGTACTCATCCTTCTTCTTCCTCCAAACACAGCGAGTGGAGTTTAGACCAACAAGTTATATTTTTGTCTCATCAGACCACATGACCTTCTCCCATTCCTCCTCTGGATCATCCAGATGGTCATTGGCAAACTTCAGACGGGCCTGGACATGCGCTGGCTTGAGCAGGGGGACCTTGCGTGCGCTGCAGTATTTTAATCCATGACGGCGTAATGTGTTACTAATGGTTTTCTTTGAGACTGTGGTCCCAGCTCTCTTCAGGTCATTGACCAGGTCCTGCCGTGTAGTTCTGGGCTGATCCCTCACCTTCCTCATGATCATTGATGCCCCACGAGGTGAGATCTTGCATGGAGCCCCAGACCGAGGGTGATTGACCGTCATCTTGAACTTCTTCCATTTTCTAATAATTGCGCCAACAGTTGTTGCCTTCTCACCAAGCTGCTTGCCTATTGTCCTGTAGCCCATCCCAGCCTTGTGCAGGTCTACAATTTTATCCCTGATGTCCTTACACAGCTTTCTGGTCTTGGCCATTGTGGAGAGGTTGGAGTCTGTTTGATTGAGTGTGTGGACAGGTGTCTTTTATACAGGTAATGAGTTCAAACAGGTGCAGTTAATACAGGTAATGAGTGGAGAACAGGAGGGCTTCTTAAAGAAAAACTAACAGGTCTGTGAGAGCCGGAATTCTTACTGGTTGGTAGGTGATCAAATACTTATGTCATGCAATAAAATGCAAATTAATTACTTAAAAATCATACAATGTGATTTTCTGGATTTTTGTTTTAGATTCCGTCTCTCACAGTTGAAGTGTACCTATGATAAAAATTACAGACCTCTACATGCTTTGTAAGTAGGAAAACCTGCAAAATCGGCAGTGTATCAAATACTTGTTCTCCCCACTGTATATACTGTATTCTGTTCTGCTTTATTTTAGTCAATGCCACTCCGACATTGCTCTTCCTAATATTTTCTATATTTCTTAATTCCATTACTTTTAGATTTGTGTGTATTGTTGTGATTTGTTACATATTACTGCACTGTTGGAGCTAGGAACACAAGCATTTCGCTACACCCGCAATAACATCTGCTAAATATGTGTATGTGACCAATTAAATTGTATTTTATTTGAAATTCCAGAAATTAACTTTTAACTTCTTATGGCTGCTTCCCGCTAACGGGATCGATATGACAACAGCCAGTGAAAGTGCAGCGCGCAAATTTAAACAACAGAAATCTCATAATTAATATTCCTCAAACATACATGTGTCTTATATCATTTTAAAGGTAATCTTGTTGTTAATCCCACCAAAGTGTCCGATTTCAAATATGCTTTTCAGCGAAAGCACTACAAACGATTATGTTAGGTCACCACCAAACCACAATAAGCACAGCCATTTTTTCAGCGAAATATAGCAGTCACAAAAAGCAGAAATAGAGATAAAATTAATCACTAACCTTTGATGATCTTCATCAGATGACACTCATAGGACTTCAGGTTACACAATACATGCATGTTTTGTTTGATAAAGTTCATATTTATATAAAAAAATCTGAGTTTACATTGGCGCGTTACATTCACTAGTTCCAAAAACATCAAGTGATTTTGCATAGCCACATCGTTTCAACAGAAATACTCATCATAAATGTAGATGATAATACAAGTTATACACATGGAATTATAGATATACCTCTCCTTAATGCAACCGCTGTGTCAGATTTCATTTTTTTTTTACGGAAAAAGCAAATCATGCAATAATCTGAGACGGCGCTCAGAACAATAGCCAAATTAGCCGCCATGTTGGAGTAAACAGAAACCAGAAAATACATGATAAATGTTTCTTTTGATAAACTTCATCAGAATGCAGTCCTAGGAATCCCAGGTCCACAATAAAGGCTTGATTTGTTCGATAATGTCCGTTATTTATGTCCACTTAGCTACTTTGGTTAGCGCGTTTGGTGTGGTAAACAATTCCAAAGTCACAAAGCGCGTCCACTATAACGTGACGAAATGTCCAAAAGTTCCATAACAGTCAGTAGAAACATGTCAAACGATGTACTGAATCAATCTTTAGAATGTTGTTAACATACATCTTGAATAACGTTCCAACCGGACAATTAGATTGACTTCAGTTGAGCGATGAAATGGAGCTGCCTCTCACGTGAACACGCGTGGTCAAAGCATGGTCAGCTCGTGGCAGTGGTGACTAATTCCTGTCTCCTTCGGCCCCCCTTCACATTAGAGTCATCAGACAAAGTTCTATTGACTGTTGACATCTAGTGGAAGCCGTAGAAAGTGAAAACTCATCAATATCTCGCTGTAATTTCGATGAGAGCTTGGTTGAAAATCTGCCAGCTCAGAAAAAATTCAAACAGGAAGTGGAACTTCTCAGGTTTTGCCTGCCATATACTCACAGACATAATTCAAACAGTTTTAGAAACTTCAGAGTGTTTTCTATCTAATACTAATAATAATATGCATATATTAGCAACTATGACTGAGCAGGTCGTTTACTCTGGGCACCTCTGTGCACCTTTCATCCAAGCTACTCAATACTGCCCCTGCAGCCATAAGAAGTTAACAAGGCACACCTGTTAATTGAAATACATTCCAGGTGACTACCTCATGACGCTGGTTGAGAGAATGCCAAGAGTGTGCAAAGCTGTCATCAAGACATAGGGTGGCTACTTTGAAGAATCTCAAATAGAAAATAGGGATTTGTTTAACACTTTTTTTGGTTACTACATGATTCCATATGTGCTATTTCATAGTTTTGATGTCTTCACTATTATTCTACAATGTAGAAAATAGTGAAAATAAAGAAAAACCCTTGAATGAGTAGGTGTGTCCAAATTTGTAACTGGTATTGTATATGATCAGAATACTAAAGCTGCATGAACTGTCAAGTCTAGACATGGCCTCCGAGGGGGGTTGACATTTTGAGAGTCGGCAGTCTCTCATATGACACAGCGAAGTCTTAAACAGCTGCCTGCTAGCTAGCGTTTGTGCGTTTGTGTTGGATAGCAATGCAAATTTAGGAATTATGTGCAGAAACTGTACAAGGGGAAGCAACGATAGATACACACAGCGAGACATGGGTTAACGTGACCACGCCCCCGAGTAGGGTACAGTCATAGCTGTGAGCTCCGGTTACTCGATACATTTGTGTGTTCGAAGCACTTCACCACCAGTAGTATCTAACTAGCTATGCGTATTGCATAAAAAGTTAGCTTGTAGGAAGAACTAGTGAGCTGTGTCTGTTCAAATAACAGCTACAGTTGAAGTCAGAAGTTTACATACACCTTAGCCAAATACATTTAAACTCAGTTTTTCAATTCCTGACATGTAATCCTATAAAAAGTGGATTTGTATAAATTCGGTATACATTATAAATCCAGTATAAATTCCCTGTCTTAGGTCAGTTAGGATCACCACTTTATTTTAAGAATGTGAAATGTCAGAATAATAGAGAGAATTATTTATTTCAGCTTTTATTTCTTTCATCAAATTCCTAGTGTGTCAGAAATATACATACACTCAATTAGAATTTGGTAGCATTGTCTTTAAATTGTTTAACTTGGGTCAAACGTTTTGGGTAGCCTTCCACAAGCCTCCCACAATAAGTTGGGTGAATTTTGGCCCATTCCTCCTGACAGAGCTGGTGTAACTTGTCAGGTTTGTAGGCATCCTTGCTCGCACGTGCTTTTTCAGTTCTGCCCACAACTTTTCTATAGGATTGAGGTCAGGGCGTTGTGTTGGCCACACCAATACCTTGACTTTGTAGGCCTTCAGCCATTTTGCCACAACTTTGGAAGTATGCTTGGGCTCATTGTCCATTTGGAAGACCCATTTGCCCCCAAGCTTTAACTTCCTGACTGATGTCTTGAGATGTTGCTTCAATATATCCACATAATTTTCCTACCTCATGAAGCCATCTATTTTGTGAAGTGCACCAGTCCCTCCTGCAGCAAAGCACCCCCACAACATGATGCTGCTTGCAAGCCTCCCCCTTTTTCCTCCAAACATAATGATGGTCATTATGGCCAAACAGTTCTATTTTTGTTTCATCAGCCCAGAGGACATTTCTCTGAAAAGAACGATCTTTCTCCCCATGTGCGGTTGCAAACCATAGTCTGGCTTTTTTATGGCGGTTTTGGAGCAGTGGCTTCTTCCTTGCTTAGCGGCCTTTCAGGTTATGTCGATATAATACTCGTTTTACTGTGGATATAGATACTTTTGTACCCGTTTCCTCCAGCATCTTCACAAGGTCCTTTGCTGTTGTTCTGGGTTTGAAATGCACTTTTCGCACCAAAGTACGTTCATCTCTAGGAGACACCGCTCAGGAAGGAGACTGCGTTCTATGACGGCTGCGTGGTCCCATGGTGTTTAAACTTGCATACTATTGTTTCTACAGATGAACGTGGCACCTTAAGGCATTTGGAAATTGGCTGATTTCTTTGGATTTTCCCATGATGTCAAGCAAAGAGGCACTTCATTTGAAGGTAGGCCTTGAAATACATCCACAGGTACACTTCCAATTGACTCAAATGATGTCAATTAGCCTATCAGAAGCTTCTAAAGCCATAACATCATTTTCTGGAATTTTCCAAGCTGTTTAAAGGCACAGTCAACTTACTGTATGTAAACTTCTGACCCAATGGAATTGTGATACAGTGAATTATAAGTGAAATAATCTGTCTATAACCAATTGTTGGAAAACTTACTTGTGTCATGCACAAAGTAGATGTCCTAACTGACTTGTCAAAACTATAGTGTGTTAACAAGAAATTTGTGGAGTGGTTGAAAAACGAGTTTTAATGACTCCAACCTAAGTGTATGTAAACTTCAGACTTCAACTGTATAATATTCCTCTGCATGTGGATATTTATGCAAACCTAGAGATTCCACCAAGTAGGTGTAGATATCACCATAGGCTACTTTGGGCCATTGGTAGGGTTGTCTCACCAGCTGTTCTCCGGGAAGTTGAATGGACATATAGGCAAGCCAACAAGAATAAGTTTTTCTAAATACCTAGAGCATTCAAGGGCAGGCAAAGACTGGAAGTAGTTGCGCGACATATCTAAGACTAGTGAATTCGATCGATATTAACTTCTCTCGCTAGCCAGTCAGCTAACCGGCGAAAAAGCTATGGGTAAACAAACAGTGAAGTAAGTATAATGCGACAGTTTTACTAGCTTTATTGTCAGTTTTAGCAGGTTGGGTAACAAATTAGAATGGCAGAATAAGTATCATACAAATCATTCGTTGTTGTGATAGCCAAGTATGTTAATAAAAAAAGTTGATTGAAATGACAAAAGTGTCAGTAATTTGTTTAGGATTAGGCCAAAGTTAGGATAATTATATGGGAGTAATGGGAGCACCCTACGACTGTACCCTACTTGTGGACGTTGTCACGTTAAGCCACGCCTCGCCGTGTGTATCTAAACAATAGTTAAAGTAGAGGCAATGAACTGAAACCACGGAGGCCCAGCAAAGGCATGACGTTTTAGTGTCGATGTCACCAAAGCATCCCAGTCATTTTTCTTGCACTGCTAATTTCTGAGGCGATATATCTGATCTGGACGGGGTCTTGCATTAGACACCCTTCTCCTTCCCATGTTTTTAGTCCATGGAGTAATTGTTTACACAGCCATGACACCCAAATCCACACTGCGAAGCGGGCTGCAGCAATCGCCCCCGAAGATCTCACACTGTTATTACTGAGAAGCTGCAAAATCCAATTTGGGTCTCTTATCAGATGTATGGCTTGAAATACATCTTATGTGCCTTTTCAGAGCTGAACCAACTTGCACACTGTGTGAAAATGAGCTGATTGTGGCAGCAAATGGGAAGTTGCTTTCTAGTGCAAGGTTGTTTTTCACATGAAATGAAAATGTTCTCTTGTCATCTGACACAGTTTATCGAATCCTCTTCTTGATAGGACTGTTGCCCTTGGGGGCATTAGGCTATATCTAGTGTGTTTGTGTAGGTTGTGGACTTACGCGGTTCAGGGCCTTGACTCACACTCAAAAACAGGAGCAAAGGTTTTGATATGGCCAACAAAAACGAGCATTTATATTGGGCAAGCTTCGTTTGCAAAACTAATCCTACTTTTTCTTGTCCATTTTAATGCAAAACCGGGTTTCTCTGCTTCTCCTCCCTCCTAGTGGCCTTCTTTCTGCCTGCCTGCTTGGTCGTGGAGGGAGGGAGCAAAGGATGGGGTAGTGGGTGGAGAACTGGGGCAGATGGAAGTAGGGGGCCAGGACTGCCTGCTGGGTGCCATTCAGCTCACACAGACCCAGCAGTGTGGGCCAGAGAACACCAGCGTCCAGCAGCCTACCCCCACCTCCCCTCCACCCCTTGCCTCTCTCCACACCCCCTGTTCTAAATCCTCTATCTCTCTCTCTCAGCCCCTTCCATGTCTACTCTATTCATGTCTGAATGAAATGGGTTTACACTCCAGCCTTTATACAGTGTGATGTGTTGTGGTTCAGGATTGTGAGAGCTGTTCATTGCCGTTGCCTCACACTGGCTTTCTGTGTCTGTGTGAACAGATGCTTCAGGCAATGAGCTAGGAATCTGGGTTGTAAGGAGAGGTTACTTGTGATAACTAGGGATGTGCATCTTTCCCTTTCAAGATGATTCAATGCGTATCTAGATACAAGGGCTCCGATATGATACAGGAACGATACATTACAGTTTTAAACGATTCTGTGCGTTTCGGTTCCACAACCATAAGACCCACTAACAATGACATAATTTTATCAAAATAGTTTCGCTTGCTTTTTGGCAATGATCTCTGATCTGGATTTCAAGTCTGTCTTTTAAAATACCCCGTTTTGTTACAAATTTAAGCAGAACCATGCATATTGCAAATTTACTAATAATGACTAACTTGTAGCAGGCATTATAGAAAATTAACACCGGTCTCATCAACAATCTCTCAAGCCCACGTGCTAGTGATTAGCCAGTTAATCTTTACATTTCAAGTTTAGACAACTTAGATCTATTTGCTAGCTAACAGGGTTGAACAGTGGAATCGTTATGAACACACCCTTCTGTTCATCTCCAACTGTTTAAACAGCATGGAAGCCTGTTCACTTTGTTCAGATGTTGAAATCAAGTGGCCTACCTTATTTCTCAGAATGAGAACGAGTTGCCAATTCCTTATATAACTGTGTTTAATACTTACTGCACATTTATAAAACACAGACTAGACAGCTAGTACAACAGTCTTTGGCTAGTGGTACCGTAATGCCGTGCGCGACAAACTGAGCATTCTAAAATATGTCCGAATAATGTGGGCATTGCCTGACTAGATGAACAGCCTGCTCCCGACACAAACGAAGTGTGTCCATGTGGTAGCTAGTCAGTCTCGCCATTTGAGATGTTGTCTAGCTCATTATAACGGCATGTGGTTTGACTGCAACAAGCGCAACAGCCTTCAATTGAAATGGTGGAAAACAAATGAAGGCGGCTACATAAAAACTGATCAGAAATGAAATCGCTGAATAATTATATTGGAGCAGTAGAACTTCAAAATCGGCTAACATGACTTTTCAAGAACCAAAGTAGTGTTACCGATACCAGGTTTAGCGAAACAATACTCAATACCATCACGATACTCGATACTAACACGATACCACGGCAAGAAAAGAAGGCAAGTTGAAAAGTGAAGCACATTTGCATCAAGTTCGGTAAATAAATGCGGGTTAGATTTCCGGCACAACAAACGCATATGCATCTGGTGGACATCTGACGTAAAGTGTTCTAGTCTGTATGGACATGGTTTTGTAAACAGTAATTAACAGTTTCAACATGTCTACATGAGAGGTCGACCGATTATGATTTTTCAACGCCAATAACCATTATTAGAGGACCAAAAAAGCCGATACCGATTAATCGGACGATTTTTATATATATTTGTAATAATGACAATTACAACAATACTGAATGAACAATGAATCATTTTATTTTAACTTAATATAATAGATAAATAACATATATTTAGTCTCAAATAAATAATGAAACAACAGTGTTGGAGAAGAAAGTAAAAGTGCAATATATGCCATGTAAAAAAGCTAACGTTTAAGTTCCTTGCTCAGAACATGAGAACATATTAAAGCTGGTGGTTCAATATTCCCAGTTAAGAAATTTTAGGTTGTAGTTATTATAGGAATTATGACGTGTCGACTATTTCTCTCTGTACCATTTGTATTTCATGTACCTTTGACTATTGGATGTTCTTATAGGCACTTTAGTATTGCTAGCCTAATCTCGGGAGTTGATAGGCTTGAAGTCATAAACAGCGCTGGGATCAAGCATTGCTAAGAGCTGTTCGCAAACGCAGTAAAGTGTTGTTTCAATGAATGCTTACGAGCCTGCTGCTGCCTAACACCGCTCAGTCAGACTGCTCTATCAAATAACAAATCATTAACTTAATTTTAATAAACACACAGAAATACGAGCCTTTTGTCCTTAATATGGTAAAATCCAGAAACTATCATTTCGAAAAGAAAACGTTTATTCTTTCAGCGAAATACGGAACCATTCCGTATTTTGGCGAACGGGTCGCAACCCTAAGTCTAAATATTGCTGTTACATTGCACAACCTTCAATGTTATGTCATAACTATGTAATTACGGTCTTTGTTAGGAAGACACACAGTTGTCAACGAGCCAGGCTGCCCAAACTGTTGCATATTCCCTGACTCTGCTCGCACTGAACGCAAGAGAAGGGACACAATTTCCATAGGTAATATTGTCTGCTAACATGCATTTATTTTAACAAAATATGCAGGTTTAAAAAAGATATACTTCTTTGTGTTGATTTTAAGAAAGGCATTGATGTTTGTGGTTAGGTACATTTGTGCAACGAATCAGCTTTTTTTCACGAATTCGCTTTTGTTAAAATCATCACCCGTTTGGCGAAGTTGAAGTAGGCTGTGATTCGATGATAAATCAACAGGCACCACATTGATCAAATCAAAGTTTATTTGTCACGTGCGCCGAATACAGCAGGTGTAGACCTTAGAGTGAAATGCTTACTTACAGGCTTTCAAACAAAGTGTTTGTAAATTTACAAAGACCTGGGGATTTCTTGGCACTGAATGTGATCAAGGGTAGCTGGAATCAGTAGGAATTTTCCTGGGATGTTTCAGGTAGACAACATGTGGGAATGCTCTTAACCAATAGTGCAAAAAGGGTATTAGGTGAACAATAGGTAAGTAAAAAAATTAAACAACAGTAAAAAGACAGGCTATATACAGTAGCAAGGCTATAAAAGTCGTGAGGCTACATACAGACACAGGTTAGTCATGCTGATTGAGGTAGTATGTACATGTAGATATGGTTAAAGTGACTATGCCTATATGATGAACAGAGAGTAGCAGTAGCGTAAAAGAGAGGTTGGCGGGTGGTAGGTGGCGGGACACAATGCAGATAGCCCGGTTAGCCAATGTGCGGGAGCACTGGTTGGTCGGCCCAATTGAGGTAGTATGTACATGAATGTATAGTTAAAGTGACTATGCATATATGATAAACACAGAGTAGCAGCAGCATTAAAAGAAGGGTTGGGGGGGCACACAATGCAAATAGTCCGGGTAGCCATTTGATTACCTGTTCCAGGAGTCTTATGGCTTGGGGGTAAAAACTGTTGAAGCCTTTTTGTCCTAGACTTGGCACTCCGGTACCGCTTGCCATGCGGTAGTAGAGAGAACAGTCTATGACTGGGGTGGCTGGGGTCTTTGAGGGGGAATAGGCTGAGGGGGAATAGGCTTTGTCGTGCCCTCTTCACAACTGTCTTGGTGTGTTTGGACCATTCTAGTTTGTTGTTGATGTGAACACCAAGGAACTTGAAGCTCTCAACCTGCTCCACTATAGCCCTGTTGATGAGAATGGGGGCGTGCTCGGTCCTCCTTTTCCTGTAGTCCTGGTCATCTCCTTAGTCTCCTTAGTCTTGGTTACGTTGAGGGATAGGTTGTTATTCTGGCACCACCCGGCCAGGTCTCTGACCTCCTCCCTATAGGCTGTCTCGTCGTTGTCGGTGATCAAGCCTACCACTGTTGTGTCGTCTGCAAACTTAATGATGGTGTTGGAGTCGTGCCTGGCCATGCAGTCGTGGGTGAACAGGGAGTACAAGAGGGGACTGAGCACGCACCCCTGGGGAGCTCCAGTGTTGAGGATCAGCTTGGCAGATGTGTTGCTACCTACCCTCACCACCTGGGGGCGGCCCGTCAGGAAGTCCAGGATCCAGTTGCAGAGGGAGGTGTTTAGTCCCAGGATCCTTAGCTTAGTGATGAGCTTTGAGGGTACTATGGTGTTGAACGCTGAGCTGTAGTCAATGAATAGCATTCTCACATAAATGTTCCTTTTGTCCAGGTGGGAAAGGGCAGTGTGGAGTGCAATAGAGATTGCATCATCTGTTTGGGTGGTATGCAAATTGGAGTGGGTCTAGGGTTTCTGGGATAATGGTGTTGATGTGAGCCATTAACTTATTTGATATAGGGGGCAGCATTTTCACTTTTGGATGAATTGCGTGCCCATAGTGAACTGCCTCCTACTCTGTCCCAGATGCTAATATATGCATATTATTATTACTATTGGATAGACAACACTCTGAAGTTTCTAAAACTGTTTGAATGATGTCTGTGAGTATAACAGAACTCATATGGCAGGCAAAAACATGAGTAGGAATCCAAACAGGAAGTGAGAATTCTGAGACTGCTCAATGTTAAACTCATCGCCTATTCAATTCCCTGTAATATATGGATCTGTTTGCAACTTCCTACGCCTTCCACTAGATGTCAACAGTCGGTAGAACGTTGAATAAAGTTTATACTGTGTTGTGGGGCCGGATGGGAGGGGAATTAGTCAGTGGTCTGGCAGATTGCCAGTTCCTGGTCACGCGCTTTCCTCATGATATCGCCTTGCGTTCCATAACTTCTACAGACATGAAAGAATGCTCCTGTTGGAACGTTATTGGATATATATGATAACAACATCCTGAAGATTGATTCTCTACTTACTTTGACCAGTTTATTCGACTTGTAATATATCTTTTTGAAGTTTTCGTCCGACGTTTGCCTGCATCTGCGCGATTGTTTGGACACGTGTACTACACATGCTAGCAAAAGTAGCTACTTGGACATAAGTAATGTACATTATCGAACAAAATAACAATTTATTGTGGAACTAGGATTCCTTGGACTGCATTCTGATGAAGATGATCAAAGGTAAGGGAATATTTATGATGTAATTTCGTATTTCTGTTGACTCCAACATGGCGGAGAAATGTTGTTAAATCTGAGCGCCGTCTCAGATTATTGCATGGTGTGCTTTTTACGTAAAGTTTTTTTAAAAATCTGACACAGCGGTTGCATTAAGAACAAGTGTATCTTTAATTATATGTAAAACATGTATCTTTCATCAAAGTTTATGATGAGTATTTCTGTTATTTAACGTGGCTCTCTGCAATTTCTCCGGATATTTTGGAGGCATTTCTGAACATGGTGCCAATGTAAACCGAGATTTGTGGATATAAATATGCACATTATCGAACAAAACATAAATGTATTGTGTAACATGATGACCTATGAGTGTCATCTGATGAAGATCATCAAAGGTTAGTGATTAATTTTATCTCTATTTCTGTGACTACTATCTTTTGCTGGGAAAATGGCTGTGTTTTTCTGTGGCTATGTACTGAGCTAACATCGTTTGGTGTGCTTTCCCCGTAAATCCTTTTTGAAATCAAACACGTTGGCTGGATTCACAACATGTGTAGCTTTAATTTGGTGTCTTTCATGTGTGACTTCATGAAAGATAGATTTTTATAGTAATATATTTGAATTTGGTGCGCTACATTTTTTCTGGCTTTTGGCCAAGTGGGACGCTCCCAGAGAGGTTAACAACCTTTCAGAGCACTTCATGGCTACGGACGTGAGTGCTACGTGTCTGTAGTCATTTAGCCAGGTTGTCTTTGTGTTCTTGGGCACAGAGACTATGGTGGTCTGCTTGAAACATGTTGGTATTACAGACTCAATCATGGACATGTTGAAAATGTCAGTAAAGATACCTGCCAGTTGGTCAGCACATGCCCGGAGCACACGTCCTGGTAATCCGTCTGGCCCCCGCAGCCTTGTGTATGTTGACCTGTTTAAAGGTCTTACTCACGTCGGCTACAGAGAGCGTGATCACACAGTTGTCTGGAACAGCTGATGCTCTCATGCATGCCTCAGTGTTGCTTGCCTCGAAGCGAGCATAGAAGTGATTTAGCTCGTCTGGTAGGCTAGCTCTCGGCTGTGCTTCCCTTTGTAGTCTGTAATAGTTTGCAAGCCCTGCCACATAAGACGAGCGTTCGAGCCGGTGTAGTATGATTCAATCTATGGCCCTGTATTGACGCTTTGCCTGTAATCCATGGCTTCTGGTTGGGGTATGTACATACAGTCACTGTGGGGACGACGTCCTCGATGCAGTTATTGATAAAGCCAGTGACTGATGTGGTGTACTCCTCAATGCCATCGGAAGAATCGCGGAACATGTTCCAGTCTGTGATAGCAAAACAGTCCTGTAGTTTAGCATCTGCTTCATCTGACTTTTTTATAGACCGAGTCACTGGTGCTTCCTGCTTTAATTTTTGCTTGTAAGCAGGAATCAGGAGGATAGAGTCTTGGTCGGATTTACCAAATGGAGGGCGAGGGAGAGCTTTGTACACATCTCTGTGTGTGAAGTACAGGTGATCTAGACTTTTTTTCCCTCTGGTTGCACATTTAACATGTTGATAGAAATTTGGTAGAACTGATTTGAGTTTCCCTGCATTAAAGTCTCCCGCAACTAGGAGCACCGTCTCTGGGTGAGTGGTTTCCTGTTTGCTTATTTCCTTATACAGCTGACTGAGTGCGGTCTTAGTGCCAGCATCTGTCTGTGGTGGTAAATAAACAGCCACGAAAAGTATAGCTGAAAACTCTCTAGGCAAGTAGTGTGGCCTGCAATTTATCACAATATACTCTACTTCAGGCGAGCAAAATCTAGAGACTTCCTTAGATTTTGTGCACCAGCTGTTGTTTACAAATATGCACAGACCGCCCCCCCCTCCCCGTCTTACCGGAGTGTGCTGTTCTATCTTGCCGGTGCAGCGTATATCCCGCTAGCTGAATATCCATGTCGTCATTCAGCCACGATTCCGTGAAACATAGGATATTACAGTTTTTGATGTCCCGTTGGTAGGATATTCGTGATCGTACCTCGTCTAATTTATTGTCCAAGGATTGCACGTTGGCGAGTATTATTAACGGTAATTGCAGCTTTCCCACTCGCCTTAAGGAATCCGGCTCGTTGTCCTCTGTACCTGTGTCGCTTCCTCTTGCAAATAACGGGGATGTTGGCCCTGTGGGGTGTTTGGAGAATGTCCTGTGCGTCCTCCTTGTTGTAGAAAAAAATCTTTGTCTAATCCGAGGTGTGTGATTGCTGTCCTGATATCGACAAGCTATTTTTTGCCATAAGATACGGTTGCAGAAACATTATATACAAAATAAGTTACAAATAACGCAGAAAAAAACATATAATAGCACAATTGGTTGGGTGCCCGTAAAACTGCTGCCATTTCTTCCGGCACCATTTTATATGCAACGCAGGACAAGCTAGTTAACCTAGTAATGTCATCAACCATGTGTAGTTAACTAGTGATTATGTGAAGATTGATTGTTTTTTTTATAAGATAAGTTTAATGCTTGCTAGCAACTTACCTTGGCTCCTTGAAGGCACAAGGTCCTTTTGACGCTGCACTCGCGTAACAGGTGGTCAACCTGCCACGTAGTCTCCTCGTGGATTGCAATGTAATCGGTCATAATCGGCGTCCAAAATTTAAACCGATTGTTATGAAACCTTGAAATCGTCCCTAATTAATTGGCCATGCTGATTTTATGTCGAGCCCTGACACACACAGACGGGCACATTCCCGTGCCGTTGGTACCGCTTCAGAAAGTTGGTTTATTTTTGCTCACTTGCACATTTACGATTTGAATAACGTGACCTGGTACATTTTTACACTGGCACCTTTGCAACCAATTCGAAATATGTCGCACTGCCAAGTCAAACGGTTGCAAATGTTTTGGTTGCGGTATCGAACCCTGGGTGTGTGTGTGTGTGTAAATGGGAAGGTGCACACAACACAGAAGGGGCGAAGGAGAGTAAACCAAAAAGACAATATGAGAACAAGTGGACAAAAAAGCTCAGAAATAAAACAAATCTATTTTTTCATGTACACTGATTGTTTAAAGCAAAACTACCAAAACTATTGCTGATGGTGAACCTTAACTATTTAAATAAAAGTCCCGTTCAGCAGGTAGGCAATAGCCAGATGAGTGACGTCTCCGGTAAAACACAATTTTCAACAGTGCATAGATAAGAATAACCTAGCAAATTGCGTAGGTTGTCACTTAACTAATAAAGCTTAATATCACGCAAGCCATTTTAGCATTTAAATGCTTAAATGCAAGATCAGGAACAGGCCTCCTACCTCATGTTGGTCAGCACACAAAAGCTGGGCACAATGCGCAGTTTGATTAGGCTAATGGTATTCCCTGGGGGTTGTTCGGCATGCAAAATTACTTGTAGATCAATGACTGTTATTTGTATCACGTTAAACTGGCTTTGGTGCTGTTGTGTCCCTTCTCTCTTTGACAATCTCGCTCTGCAATTTCACTCTGATCTATAGTGTGCTTCATCACACTGTTAGAAATTGCCTTGGCGAAAACGATAGCGATGCTCAATGTTTATTTACGGCTAACTCATTCTGCTTGCTCTCTCAATATGCGTGCTCTGTGTGTTTACGGACTCTGGAAATGGATTTCCCCTCATTGGGACTGACCTTTTCACGTTGGCTCTTTTCATTGGAGCTGTACATAATGTTTTCTGCGCCTGCATTAGCATGAGAGGAAGAGTGCCTGGCTGTCAGCTCAGAGATGTCACCTCGTAAACCTTCTCTACGTCCCCTGCCTCTCGATTCTGATTGAATGCAAAGGGCAGAGAAAGAAAGAAAACAGCTCCCTCACTCTCTGCTGTGGCCAGTTTATGACTATGCTAATGCTGCTCACAGGTGTAGATAACTGTTAGCCTTATGCTAATTGCGCTAATATTAACGTCTCACTCTCCCATGTCGGTAAACAGTTTGCCATTCAATCCAAGCTAAGTAGTGGAGGGCTGTCAGACCATTAGGGAAGAGTGTTGAATCTTAAATCTCCATCCCCCTGGCCTGCGGTGTGGTCCGATTATTAGGCTGCTGTGTAATTCGTCCCTGGGGCTCCAGGTAGAATCCCTCTCCTAAATCAGTACTAATCTACTACCTGTTGCCCGTGTCTCTCTCCCCCTCCACCACCCTCTGTATGGGGCGTATGGCTGCAGAGTGGAGTGAGGGAGTGCGAGGGAGAGGCGAAAGGCGCAGACAATAGGATTAGCAGCACCATCCCCAGCCGGGCGGAATGTGTTTGTGCTGCTACACCGTTAATTGGCGTATATATCATGGGGGCAGCATAAAGCCATGAATAAGATTTGCAGCAACTTTGGTGGGTAAACAATGGCAACAGTCCCTGTTTGAGCCGGTGCTGCTGCAAGATACGTGCAACAGCAGTGAGATGATCCCTCATCCGCTTTATTAAGGTGATGGGAGATGTCGGTGTCTGTTGTAGTTCTGTAGAGGGGGTGTTTGTGTGTCTGTACACGTTTGTGTGTGCGTGCCGGGAGTGGGTGCATGTGTTTGTGTGCTCATGTGTTTGTGTGTACATGTCATCCTGTGTGCCTTCTTGTATGAGAAGTGGTTAGAGAGCTGGACGTGGGTGTGGCTAAATCTTTTTGGGGCTCTGAGCAAATGAGCAGTGAGCAGAAACTTGAACGTTGTGAGAATTTTGTGCAACTTCCGCCGCGTATTTACAGTTAACACTGAGGCTGTTCCCTTACAGTTTTAGACAGTAGCCAATAGGCTATTGTGGCATAATGTAGGTCTATCAGAGTGGCCTACCAACAAATCCGATGGAGACAATCTCATTACGTTTTCACATGGAAATAGCTTTTGATTTCTATGATATAGCCTATGAGGCGAACTCGGTGAAGTTTAATCTCTTGCGTCTTCTGCCCAGAAGAAATGGCAGGCCACCCAGAGACGCACAAGATTGAACTTCACCGAGTTCGCCCCATTAGTTTGCACTATATAAAGCAAATGTTTTTCTGTGATCGAATCAACATTATATCAGCCCCTTTTCAATGCAACAAACATAAACGAATCTAACTTTGCAAGATTGAGTCTGATTTTGTTGTAGGCAGAGCCAGAGCGCAAAGGAGTAGAATTATATTGGTGGGTAGGTGCGCGACTGCACAGTTTAGCGAGAACAGTTGTCGTCAGTAATGTGTAATACATACATACACTATATATACCAAAGTATGTGGACACCCCTTCAAATTAGTGGATTTGGCTAATTTGGCAGTAGAATGGCCTTACTGAAGAGCTCAGTGACTTTCAACGTGGTACTGTCATGGGATGCCACCTTTCCAACAAGTCAGTTCGTCAAATTTCTGCACTGCTAGAGCCGCGAAGTGGTAGGCCACACAAGCTCACAAAACGGGTACGTTAAGTGCTGAAGCGCTTAGCGCATAAAAATCACCTGTCCTGGTTTGCAACACTCACTACCGAGTTCCAAACTGCCTCTGGAAGCAACGTCAGCACAAGAACTGTTCGTTGGGAGCTTCATGAAATGGGTTTCCATGGCCAAGCAGCCAAGCGTCGGCTGGAGTGGTGTAAAGCTCGCCGCCATTGGACTCTGGAGCACAGGAAACCGTTCTCTGGAGTGATGAATAACTCTTCATCGTCTGGCAATCCGGTGGATGCCAGGAGAATGCATAGTGCCAACTGTAGAGTTTGGTGGAAGATAATAATGGTCTGGGGCTGTTTTTCATGGTTTGGGCTAGGACCCTTAGTTCCAGTGAAGAGAAGTCTCAATGCTACAGCATACAATGACATTTTATACTATTCTGTGCTTCCAACTTTGTGGCAACAGGTTGGGGACGGTCCTTTCCTGTTTCAGCATGACAATGCCCCTGTGCACAAAGCGAGGTCCATACAGAAATTGTTTGACAAAATCAGAGTGGAATAACTGTCCTGCACAAGGGCCCTGACCTCAACCCCATCGAACACCTATGGGATGAATTGGAACGCCAAACTGCGAGCCAGGCCTAATGGTCCAAAATCGGTGCCCGACCTCACTAATGCTCTTGTGGCTGAAGGTAACCAAGTCCCCGCAGCAATGTTCCAACATCTAGTGGAAAGCCTTCCCTGAAGAGTAGAGGCTGTTATAGCAGCAAAGGGGGGACCAACTCCATATTAATGCCCATGATTTTGGAATGAGATGTTGGACGAGCAGGTGTCAACATACTTTTGGTCATGTAGTGTATGTAAAGCTGTGTTCTGGTGTGTTATTCATCTTTTATAGCAGTAGCAGGAGATAGCAGTGCATTATTTATCTGCCCAGGCAGATTCCGCTCCATCAGGGGCGATGTGCGTTTGACATGTGATGCATTTATGCAGCAGGAGCGTTTTCTGGAGCACACTAGGTTGAGTAGCAGGCTACAGCACAACCTCTACCTCCATACCACTTTTGTACCCCCTCCACCACCACTACCCTACCTTCAACTGTGAGCTCCCCTCTCCTTCCTTCCCCTAACTGTGTCTCCAGCAGGGCCTAAAATTTGATTTCTATTTCACCAGCCACAGGGCTCCACAGTGAGAGTATTTCACTTGCATTTGTGAATGAAAATAGACAAGTATGATCACATTTATAGTAAAATAATTTATAATTTTCAAAGTATTTCCACCATTTTGTTTCATAGCTGGTTAATTAATCGCACAAAGTCAAAGAACTACGAATCTTATTGAGCCTATTCCACCTCGTGCTGCAACACTGCCTGGCTGGGGGCTGTGCTTTAGAAGCGCTGGGCACAGGCATACAAGTTGGTCTAATTTACTCGAAACGAAAGTCTGCTCAAGTGAGACTTTGCCTTTGTGTTTGTTGGCTATTTACATTGTTTTGTTCACAAGGTAGGTTATTTTTCTATGTTTGAATTTCAACTGCTAGGGAAGAGAAGACGATGCTTCTACTCGTCAGACTCAATCTCACAGGCACAAAAACATGGCTAGTAGCGCTACCGCGGTAACCTCCCACTCTTAAAGGGGCAGATTTTTTTTTTTCTCGTCTTATGATATTTTGGTTAAAAGACTCGGGTCCCAATTTTTTTGATAAAACAATATAACACATGTATTACTATTAAGAAGTAACTGATGTATTGTTTTAGAAACATTACAAAGCATGTTCATTTGTTTTTTTTTGTGTTTTGTTGGTGTAATTTTTGCAGCTAAAATATATTTTGTTTATGAAAAAGTTCGTAAACTCCGCTGTTAATTTGTCCTGTCTGAGTTGACAAGGTAAAGAGAAAACCTCATGCATTGGGACCAGCTCCTTCACAACATGGCTCAATTATTATACATGTAGTGTCTGGTAGATCTACCTGCTCTAGGTAGATCTAAAAAGCCCCCTAACCCTGACTGTGTCTCATCAGTATCTCTAACATGGACACCTCTCCAATATCAGTTCCTTTATAATCACAGATAGGTGACAGGACTGGATATGATTTATCCATATTTCTTATCATGTCTATTTAGAGACTGCTTCTGTGGGTCTGTACTGGGAGCCCTCTCTCGCTCTCTGGCCTGCCCTTGGATCAGTTGGCTCTGCCCACTACAAAGCAAATACCACCTGGGAGAAAGAGAGGGATATGGTGACTCAGGGTCTAGTCAAGCCAAGGTGAGGGCTCTCCTCCAGCATCTTACCACCATATGATGCTATTGAGCCCGCTTGTCTGTCTTCGTCTCTCATCTCTCTTGCTCTGTCGTCCTTGACAACCCTGGGGCTTCAAGCTGTGAGGAGGACTGAGGGACATATTGCCTTTCAAACTGGGCAACCGTGAAACACTTTTCTCCCTCTTTTTAAATGGAAGAGACTGCTGTGAAGATGCTCCCCCACAGCCCTATGTGTATTTTAAGCTCGCTTGCTGAGGTGGGCAGCTCATATTAATGTAGGTGTGAACAGCAGGGGTTCATTTTTGGATCATTAATGAATCCCGTTTCGCTCCTCTTCTCTGCAGGCCCTCGTCTCGTCTCGCCTCATAGACTGCTGCTCATGCTGAGGTAAGGTGCTCTTCAAAGACAACTGGGTGTGCTGTTCTGTGTTTATATTCTTTTGGGTGTGGGTGTTTGTGTGCGTGTATGCGATTTCATACAGTGTGTGTACGTTCACACATCCCATATGTGTTAGTTTGCGAATGTGTCGGTGTCAGAGGATGATAGAATTTAACATAGCACAAAGAGCTTTGCATTTGCTGGTTCTATGATTGGTTCACTTGTGGACCCCGGCCTACAATAGCTCATATTGGCTGAATCACATACCAACTATACCTGAATCAACAGCAACACAGTCTCACAGAAAGTTCTCACACAGACTTTGACCTGGATTCTGAAGTGGGATTAGACACGCCGACTACCTGAATAACCAAAAACAGAAATTTGAACTGACGAACAGCGCACGCATGTACACACACACACATTGGCAGAAAGACACGCACAGATCTGTAGCCTGTCTCTGCAGTGAGCTTGATAACAGATCTTTGCAAGGGGGCAGCCACCCATATCGAAGGCAACTGGATCCTAGTGAAGGGGCTTTGTTGGGGAGGGAAACGACAGCATGGAACTCAAAGGACCCCCGCTGCCATTGCTAAGGCTAAACTTTGTCAGACATGGGCCTGAACCCAAGCAGGATGGAAGCTTTTCATTTCTTTGGGTTGGCTTCATCTAGGGTTGGGCGATAGTACGATAGCATTGTAAATTGCCGATGATTGACAGCCATCGTTGATGGTGACAACATCGTGATGTAACAGACGGTTGAGATGGTTAAGCCTATTGGAACTTGACTGACGCTGTGTCTCGCAGCGCACAGCAGGGCAGCACACAAGTGCCATTTTGAGTAATTTGCCTATTCCTATTTGCTATAGCCTATTTCAATAAATATGTTATATAGCCTACAGAACGCAAGAGAGGAATGTAGGCCAGACAGAACAGAGAATTCCACCAAAGCGGCGCAAAATTCTTAAACCTTTTTTTATTTTATTTTAGCTATGTTGTGTCTAGCTGTAAAAAAACAACTATAAAAGCCTATATTCCATTCTCTCTTCATTTGATAGGCCATGAATATGACTGACTGCTATGCTTCATCGTTTTATGCATAGCTTTCTCCCGATCAAACAATGAATGTAACAGTTCCATCTCCAAGTTATTTGAATAGCCTAAAAAATGTAAGGTAGCCAGAGGACTAATAATGAGGGAACATTCAATAGCTTATAAAAAAAAATGTAATTACAAGTTTAATCAAGTTGAAGCTTATTTTGAAAGAAATTATCCATGCGGGTCGGGTAATCCCTCCATGTGAGGTTGAAAACCAAACGGCCAATAACCTATCCTCCTCCTAGCCCTATCATAAAAGCTTCAAGACAAGTAAAAAATGATGAACAGTAGCTTATTTCTAGTTTACAAAGTTGTTGTGGCTTTCAAAAAGAGCAAGAATGAAAGTCTGTAGCCTAAACCTAGGCCTAGGCTATTCTTAATCACAGCTTTATGAGAGAGTGGAAAAAAACAATGATTTATTTTTATATCATTTTATGAGACAGATAAAGTCATTATTATCCAGTTCTGCTTCTAGGCCTATAACCTAGCTCTCTAGGGTAAGACAGCCCGTTTCTCATCAGACAGTCACTGCTCCATCATGTGCACACCCCTCAGATACACGCACACAAACCTCTTCTGCTCCTCCACCAGAAAGGGATATTAGAGAAGATTTTCCATTGCCTTCACTTAGCCTCTTCCCAGGCTTTGAACAACATCTTTCAGCATGATTCATCCAGTTGCATTCGATTTCGAGCTATAGCCCAACTGTCGATTAAGCTGAGTTTATTGTATTTTATTTGGGGGAGGGGGGCAGTCCAATAGGGGTGATAGCATCGTATATCACAATATTTTAGGGGTACATAATCATTATAGGACAAAGGTTGACATCGCCCAACCCTAGTTTCATCACAATACTAGTACGGAGCCTGATCCTGACGAAATTACAGTACAGTGGAGTCTTTCTTTTCAGTCCCTAAACAGATGACTCCTTGCTTCCAACCCTATGTTTTCATTTTATCAACGGTTGTACTGAAAGACCAGGGTCAAGGGGCTTAAGACTCTCCTTGCACACCCTTGCTCGATGTTGTGGCGTAACATACAAAGGTCACACATTCATGTCTCAGTGTTACCTTTGGTTTCTCACCAGCTGTCTTTTTCTATATTCTCCTTGTATTCCTTCTTCCTTCCTCCCAAATGATGAATGATTAATTTAAAGCCTCCAGATAATAGTTCAGTTGCTGCTGCTCTAGCGCCGGTGCCCTGGGTCACTTCTCCTTCTCCCACCTTCAGATCACAGTAACCAACCAAGAGGCCCCTTTCTCTGTCCCTGGCAACCCACAAGCTCGGCCTCTTAGATCAACCACCCCCCTACGGCTGGCAGTGCTGTCGCTTTCTCTCTCTCTCTCTCCTTCTCCCCCCCTTCCTTCTGGCGTTGGTGTACTAATGTGTTTCTATAATTCATTGTTAGTTTGGGAAAGGCATGTTCACCCAGCCCGATCACCCGCAGTGATGCATCTGTGAGTGATTTTCCAATGACAAATAAATGAAATCGGTGGGATGAAGGGAGGGTGAGGAGAGAACAACAGGAAAACAGATGATTCATTATATTTATTCTGTTGCAGTGAGCAGGCCAACGTGTCAATCATCTGCAGAGCCTTGTTTCATTCCAAACTTGCCACATTATGAATTGGAACAACTTAGTGAAAGAGATGTACGGTACACACTAAGGCTGACCCCATTTAGTCGACTGGTCGATTGTTTTTTTTAGTCGATAGACTGTTGGTCGACCGAGATTTCTTTAGTTCGAGCAGTAGCAAAAAATATATATCATAGTGTATAGGACAACTATCTGATTCACGCATGTCTGAGTGGACTGATCCATTGTGAAGGCCGTGGGGTTGGCACAGTCCATCAGTCTAAGACATGTGGTACTGAAATTGTATATGGTTATATTACATACAGTTGAAGTTGGAAGTTTACATACACTTAAGTTGGAGTCATTAAAACTGGTTTTTCAACCACTCCACAATTTGTATTGTTAACAAACTATAGTTTTGGCAAGTCGGTTAGGACATATTCTTCGTGCATGACACAAGTCATTTTTCCAACAATTGTTTATAGACAGATTATTTCACTGTATCACAATTCCAGTGGGTCAGAAGTTTACATACACTAAGTTGACTGTGCCTTTTAAACAGCTTGGAAAATTCCAGGAAATGATGTCATGGCTTTAGAAGCTTCTGATAGGCTAATTGACATCATTTGAGTCAATTGGAGGTGTACCTGTGGATGTATTTCAAGGCCTACCTTCAAATTCAGTGCCTCTTTGCGTGACCTCATGGGAAAATCAAAAGAAATCAGCCAAGACCTCAGAAAACAAATTGTAGACCACAAGTCTGGTTCATCCTTGGGAGCAATTTCCAAATGCCTGAAGGCACCACGTTCATCTGTACAAGCAATTGTATGCAAGTATAACCACCATGGGACCACGCAGCCATCATACTGCTCAGGAAGGATACGCGTTCTGTCTGCTAGAGATGAACGTACTTTGGTGCAAAAAGTGCAAATCAATCCCAGAACAACAGCAAAGGACCTTGTGAAGATGCTGAAGGAAACAGGTACAAAAGTATCAATATCCACAGTAAAACGAGTCCTATATCGACATAACCTGAAAGGCCGCTAAGCAAGGAAGAAGCCACTGCTCCAAAACCGCCATAAAAAAGCCAGACTACGGTTTGCAACTGCACATGGGGACAAAGATCGTACTTTTTGGGAGAAATGTCCTCTGGTCTGATGAAACAAAAATAGAACTGTTTGGCCATAATGACCATCGTTATGTTTGGAGTAAAAAGGGGGAAGCTTGCAAGCCGAAGAACACCATCCCAACCGCGAAGCACGGGGGTGGCAGCATCATGTTGTGGGGGTGCTTTGCTGCAGGAGGGAGGAAGGAAAATGATGTGGATATATTTAAGCAACATCTCAAGACTTCAGTCAGGAAGTTAAAGCTTGGTCGCAAATGGGTCTTCCAAATGGACAATGACCCCACTGGGAATGTGATGAAAGAAATAAAAGCTGAAATAAATCATTCTCTCTACTATTATTATGACATTTCACATTCTTAAAATAAAGTGGTGATCCTAACTGACCTAAGACAGAGAATTTTTACTAGGATTAAATGTCAGGAATTGTGAAAAACTGAGTTTAATGTATTTGGCTAAGGTGTATGTATACTTCCGACTTCAACTGTAAGATCAACTGTGCAACACTAATAAAAATATTATTTTAGAGCAAATATGCTTTCCCCTGCATTGGATAGTGGTTGCTGTCCACGGTTCAGAAACACATCAGTGCGCATTTGAATTGGTGCCTTTTCCTCGGCCATGTTGATATGTGCATAATAGCAAAGTTACCCAGCATATTGGTGTTGAGAACAATGCGGCAGAGGCAGCAGCAGAATGAGCTGCCCTTGCCTTATTGTCTAAGAGTGAGGAGAGAGGAAACCCCAACTTAATTAGGTCTATAATCAATAGCCTAAGTGTTGAATGTGCCTGGCTTTATAAATCATCAATACATTCACAGATGACAGATCCTGCTTCTGTTGCCTGTTTAGTGTTTGTTTAATAGCCTACTGATTCCGTGAGCACCGAGCCTCACACAACATGTCAAGTAAACGATTTCACAAATTCAGCTGTTTTTAATCTTGCTTTGCTGTAATACAGCAACATAGTCCCTTTGAATACTTAGTCCCTTTGAATACTTAGTCCCTTTGAATACTTAGTCCCTTTGAATACTTAGTCCCTTTGAATACTTAGTCCCTTTGAATACCTAGTCCCTTTGAATACTTAGTCCCTTTGAATACCTAGTCCCTTTGAATACTTAGTCCCTTTGAATACCTAGTCCCTTTGACTACTTAGTCCCTTTGAACACTTAGTCCATTTGAATACTTAGTCTCTTTGAATACTTAGTCTCTTTGAATACTTAGTAGCTTTACACTTTGTTTAAAAAAAAAATTAGTTGGAACATTCTCTCTGGGATTATTCATAATTTACTTAGTTTATGCTGTTCCAAATTCTCCGTATTTTTTATTTATAATAATAATAACGCTCTATTTCTTGATCTCCTTCTCATTGTTATTATTACTATTATTATTATTATTATTATTATTATGATGATCATAAGTAATGTCATTATCATTAGTAGGTTTAGTATAGCTGCCTTGTTTAACCACCATTGAGCTGTAGGCCTAAGAGCACATCCTGTTTAGTCTTAATACTGTAACTTACTTACGCCTACATTTCTAATCTTACAGTACATGCGGAAAGTATTCAGACCCCTTGACTTTTTCCACATTTAGTTACATTACAGCCTTATTCTAAAATGGATTTAAACAAAAAAAAATCCCTCATAATTCAATACACAATACCCCATAATGACAAAGCAAAAACAGGTTTTTAGAAATGTTTGCAAATAAAAACTAAACTAAAAACTGAAATATCACATTTACATAAGTATTCAGACCCTTTAATCAGTACTTTGTTGAAGCACCTTTGGCAGTGATTACAGCCTCGGGTCTTCTTGGGTATGACGCTACAAGCTTGGCACACCTGTATTTGGAGAGTTTCTCCCGTTCTTCTCTGCAGATCCTCTCAAGCTCTGTCAGGTTGGATGGGGAGCGTCATTGCTATTTTCAGGTCTCTTAAGAGATGTCCGATTGGGTTTACCTCCTGAGCAACCAGTAAACATTCCCCCGTTTTGAGTTTTATTTGTAATTTCGTCCAATTTTATTTGTCACATGCGCTGAATACAACCGGTCTAGACCTTACAGTGAAATTCTTACTTACAAGCCCTTAACCAGCAATGCAGTTTTCTGAAAAATACCAACACATATAAAAAAATAAATTTAAAAAAAGTAACAAATAATTCAAGAGCAGCAATAAAATAACAATCGCGAGGCTATATACAGGGGGTACCGGTTAGTCAAGGTAATTGAGGTAGTATGTTCATGTAGGTAGTATTATTAAAGTGACTATGCAAAGATGATAACAGGGAGTAGCAGCAGCGTAAAAGAGGGTGGGGGATAGAAGTCTGGGTAGCCATTTGATTAGATGTTCAGTAGTCTTATGGCTTGGGGGTAGAAGCTGTTTAGAATCCTCTTGGACCTAGACTTGGCGCTCTGGTACCGCTTGCAGTGAGAACAGTCTATGACTAGGGTGGCTGGAGTCTTTGACAATTTTAAGGGCCTTCCTCTGACACTGCCTAATATATAGGTCCTGGATGGCAGGAAGCTTGGCCCCAGTGATGTACTGGGCCATACGCACTACCCTCTGTGGTGCTTTGCGGTCGGAGGCCGAGCAGTTGCCATACCAGGCAGTGATGCAACCCGTCAGGATGCTCTCTGATGCAGCTGCAGAACCTTTTGAGGATCTGAGGACCCATGCCAAATCTTTTCAGTCTCCTTAGGGGGAATAGGTGTGTGTTTGGACCATGATAGTTTGTTGGTGATGTGGACGCCAAGGAACTTGACGCTCTCAACCTGCTCCAATACAGCCCCGTCGATGAGAATGGGGGCGTGCTTGGTCCTCCTTTTCCTGTAGTCCACAATCATCTCCTTTGTCTTGATCATGTTGAGGGAGAGGTTGTTGTCCTTGCACCACACGGTCAGGTCTCTGACCTCCTCCCTATAGGCTGTTTCGTCGTTGTCGGTGATTAGGCCTACCATTGTTGTGTCATCGGCAAACTTAATGATGTTGATGCCTGGCCGTGCAGTCATGAGTGAACAGGGAGTACAGGAGGGGACTGAGCACACACCCCTGAGGGGCCCCCGTGTTGAGGATCAGCGTGGCAGATGTTTTGCGGCCCGTCAGGAAGTCCAGGATCCAGTTGCAGAGGGAGGTGTTTAGTCCCAGGGTCCTTAGCTTAGTGATGAGCTTTGAGGGCACTATGATGTTGAACGCTGAGCTGTAGTTAATGAAGAGCGTTCTAACATAGGTGTTCCTTTTGTCCAGGTGTGAAAGGGCAGTGCGGAGTGCAATAGAGATGCATCATCTGTTGATCTGTTTGGGCGGTATGGAAATTATAGAGGGTCTAGGGTTTCTGAGATAATGGTGTTGATGTGAGCCATGACCAGCCTTTCAAAGCACTTCACGGCAACAGACGTGAGTGCTACGGGTTGGTAGTCATTTAGGCAGCTTATCTTAGTGTTTTTGGGCACAGGGACTATTGTGGTCTGCTTGAAACATGTTTTTATTACAGACTCCGACAGAGAGAATTTGAAAATGTCAGTGAAGACACTTGCCAGTTGGTCTGCGCGTTCTCGGAGTACACGTCCTGGCGGCCTTGTGAATGTTGACCTGTTTGTGAAGGTCTTATTCACATTGGCTACGAAGAGCGTGATCACACAGTTGTCTGGAACAGCTGATGCTCTCATGCGTGTTTCAGTGTTACTTGCCCCGAAGCGAGCTGGGAAGTAATTTAGCTCGTCTGGTAGGCTTGTGTCACTGGGCAGCTGTGCTTCCCTTTGTAGTCTGTAATGGTTTGCAAGCTCTGCCACATCCGACGAGCGTCGGAGCTGGTGTAGTACGATTCGATCTTAGTCCTGTATTGATGTTTTACCTGTTTGATGGTTCGTTGGAGGGCATAGTGGGATTTCTTATAAGCTTCCGGGTTAGAGTCCCGCTCCTTGAAAGCGGCAGCTCTACCCATTTTCACATGTGTTACGGTGTTCAGAGTTTGTTAGAACCAATTTATTGATGCGATTATGATATGCTATAGGTCAGGCCTATTGTGCCCTATTCAGACGGTGTTAGTTTTACTGAAGGAGGTCGGGTATTATTATGTGCATGAAAACAAAACGCCACATCTGTAATTTTAGTCCCGTCTGAATCTGCCATGTCCGTCATTTTTACATGGCAGGAGAGTAATAATTCCAGACAGAATAACCTACGTTTTTTGGCAAACTCAAAGGTCCTCTGATAATACTAGTCCCGTGCGGATCGACATCCCTGTGTTTTGAGAGAAATGTCTGAGTTGTACAGGTGTTGTCTGCGCAAGAAAACAATAACTGATTCGATAAATGTAGTGCTGCACATAGGCTACATTTAGGCCATTCATATATATATATATATCTTATCAACTTTCAGTGAATGCTTTTGTTTATGCATCAATAAAAAAAATATTCTGCCTATTTAATGCAACCGTTGCTGTTAATAGATCGCAAAGCAGCAGCATACAACTGACCTAAACGTCTGGAAATGATAAGTTAACTTACTCATCCATAGCCTTAAAATGCATCTCAAGTGCAATTGCACTGTTTAGCTCACATCTGAAGGCTGGTTGGCATTTAGGACATACTGCGGATCGCTAAAATATCCTAATGATTATGATCACACTTCCTCAATTGAAATGTTATGGCAACACTACACCAAAGATAATTTGGTATGGTTTAGAAACATGGGAACCAAGCTTGAGTTGGCCCTATCATGTAAGACATGTTGAAATACTGTATATTCACACCTAAAATAAAAACCTCCAGTCTTCTGTCATAACTGGCAATTTATTGAGGCAAAAAAAATCATAAAAATCATTACATAAAAACGAATCCCATCTGAATCATCCTCTGGAATAACGGACATTTTGGAGTAATAATTACATAATCAACATTCTCAAGTAATACTTGTCCCATGCGAATAGGTCGTTGACCACGTGCTTGCGATGCATATACGTGTCATGTAAAGAGAGCAAGGATTAAGGGAATAGGGAATGTTTTTTCCTAAAGAAATTAGGGATTTTGGTAACGGAACTTTTCGGTCAGAAAAGGCTGTAATTTATGTTGCAGCTTCAGCAACACGGACAGCGCGATAAACACTTTGATGTTCTGTGGCGGTCGCTGCAGCTGGGAGGAGAGAGGGACAATGGATGCTAGTCACACAGTCACTCGCTGTCTTTTTGTCCTTTTTTTTTAACACAACGCTGCAAGTCTAAGCCCGGCCCGGCACAATCAAATCAATTTCTGGTCGGACTCCCTCTAGTAATTTGTGTGTCTTAATTATTTAATCAAACAGTGTGCTTAAAGCATCATACAAGCTCAGTGAATATAGTTGATTTGATTGAAACGCATAGGATGTCAATATATGAAAAAAATATACGTTTAAAAATGTTGTCCAGTCGATTGGTCGAAAGAACAGACATCTCTTGGTTGACTAAGATTTTATATTTTCGGACAGCCCTAGTACGTACACACACACACACACATGTATATACTGACTCATGCACACATGCACTCTTTGTGCACACAAAGACCTTCTGACATCTACACTATCTGGCACATACACAGTGTCTTAGGGCACTCGCATGAACCCATATAACTCCCTCTATTTCACACATACACATACTATATCTTCTCTCCTATCTCGCTTTGTCTTCCTACTCTCTCTCTGTTTCCTCCACTCTCCTCTCCCCCTTATCTTCTCCCTATTTTATCCATATGGCTGGGTGCTAATAACCCTGGTGGCTAAGCTGGTGTCGTCCTCGGGCTGCGGGGCGGGTCATGTCCATCTGTTCCAGGCTGCTAATTAGCTAACGGGATTAGCCGTTCCCTGGACAGCACCCTGATCACAGTACCTCAGGGGCCAGGCCTGCCCTAAGCACCCATCACTCCCATTGATCCCCATTGATCTCTCACACCCGGGGAGCACTAAGTCTGGACCAGGCTTCATCTTACTATGCTATAGCCCTCTTCTAATAATCTGTCCACAGGGTGATGAAGAGGGATGATAGGCTGCAGCTGCTGGACAGATGGGCCACCTGATGATACATCTGTGGAAGGGGGAGGAGGGAGGTGAAGGGTGAGGTGGGAGGTGAAGGGTGAGGTGAGTGAGAGAAATTAAGAAAGAGAGAATTTGTTTACGACTGAGACGGTTTATAAATAAGGTAAAGGGAGAGGAAGCATGTGTCAGGGGTTTTGTACAGTCTGGTGTTTGAGAATTAAGCTGAGTTGTTAGCACTGTGTGTGTGTTATGTCTACAGTTTTATATCATGTAATGTATCATGTTATGATATCAATATACCTAGCTAATGGATAACGTAATGTTGTCTCACCATCTCTTACACAACCCACACTGTCTGTCCCTGCAGACCCCTACTCCACTGAGTCCTCATTATGTTTCAGCTCATTCTAAGTTATTTAAAGCTCTTCCTCTGCTTCCCCCTGTCTGTCAGATCTACTTACCCCGTCTCTCAGCTACTCTGGCTGATGAAGTGTGATTTTTAAGGAGACTTGGTCAGCATCCAAATGGAACTACTTCTTCTCCAGTACAAAGCGCACCTGCAACAAAACATATTTACCTCCACCCTTCCTGAGCAGATGTTTGCCTAGTTGATCTCCCGGCATTCCTTAATTGATTCATTGGAGTTAACTGGGAAGTGTGTTCTGTGTAATGGATTTTCTGTTTTCTGTTCAAAGTGCCAGCAAAAGAAACCGAGGGAAAGAAAGAGAGAAGGGAAAAGGAAACGAGAGTGTCACTTACAGCCAAACTAGCTGTATGTGACAGTCAGTCCGTCACAGTCTCTCAGGGTTGGTGACATCACCCCCAGGGGCCTCATGGGGCCTGCAGCTGCAGATGTGATGTCATAGCTAGAGCCCCATTGGACAGGTTAGGGATTGGAGTTTTATGTGTGTCTGGGACTTGGTTGAAGCAGCCCTGAGCGAATTGGTGTTGGACGGAAGTGTGCACACCCAGTCCTTTATAGAGGAAAGCTAGGACTGCCATTAACCTGCAGACCAGTCAAACGTTTGGACACACCTACTCATTCAAGGGTTTTTCTTTTACTATTTTCTACATTGTAGAATAATAGTGAAGACATCAAAACTATGAAATAACACAATGTAGAAAACAGTAAAAGTAAAGAAAAACCCTTGAATGAGTACGTGTGTCCAAACTTTTGACTGGTACTGTATATTATGGTGTATGCACAGTGTATTTGGAATGTATTGAAATCCCTTGACTTTTTCCACAAAACGTAATAGTTTTCCTCATCAATCTACATATACATACAGTACCAGTCAAACGTATGGACACACCTGCTCATTCAAGGGTTTTTCTTTATTTTTACTATTTTCTACATTGTAGAATAATAATGAAGACATCACAACTATGAAATAACGCACATGGAATCATGCAGTAACCCAAAATTTGTTAAACTAATCACTATTTTAGATTCTTCAAAGTGGCCACCCTTTGCCTTGATGACAGCTTTGCACACTCTTGACATTCTCTCAACCAGCTTCACCTGAAATGCTTTTCAAACAGTATTGAAGGAGTTCCCACATATGCTGAGCACTTGTTGGCTGCTTTTCCTTCACTCTGGTCCAACTCATTCCAAGCCATCTCAACTGGGTTTAGGTCGGTTGATTTTGGAGGCCATGTCATCTGATGCAGCACTCAATCCCTCTCCTTCTTGGTCAAATAGCCCTTACACAGCCTGGAGGTGTGTTGGGTCATTGTCCTGTTGGAAAACAAATGATAGTCCCACTAAGGGACAACCAGATGGGATGCCGTATCACTGCAGAATGCTGTGGTAGCCATGCTTGGTAAATGTGCCTTGAATTCTAAATAAATCCCTGACAGTGTCACCAGCAAAGCACCATCACACCACCTCCTCCAAGTTTCACAGTGGGAACCACACATGCAGAGATCATCAGTTCACTTACTTACTCTAAGACTCACAAAGACATTGCGGTTGGAACCAAAAATCTCACATTTGGACTCGTCAGACCAAAGGACAGATTTCCACCGGTCTAATGTCCATTGCTTGTGTTTCTTGGCCCAATCAAGTCTCTTGTTCTTATTGGTGTCCGTTAGTAGTGTTTTTTAAAACCTTTTAATTTAACTAGGCAAGTCAGTTAAGAACAAATTCTTATTTTCAATGACGGCCTAGGAACAGTGGGTTAATAACTGCCTTGTTCAGGGGCAGAACGACAGATTTTTTCCTTGTCAGCTCGGGGATTTGATCTTGCAACCTTTCGGTTACCTAGTCCAACGCTCTAACCACTTTGCAGCAATTCGACCATGAAGGCCCACTTCACGCAGTCCCCTCTGAATAGTTGATCTTGACATGTGTCTGTTACTTGAACTCTGTGAAGCATTTATTTGGGCTGCAGAATCTGAGGCTGGTAACTCTAATGAACTTATCCTCTGCAGCAGAGGTAACGCTGGGACTTCCTTTCCTGTGGCGGTCCTCATGAGAGCCAGTTTCATCATAGCGCTTGATGGTTTTAGCAACTGCGCTTGAATAAACTTTAAAAGTTCTTAATTTTCCAGATTGACTGACCTTCCTGTCTTAAAGTAATGATGGTCTGTTGTTTTTCTTTGCTTACTTGAGCTGTTCTTGCCATAATATGGACTTGGTCTTTTACCAAATAGGGGTTTTTTCTGTATACCAGCCCTACCTTGTCACAACACAACTGATTGGCTCAAACGCATTAAGAAGGAAAGAAATTCCACAAATTAACTTTTAACAAAGCACACCTGTTAATTGAAATGCATTCCAGGTGACTACCTCATGAAGCTGGTTGAGAGAATGCCAAGAGAGTGCAAAGCTGTCATCAAGGCAAAGGGTCGCTACTTTGAAGAATTTCAAATATGAAATATATTTTGATACGTTTAAAACTGTTTTGTTTACTGCATGATTCCAAATGTATTTTTTCATAGTTTTGATGTCTTCACTATTATTCTACAATGTAGAAAATAGTAAAAATAATGAAAAACCCTTGAATGAGTAGGTGTGTCTAAACTTTTGACTGGTACTTTATGTATAAAAAAAAATATGCCTTATAGCAATGGGTCTGTATACTTATGTAAATTAGACTCGGAATTGAGCTCAGGTGCATCCTGTTTCCTTTGATCATCCTTGAGATGTTTCTGCAATTTGATTGGAGTCCACCTGTGTTAAATTCAATTGATTGGACATGATTTGGAAAGTCACACACCTGTCTATATAAGGTCTCACAGTTGACCGTGCATATCAGAACAAAAACCAAGCCATGGGGTCAAAGGAATTGTCCATAGAGCTCCGAGACAGGATTGTGTCGAGGCATAGATCTGGGTAAGGGAACCAAAACATTTTTGCAGCGTTGAAGGTCCCAAGAACACAGTGTTCTCCATCATTCTTAAATGGAAGAAGTTTGGAACCACCAAAACTCTAACTAGATTTGGCTTCCGGTCCTAACTAGGCAATCGGGGGAGAAGGGCCGT
This sequence comes from Salvelinus alpinus, assembly GCF_045679555.1. Classification (NCBI taxonomy): domain Eukaryota; kingdom Metazoa; phylum Chordata; class Actinopteri; order Salmoniformes; family Salmonidae; genus Salvelinus; species Salvelinus alpinus. The sequence continues at coordinate 47,214,066 of NC_092088.1, forward strand.
GGTCAAGGAGGTGACCAAGAACCCGACGGTAACTGTGACAGTGCTCCAGAGTTCCTCTGTGGAGATGGGAGAACCTTCCAGAAGGACAACCATCTGTGCAACACTCCACCAATCAGGCCTTTCTGGTAGAGTGGCCAGGCAGAAGTCACTCCTCAGTAAAAGGCACATGACAGGCCGCTTGGAGTTTGCCAAAAGGCACCTAAAGACTCTCCGACCATGAGGAAATGTATTCTCTGGTCTGATGAAACCAAGATTGAACTCTTTGTCTTGAATGACAAGCATCACGTCTGGAGGAAACCTGGCACCATCCCTACGGTGAAGCATGGTGGTGGCAGCATCATGCTGTAGGGATGATATTCAGTGGCAGGGAAAGGAAGACTAGTCAGAATCGAGGGAAAGTTAAACAGAGCAAAGTACAGAGAGATCCTTGATGAAAAACTGCTCCAGAGTACTCAGGACCTCTTACTCGGGCAACGGGTCACCTTCCAACAGGACCCCAAGCACAGAGCCAAGACAATGCAGGAGTGGCTTCGGGACAAGTCTACGAATGTCCTTAAGTGGACCGGACTTGAACCCGATCTAATATCTCAGGAGTGACCTGAAATAGACGCTCCCCATCCAACCTGACAGCATGAGAGGATCTGCAGAGAAGAATGGGAGGAACTCCCCAAATACAGGTGTGCCAAGCTTGTAGCATCTGAATTCTTATATGAATGTGATATTTCTTTTTTTTTTTATATACTTGCAAACATTTCTGAAAACCTGTTTTTGCTTTGTTATTATAAGGTGTTGTGTGTAGATTGATGAGGATAATAAAAATATGATCTATTTCTGAATAAAGCTGTAAAATCTATAAAAGTCAAGGGGTCTGAGTACTTTCCGAATGCAGTGTACATACTTGTGTGAATAGCCATGTTGCTGTATAATCATGTCTGCGTGTCTCTGGCAGCCTTTCCTTATGTATTTCACGGTCTCTCCCTGCTCTCCCAGCTAGCTCCACTAACCCCTATAAATACTGTCCCAATTGCCCCTAGTTCTGCCCAGTGTCCTCTCCTGTCTGAGTCCTCTTCTCGCCGCTCCATTTTCCGAGCTCCTCCATGTATGACCCGGCTCATAATAAGCGGCTGACCCAACCTGCTCCGGTTCTGTCTCATTACCCCACTTCTAATGAAGCCCTGCAGGTCTGTGTCTGTATGTGTGAGTGAGTAGGCGAGGTTAGTGACTCCGCCAGGCAGGGTGTAATTAGCCAGAGTGGCGTGTGTGTAGCTAGGAGGACTAGGCGATCGGTCGGTGCAGTGATGGATTGGGCCTAACGGACAGCCGGAGCTAGCTGTCTGGAGGAGGGACCTCATCCTCACAACACATTTACTGTATATCACTTTCACCGCCTGCCGCGGGGCCTTGGCCTGCTGTATAAGTAGGCGCCACAGGACACACATCCCCAGCCCTTCCTGTCATTGTGTGTGAGGAGGTAGCCTTTAATTGGTTTGCTGGGGAATAAAGACTAACGAAGGAGGGAAGAGAGGGGGAAGTGAGTGAGTGTGAGAGAGAGAGAGATCGTAGGGTATGACGTATGAATCACCCTCCTCAGGGCTGGTGCAGTGCCGATGCCCTTGTCTAGGACATGGTGGCTGCCTTCACAAAGCCTCTCTTCCCCCCTCCTCTCTCTTTCTCTCCCTCTCGGGGGTCCTTTTCGGTGTAAGGGGGTGGACATTTGTCAACGTCACCGTGGGCCAGACTCTCTCCCTCAGCTGTCACTAGACAGGGCAAACGGGCAGGCAGGCCAGGGAGAAGGCTACGGCCACTGGGAGGAATGAGAGGAGGGAGGCCAATCTGTCCACGTCACTTTATGAATCTGTGTGTGTTTGCATCTGTCTAGTTGTATGTTGTTGAGTGTATGCATTCCTGTGCTGATTTGCATCGTTACCAAGGGAAACCCACCAAGTTTATTCAGGTGAGAGCTTTTATCGTGTGTGTGTGTGAGAGAGATGGGTTTGCCTTATCCCCAGCAGATAATCACACTGTATACCGATTGGGTGAGGGAGGGAAAGTGGGGAAACGTGGGGAAGCACGGGGCTTTGTATGAGGTGTTGATTGCAAGCTGTTGAAAGCTGACGTGGCATGTTTCCAGGTGAGATCAATGCATACATTGGCTCTGAGCTCCAGTCTGGGAGGAGAAACACCAAACACAGTGCAGGCAGCCACTCCATCACCACAGTGGCCCACTCAGTCCCAACTTGCTGATTAAATGGTCTGTTATGAAGGGAGGGAGTGGAAGGAGTCATCACTCAGGTGTTCTGACCTGGGGAAGTAATTCTTTCTGTATTGTAGTTCCTAAAGAAAAAAATGGTGCCTGTGCTGTTTACGGTACTTTGGAATGGGAAGAGTGTCTTCTCCCTGGTCTATTTTCTTCCTCCTGGTTACAACTTCCTATTCTCCCTTTGTCCTCTGCCTACCCTCTTCCTTCTGCTGTCTTCCTATTTTTCACTCTCTTTCTCATCAACCTTAGGAAGTGGGTGTTGTCAAACCCACTGAAATGAGAGAGAGAGGGAGGGAAGGGGGCAAGGTAGTGGGAGGGGTAGTAGAATGCAGGGTGGAGGAGGGAGGGCGGGAAGGGACAGGAGGACGGTGTGTGTGTCCCATGTTGTCTCCATAGCTCTAGGCAGTAAGTTTGGCTTGGTGAGGAGCCCAGGCCCGTCTGTACGGAGCTGCCTGCCTGCGGGTTAATTGTCTGCTGGAATGCTGGGCATCTGTTTCCACCAGGAAGAACGCAGGAGTAATGAACCGATGAGAAAAGTAGGAAGGGAGACAGAGGAGAATAAGAGAAGGCAATCGAGTAAAGAGATGCCCAGAGGGGGGGTGGAGGGAGAGAGAGACGGGAAAATTATAGCTATTACAGAAAGGGGAAGGGGAGGGAGTTGGATATGGAGGGAGTGAAGGGAGTGAGAGAGCAGACTGTCCCCCTGGGTGTTGTATTTGTGGGTTTGTTAGTCTGTGGCGCCGTACACCGGAGCTCACACCAAGTAGCTGTCTGGACAGACGTTTGATACCGGCCCCTTCCCGCAAACAAACCTCTACATGTTCATCTCACACACATTATCTCTATTTGTAGAAACACTTAAAGCCAAAAATCTCACATCTATTACCTTCAATAGGATATGTTCACACGTGCACACAAACAAGCACGTTCGATCTAACACACCCTGTCAAACATGCACAAACACTCAAACTTACTTGTTTGCCGCTACTGCCTACAGTAATGTATTCACCACTCATCTACTCAGTCATACGGTGCGGTAGATGGATCCATGGCTATTTCGTCAGCATTCAGTGTATTGATGAAATCTCCATGATCAGTCTCTCACTCTCTCCTCTCCCTGAGTTTTGACGAAAGTAGCACTTGAGCATCTCTAGCTCTTTGTACCTGCCTGCCATAGCAGACCCCATCTCTGTCAGGTGTGAATGGCAGGCAGATCTACTCTGCTTTGGGCATACATACAGGCAGGCCCCATACTGTCTCTACACTGCGTTTTGTGTGTGCGTGTACCTCCCTGGTATGTGTGTGTGTCCCTGGTGTGACTGCCGATCCTGCTGTTTCATGTATTCTGCCTCCCCAGGCAGCTGACACGTTGCTTCAGGTGTATAGTCAGGGTTTGTTCCCTGAACTGAGGTGTGTGTGTGTGTGTGTGTGTATGTGTGTGTGTGTGTGTGTGTGTGTGTGTGTGTGTGTGTGTGTGTGTGTGTGTGTGTGTGTGTGTGTGTGTGTGTGTGTGTGTGTGTGTGTGTGTGTGTGTGTGTGTGTGTGTGTGTGTGTGTGTGTGTGTGTGTGTGTGTGTGTGTGTGTGTGTGTGTAAGAGAATGAAGGAGGAAAAGTGATGCTGATGTGATTTGATTCTCCTCTCTGTCCAGTTCATTTATTGCAGGGCTAACCTGATTAGTAGAGACAGCTCCAGCACTGTTCCTATCCCAGATCTTTACTGATCTTATCACAGAGAGAGGCCTAGCAGCCTGGGCCATACCAGTAACAGCGCAGCGCTGACATTTCTCTATTAGTTGTTTCTCTTAAAGGCCCAGTGCCTGCAAAATTTGACTGCAATTTCTCCTGTGTTTTGTATCATAGTGTACAACAGCTGATGAAACAAACACTGTAAAAGAGTGAACACAAATGTCAGTGTTATTTCTGCCAAAATAAAGGAAACACCAACGTAGTGTCTTAATAGGGCGTTGGGCCACCACTTTCCAGAACAGCTTCAATGCACCTTGGCATAGATTCTACAAATGTCTGGAACTCTATTGGAGGGATGCTACACTGTTCTTCCACGAGAAATTCCATTATTTAGTTTTGTTGATGGTGGTAGAAAAGCTGTCTCAGGCGCCGTTCCAAAATCTCTTATAAGTGTTCAATTGGGTTGAGATCTGGTGACTGAGACGGCCATGGCGTACATTGTTTTCATGCTCATCAAACCATTCAGTGACCACTAGTGCCCTGTGGATTGGGGCATTGTCATCCTATGGGGGCATAGCCATGGCCGGCAAAATAATGGCCTGCCCAGCTTTTTTATACATGACGGGATGTTAATTGCTTAATTAACTCAGGAACCACACCTGTGTGGAAGCACCTGCTTTCAATATACACTGAACAAACATTTTAACGCAACATGCAACCAGTTCAGTTCATATAAGGAAATCAGTCAATTTAAATTAATTAGGCCCGAATCTATGGATTTCACATGACTGGGAATACACATATGTGCCTGTTGGTCACAGATACCTTTAAAAAAAAAAAAGTAATGGCGTGGATCAGAAAACCAGTCAGTATTTGGTGTGACCAGCATTTTCCTCAGTGCGACACATCTCCTTCGCAAAGAGTTAATCGGAATGTTGATTGTGACCTGTGGAATGTTGTCCCACTCCTCTTCAATGGCTGTGCGAAGTTGCTGGATATTTGCGGGAACTGGATCATGCTGTCGTACACGTTGATCCAGAGCATCCCATGCGTGCTCAATTGGTGACATGTCTGGTGAGTATTCAGGCCATGGAAAAACTGGGACATTTTCAGCTTCCAGGAATTGTGTACAGATCCTTGCGACCTGAAGCCGTGCTTTTCTTTTATTTTGTGTTATTGACTGTACATTTGTTCATGTGTAACTCTGTTGTTTTTGTCGCACTGCTTTGCTTCATCTTGGCCAGGTCGCTGTTGTAAATAAGAACTTGTTCTCAACTGGCCTACCTGCTTAAATAAATGTGAAATAAAATAAAATGATCATGCTGAAACGTGAGGCGATGGCAGCGGATGAATGGCAAGACAATGGGCCTTTGGATCTTGTCACGGTATCTCTGTGCATTCAAATTGCCATCAAAGAAAATGTTATTGTGTTCATTGTCCATAGCTTATGCCTGCCCATACCGTAACCCAACCGCCACCATGGGGCACTCTGTTCACAACATTGACATCCACAAACCGCCGTCTGCCCGGTACAGTTGAAACCAGGATTCATCTGCGAAAGAGCACACTTCTCCAGTGGCCATCAAAGGTGAGCATTTGCCTACTGATGTCAAACTGCAGTCATTGTCAAGACCTTCCTTGGTGAGGACGACGAGCACGCAGATGAGCTTCCCTGAGACGGTTTCTGCCAGTTTGTGAAGACCCACAGTTTCATCAGTTGTCCGGATGGCTGGTCTCAGACAATCCTGCAGGTGAAGAAGCCGGATGTGGAGGTCCTGGGCTGGTTACACGTGTTCTTCGGTTGTGTGGCCGGTTGGACAGACTGCCAAATTCTCTCAAATGAAGTTGGAGGCGACTTATGGTACATTCAGTTCTCTGGTAACAGCTCTGGTGGACATTCCTGCAGTCAGCATGTCAATTGCACGCTCCTTCAACTTGAGACATCTGTGGCGCTGTGTGACCAAACTGCACATTTTTAAGTGGCCTTTTATTGTCCCCAGCACAAGGTGGACCTGTGTAATGATTATGATGTTTAATCAGCTTCTTGATATGCGCCACATGTCAGGTGGATGGATTATCTTGGCAAAGGAGAAATGCTCACTAACGAGTGTTAACAAATTTGTCCACACAATTTGAGAGAAATATGCTTTTTGTGAGTATGGGGAATTTCTGGGATCTTTTATTTCAGCTCATGAAACATGGGACCAACATTTCCCATGTTGCGTTTATATTTTTGTTCAGTATACTTTGTTTCCCTCATTTACTCAAGTGTTTCCATTATGTTGGCAGTTACCTGTAATTGCTGGTTGAAAATAGAATCAAACCTTCTAACCAGCAAGTTTTGCATGTGTGGAGTTGCATGTGTGGAGTTTTGGCTTGCCTGGTGACATCACCAGGAGGTAAATTAGGTAATAGACAAATACGAGTTCCAAACCTCTGCCAATAATAGCTATTTTTCAGTTTCTCCCTCCCCACGCAGACCACTTCCAGACAGTCCTAGCAAAATTCCTGCTTCAGAAATAGTTTTTTTGCTAAAGCTCTTGTTTCTTTTTTACGATTTTTATGGAAAACTATGACAGTAAGGTTCTTAATCGATACCCAGAAATGATTTGACGTTGATATAAAAACGGCTGCATTGGGCCCAAAACGCATCATACTGTGACACTTTCTGTATTTTGTAGGTTAGTCTATGTTTTGAAAACTTGATTGCTGACATTTTGGGACTGTATCAACAGTGGACTAATGAAACATATACCAAGAGAGAGTTTTTGAGTGAAATTCTCTAGGGCTAGGGCTGGGGGCAAGTTAATTTCAACTGGGCCAATTCAGTAAGTTAATTGTAATACTAATTCAACAATTACAAAATGTTCACTGCAAAAAAGTGGAATTTTGTAATCCTGAATTGTCCAAATTGAAATGAAATTGACCCCTGGTTGGTACTGCTTCTTAGTAGGGCCATGGTGATAGTGATATGGTTGTGGAGTTGGACACGGATGATATTGAACATGGAATTGTAGCCTGATGTCTGAAGCATCAGGGATGTTGTGAGTCGTTCATATCTGCACAGCCAAGGGCCATCCATTCTAGAGAGATTTTGTTTCTCTGCAGGCAGGTCTCTCACTTTTCCCCTCCATTACCCCCATCTCTCCATTCTTCCTTAGTTTTCTGCTATGCAGTCTCTCCACCCCCTCCCCCCTCTCCATCTCCCCCTTGTGCTCTCTCTCTCCCTTTCACGGTTGTGCTCAGAGTCTTGTGAGGATCTAAAGGTTGTTTAGGTGGAATTGTGGCCATCCATTCTCTGCCGCCGAGCTTGAAAGATGAGCCATCGTTTAGAGGCAGAGCTCAAAGGGCTCAGAGAGTGGAGGAGGGGATTTGTGAGCTGAGAGGAGCAGCATGGTCAACCATACGCGTGTGTATACTTGCTTGTGTGTGTGTGCCTGCGTATGTGTGTATCTGCACATGTCTAGTGGTGAACAGTGGGTGCTGGGAGGGATGCTGTGTGTTGATGTGGAAGGCTAGATCTGAGTGTACTGTGGAGACTACAGACACAGCAGAGGGACAGGTGCAGCAAGTAATTCAGACCGACAGACTGTAGGGGTGTGAGGAACACTGGAGGTGTGAGGGGAGCTCTGATGAGAGTGTGTGTGTGTGTGCACAATGTGTGTGTGTAAGAGAGAGGTAGAGACTGTGTGTGCGGTGGGCAGAGCAGACCATGTGTTTGATGCCAAGGTGTCCCAGGGCCGGTACGGTGCAGCAGATGGAGAGATGGAGTGCCACGTGGTGATGCCCATTAATCCTGGACCCTGGGCAGCAGAGGTGCCCGTCCAGCCTCACACCGTGAGAAGGAGACGGAGTGCATCCCACCACCATCCATCCTCCCCACTTACCAGCTCCACCCAGACCCACAGTGTACTACAGACATCCTCCATCTTACTCTACCAGATACAGACGGCCTTGTTTCATACAGGATCCAAGCAGTCTAATTCACTCTCCCATTCCTCTCTCTAGCTCACCCTCTCTTTCTCTGTCTATCTGGGTCGAGTCTGTGCTTGTTTAGCTGCATGTCTGTGGGAGGGAGTCGGACTGAGTCCCATTAGAATGTATCAGGCTGGTAATTCCGACTCTTCTGTATTGGCATTAATGTAAGCAGGACTGTAACGATGAGCCTGAACACGGCCATGTTTTTGTGCCTGCTGTCTCCCGGGGAGTGTGAGCGATGCAGCTGTCAGGAGATCCATAGACGTTGTCTGAGGACCAAGTCGGTGCCTGTCACATAAAAACTAATGGCAGCTCGGAAACTGGAAAAATATGTGCACAGCGCTATCAATTTTTATCCAATTAGTGTTAATTTAGTGCCAGATCCCGCCTCAAAATCTCTTCATCAATGTCTCAACCAACCTGCTTTACTGCAAGTGTGTCCTCGCCATTATTCCAGCCCTGAGGTTAATGAAACAACAACAGTTATCTTTGTTTGCCGTCGGATTGAATGCTGCTACTCATAATCAAGCTGTGGAACGTCACATGTTCCATTTATCCAAGGGCAAATCGTTCTGTGTTGTTGAAGCTGGCTATTTATTTATTCACCTTTAGAAATTAACCAAACTTTCCCATCCTCTTCATTGTCATTTCTACCAGGTTATTATTGTAAGTGATACGTCGTTATTGTTTTTAGTGGTAATCAATACGCAGCCAAATGCCAACTCGATATGGCTTCGCTCAATCAGTCAGCCTGCCAGCTGTGATTCCCCTGATGAGCAGCATTTAAAGCCTTGCTTCTTTCCGCCCTACCTCCGTCTCTCTCACACTCTCCATCTCCCTCTGTCCGCCACTCGCGCTCTCTACACCTCTCCGTCTCTCTACCATATGCTATGTATCTTTTTATGCTCTTTACTGTTCTCTCTTTTACTCTTTCCCTCTCTCCCTCCCTCTGTGAAGAGGTCCAGGCAGGAATTGGCAGCAGCCATCGGTAAATCCCAGTTGTTGTGGAGAGAGAGAGAGAGAGACTGAGAGACAGATGTTCTCAGAGCCCCGTCAGGGTTTATTCTGGGTGAGAGAGGCGTTGCAGCTCGGCAGGGGTAGCACTGAGATCTCCACTTTGTCAAATTAGTGATGGGTGTTTGAAATAATTTCACTATTTGAATGGTATCATGAGTTTTTCTCGGATATTCGAAATAGATGTTTGTTTTTCAAATGTAGCTACGTTTTAACCAGAGCACTGCTGCCTGAGGGAGAGAGGCTGGCGCTCGATTGCACCCTGGACACTTTGCCGCATACAGACCCTTCTCTATCGATGGAGCTGCGGAGGGCGGTGTGTGTGTGTGTGTAGCAAGCAGACGGAGGGAAAGAGACGCCAAGGCAACTCTGCTACAGCCAACACTAGCTAACTTGTAGCAGCCACAATGTTATTTATCATCCCATATACCAGTTCCTGTCTTCTTGACTGTAGTAGCGTAGAGCAGGGGTTCCCAAACGTTTTCATTCAGGCCTCTTCCAGCATTGGGGAACATCCCCCGCGCCCCCCCTTAGAAAATGCAGAGAAAATGTTGCAGTTTTAAAGCAAATTTTCTTGCAATTCTATACATTTTGCCACGTCTTATGTTTATTCATGTGATATTTGAGTGACTTAAACATTACAACAAAATCTATGGGCTAAAAAAACCTAGCTAAAAAAGCGTTAACCTCATTCAGTTTAAACAACAACCTACCTGTTTGGTTGCTCATTGTAGCCTTATTTCGCTAACTTTTAATTTCGTAATTTTATTCCATCTTGCTATAGTGAACTCTCACTCCACTTGCTGTACATTGAGCCTCTTTGCCACTTTGATTGGCCAACATAAACAACAAGCTACACACGTGGGGCGCACTGTGCACGTTATAAAAAATACATAAAAAATGTGTTTTTATTCAATTAAATATTCAATTTTTCATGGTATATCCTTGTATGAATGAACATTTTATGAATTAATTAAAAAAATGTATTTTATTTGTTGTCGTCAATTGGCATCCCATGCCTTATGGGATTTATTGACAAATAAACAAACATGACAAAAATTCACTATGGTAATTAAATGATCACAGTGTTCTCTGCATTGCGCATCGCATAAAGAGTGAAAGAAAAAGGTAAAATCCAAATATAATAGTAAAGAAGTTTATCCAAACAATAATTACATCCCTAGAGCAGTAAAAAAAAATATACATACATACATACACACTGTATATATACATACAGCACAAAACAGAAGTCACTTGAACCGTCTGGCACAAACAGAAGATTCATATGGGAGACGAGCCTATACACAATCTATATACACACATGCCATTTACCACATAGAAGCTAAATATTTTTACAATTTAATTATAGGTAGCCTTTTTTCTTTTATTCCAGGCTTTTATCAATGTCAGGGTATATCTGGTGGTCTGTCTCATCGCTCAGCCACATAATGCCAGGGTATATCTGGTGGTCTGTCTCATCGCTCAGCCACATAATGCCAGGGTATATCTGGTGGTCTGTCTCATCGCTCAGCCACATAATGCCAGGGTATATCTGGTGGTCTGTCTCATCGCTCAGCCACATAATGCCAGGGTATATCTGGTGGTCTGTCTCATCGCTCAGCCACATAATGCCAGGGTATATCTGGTGGTCTGTCTCATCGCTCAGCCACATAATGCCAGGGTATATCTGGTGGTCTGTCTCATCGCTCAGCCACATAATGCCAGGGTATATCTGGTGGTCTGTCTCCTCATCGCTCAGCCACATAATGCCAGAGTATATCTGGTGGTCTGTCTCATCACTCAGCCACATAATGCCAGAGTATATCTGGTGGTCTGTCTCCTCATCGCTCAGCCACATAATGCCAGGGTATATCTGGTGGTCTGTCTCCTCATCGCTCAGCCACATAATACCAGGGTATATCTGGTGTGCTTTCTGGAATAAGAGCAAGCGTATGTCGTGGTAGAAAGGGCAATAGAGGATGAAATGAGTGTAATTCTCTATTTCTTCGAGGTCACAATAGTTACATAGTCTTTCCTCTTCCATTTCACCACAATACCGACCTGTTTCAATACGCATATACCTGATCATCTTACCTGTTTCAATACGCAGAGGCAATATCCCTGATCTTACCTGTGCACATAGCGATCTCTTGCTTTTAGGTAGATAATATATCTCTCACGCACGAATTCGTCCTTAATCAAACAAAAGGTTCTCAATTTGGGTTTATGATTAATCTCCTCCACCCATTTTTTTTCTTCATATTGCATAAACAGTTGTTTTTTTAATCATATCTATGTCTCCCTTAATTTGGTTTTCGTACAGATGTTCACAGTCAGACTGTTGAAAAAGGTCAGACATGTCAGTTGCCCAGGCAAGAATGTAATAATGTGATATTTTAATTTAGAAACAGCCTTTTGTGTAAAAATCTGGTTAAAATATATATATTTTTGAATACTCACAAGTATTCAAGTATGAACTTCTGTTTGAATATTCAAATAACTGTGCACATCCCTATGAAAAATGCAGAGGTTGTATTCAGAGTGAGCTTCTGAGTCACACCAGTGGCTTAAGAGAGACTCTTCAAACTGCCGGGGAACAGGTTTTATAAATAGGTTCAGCACTGAGTATTCATTTTTAATGGAAGAGCACACGTATTTGTTAAGGATCCCTACTCTTCCTGAGGTCCAGCAACATTAAGGTAGTTATATACAATTATAAACATTACATTTCATACACTTTTTCACAACATATTAAGTCTCTGCCCTCAGGCCACTTCTCTACTACCACATATCTACAATACAAAATCCATGTATGAAGAGTGCATGTGTTATCATGTGCCTGTGTTTGTGTCTCTTCAGTCCCCACTGTTCCATAAGGTGTACTTTACCTGTTTTTTAAAATCTGATTCTACTGCTTGCATTAGTTACCTGATGTGGAATAGAGTTCCATGTAGTCATGGCTCTATGTAGTACTGTGCACCTCCCATAGTCTGTTCTGGTACACCGCTGCTAGCATGTCTTGTGGTGTATGCATGGGTGTCCGAGCTGGGTGCTAGTAGTTTAAACAGACAGGTCGGTGCATTCAACATGTCAGTACTTCTTACAAAAACAAGTAGTGATGAAGTCAATCTCTCCTCTGCTTTGAGCCAGGAAAGATTGACATGCGTATTGTTAATGTTCGGGTGAAGTAGCAATGGGAAGATGTCTGAGAAACTCACTTTTTGAGAAACGTCATGTGTATGCTAATTGTTTTTGACTAGATGAATACTGCTCACAGGTGTAGAGTAGACATCAATAGGAATTACCTTCTACAACTACAGTATCTCACTGTTTCAATATGAGGACTAAATTGGTGTGACGGATGTAATATGTGAAAGACTGGTACGGTATGCTGCTGCCCAGCTGTCTCCATCTGTGTGATTGGCTCTTATCTGTCACTAGGCTCGCTTTCCAATCAGAGTGTACTCAAGTGGCACAGAAAGATAAAGAAGTGGCTGTAAAGAGGAAATTGAAATCATATTATTAACTTGTGTGCGCGTGCGTGCAATTAAAACTCCATATTTAAACCATCTGCAGAGTCATTAGGATTCATCCCTTGTTCCCCAGAGGAACTGATAAAGGCAGGGAAATAAGTCTTATGTCCTCCCACGGGAGGCAATAAAGGATCCTCAGCATGTGCAGGCCTGGGATATCCATTTGTAATTGTTGTCCCAGGGGACTGCCATCCATTTGATTCGGTCCACTCTCAACTGGTACTATTGTCCAGACTGACAACAGCATCCTAATTTCTCCCTCACTACTCCTCCATCTCATACAGGGAGAATGTTATTCTCTGAAACGACTCCCCCCCCCTCCCCCCTTCTCCTGACTACCTTGCTTTGATCTTGGGGCTCAGAGGACTCTGAAATCAGCATCATGCCTGGTCTGTGTGAGGTTTGACGTGTGGAGAGGATGAGTGAGCGAAAGAAGGGAGAGATGGGTGGAGAGAGAGATGTTCTGTAGAGAGGGGTAGAGAAGTGGCATTAATGCGTCGGCTGGCTGGGGAACACGCAAAGCGTTTTAATGAGACACGGGAGACGAGGCCCCAGTATGTCTCTGTGTTTCTCCATTCAGACCCATGAATTCGGTGGCTCAGGGTGACGAGATTCCGCAAGGTTCTCTGTCTCTCTGAGATGATGTGACATGCTATCCAACGTGTTCGGAGAACTTCTTTCACTGTGCACACATCCAACCTCTCAGCATTTTACTTTTTGATAACTAGGGCCGGGACTATACCGGTATAGCGATACTCGTTAGTATCATGGCAAGGAAACAAAACACGAAGCAGATGGAACTTCTTAAGGAAAATGGCCCTAATGTTGGAAACAAACATCATTATGCTGTCCTCCAGAGTCACATGTATTATTTAAGCTATAGCACACATACAGTAGGTATTTAAAGGACCAAAGCGTTTGGTCTGCTTCGTGTGTTCATTTTTGCCATGGAAAAAAATATTGCGATACTGCTATCGTCCCGGCCCTATCGATAACCACATAGGCTTTCTGAAAAATTGACAGCAAATGGTAGCCTTTACATCCCTCAGTCTGTATGCACCCTGGCTAGAGTTGAGAATGTATTTCCACACTCAGTCGTACTGTATTCTGTCTTCCTCCCAGTTCCTATCAGTCCTTCTGGGGTTGTGTGATGCGGCAGCAGGTCAGGCAGTCAAGTCAGTGTGTTATCAGAGATCCAGCGTTCACTAGTACTGGGAGATGAGTGCTCTGGTGGGTCCTCTGTACTGCTCTGCCTCAAGGGGAGCGCCTCTCCTTTTGATGTGATCTGACAGAGCGAGAACGGCCCAGAACAAGGCCAGCCAGCACGTTTCTATAGTCTGGAGTGCATACTGTAGCTATACGATGGGGCTAAAATAGCCCTTTTCACAAGGCACTAAGAGGGAGGAAGAAGAAGCACGCATGCATAAGGAGTATTGAGTATAGAGCTCTTTTGTTTGTACAAGGCTGGTTCGCTGCTCCCCGACCGCTCCTTTCCCTCCGAATAACAGGCCATCAGTTTAAGTGAATGCATTTGTCAATTTGAACGGAAGACCGGAGAATAACAATTTGATCCGCTGTTTTCCAAAGTAGGAACTGATTTCAGAGGTGTCTGTGTGCGTACTGTGTATGTGCGCCTGCCCGATGCCTAATGTAGCAATGAGTTGACATGTTATCTCCAGTTCAGCGCCGTCTCGGTGGTGAGCCGCCGCCTCCTCATCTCTTTTTGGAGACTGGCGTTGTGTGTTTGACCCGACTCTCACGCTTGGCTGGAGGAAAGCTCTGTCTGCTTATTGCTGTGTGAGGTGAGGGGGGGGGGAGCAGCCAGACACAGGTGCTCAGGGATCGCTGAACCACTGCTCCCATCTCTACCTGGACAAAGATCACGGAGACTCATTTGGCTTTCCTGTCTGCTGCTGGTGTGTTTTTGTGAGAGATTCACATTTTGCTATTATGTTCTTTTAAGGGGGATTCTCAGTGAAATGCTGGGTACCTGGTTTCATTTTGTGATTCCAATTGCATTTATTTAATGTACTGTTTCATTGAGAATCCCCCTTTTAAAACAATTTACAGACACACAGGCATCTCACACCGAGGCATCACATCTTCTCTCCCACTCTCCCCGCAGGCGGCCGCCGTGTACCTCCAGAGAGCTAAACGCATCAAAGGAAAGCTTAATTTACCATTTCCCAACATCCCCCCCTCCTCGCTCCACACAGACCCATTTTCTCTAAAGCGGTTATTTTAACAACTATTTGATTGCTGTGGTTTACAAGACTTTTATTGCATAATCAACACAGATTAATTTGTTATTCATTTCAATACGTGCGTGCATGTTTGGCTGCCGAACAGTGTTCCCTCAGGAAAAATGTGTAGCTGTGGGGGAAAAAGGTTGCGGAGGGCGGTCCGGGAAGCTGACACCATCTAAAATATAATTTGCACCTCCCATAAATGAGCCAAATAACATATTGGTAAAATGAATAGTAAAAATATGTTTTACATTTTGAACACTGCATAAAGCCTATGCATGGCCCATTTGATCAAGTATGCTATTAGCAATAAGTATTGTCAGCTGTAGCCAAACTGATGTAGCATAGTGGCTAGAAATAAATAGGTTGAAGCATGGGGTTATCTATCTGCATTTACCCTATTGGGCTAATCATTAATCGAGTCTTGCATTTGGTCGGATACCCACGCTTCCCCGCGGGTAAGCCGCAAAAGAAGTCAGCTGGCGGGTGGAATGAAACATTCTTTCAACCCGTAGGTCGGCTTGCGATTCAGAACAATTACATTGCTGGTCGGGAACGTTTTAAATCGAGATAATACACTTTTTAAAAACCCATGATCCATGCGCAGAGCTTATGTTCCCTTTCTCCATGTGAGAATATGACACTTTGCCAAGTTTACTTGGATAGCCTACAAGTCCCTGGATAGCCTACCTCACGTGAAAATGACTAAAGTAGGCCTAACCGTAGAAATAAAAAGAGAGGTTATGAAAATGAATAGGCTACAACACCATTGTGGAAACGTGTGCTGCGCGAGTGAAATCCCCAGTTTAGAAGGACAACAACCAGGTTGAGGGATTCACAGCCTGCACATAGTGAAAGAAGGTAGGCTTATTTATTTTGGTAATGCTGTTAATTATTACATTAATTCAGGCTTTCGTTAATTAGACCATACTCAGGCCATATAAAGTGTAAACCAGTGCGTCTGGTAAAAGTTTGCATAGCCTACTAAATAAATGTGGTCTATTTTTGCAGCCTATATTCGATTCTGGGAATTCCCTATGGCACTTGGAACTTGAAAGTGAGTAGTTTCAGGAAATTAGGTGTATGTTGCGGGTCACTACTTCACAGGTGAACCATTTGGATGTAAACTTCTTTTTTTTTTTTTTATCAAAATGCGATTTTTGGCAGGAATGTGTTCGGATTGGTCTTCCATGTAGCGCGCTTCTGTCTTTAACATGAACTGCTCAGTATGTGCAGGTAATCCTTTCTAACGCAGCTTTAAAAAAAAAAAAAAAAACATATCACGTGGTAGAACTGCATACAGTGCATTCGGAAAGTATTCAGACCCCTTGACTTTTTTCACATTTTGTTACATTACAGCCTTACATGGAACCCAAACCGGCTGCACGCATGCGCCATCATGCATACATTTATTTTGTCCCCCTACACCAAACGCGATCACGACACGCAGGTTAAAATATCAAAACAAACTCTGAACCAATGACATTAATTTGGGGACAGGTCGAAAAGCATTAAACATGTATGGCAATTTAGCTAGTTAGCTTGCACTTGCTAGCTAATTTGTCCTATTTAGCTAGCTTGCTGTTGCTAGCTAATTTGTCCTGGGATATTAACATTAGGTTGTTATTTTACCTGATATGCACAAGGTCCTCTACTCCGACAATTAATCCACACATAAAACGGCCAACCGAATCGTTTCTTGTCATCTCTCCTCCTTCCAGCCCTTTTCATCTTTGAACTTATATGGTGATTGGCATCTACACTTTCATAGTATTACCACAACCACCAGCAAAACAGTTCGTCTTTCAGTCACCCACGTGGGTATAACCAATGAGGAGATGGCACGTAGGTACCTGCACCAATGAGGAGATGGGAGAGGCAGGACTTTCAGCGCGATCTGCGTCAGAAATAGAAAGGAGTTCTATTTTAGCCCTTGGCATCGCAGATGCTCGTTGGCGCGCGCAATAATTGAATAACATGGATTTCTAAATGTATTTTGCAACATGTCCGGTCTGGTCAGCATGTTATTTTAAAATTGATTCAATAAATGTTTTTCCTCATCAATCTGCACACAATACCCCATAATGACAAAGTGAAACAAGTTATTAGAAATAATTGCAAGTTTATTAAAAAATAAAAACAGATGCCTTATTTACTTAAGTATTCAGACCCTTTCCTATGAGACTCGAAGAGCTCAAGTGCCTCCTGTTTCCATTGATCATCATTGAAATATTTCTCTACCTGTGGTATTACTTCTCTCGCAAAGAACACACAACAGGCCCACTAGGTAAATGGATAAACTATTCTACTATGGGTTTGTCTGATTCTTCTATTAATTTGACCTACTCGTTTTATTTACAGAGGAAAAGTAAATGTGTGCTGTTCCAGTGTCTTCAAAGTTCGCCTTGGCATAAATATGTGATCATTTGCATATTTTTTTTGCTGTTGTGGCGATGATTTTGCTGTGGTGCAGCACCATAAATGACTGCAGCGGGAACACTACTGCTGAAGATCTGAGAAACGCTTCTCTCTCTCGCTCTCTTTTTATTTTTTCTTTCTGTCAAAGCATTAACCAAGATTATCACTAATCGTCCTGGTAAAGCGGGAAGGCCTTGTTTGGTCATTATTAAATACATATAGTCACCGGGGAAAAGCAACCCTGGGGAGGATTTAGAGCAAGCCTCATCCTCCCCTTTTTTCATCCCCATATCCTTCTTGCCATCCTCCCCCATTTAATGGCTTCACTAGAGCGAGATGGAGGCCTTCCTTGTGTCTTCTGTCTCTTGCATGTCATCCATACAGCTAATTCCCTCCTCAATCTTGGCATACCACTGGATTATCATCACACTCACTCAGGCTAGCTAGGCAACCCATTACACATGCAGACACAGGATGTGCCAGACTAACAGAGACAACTGGGCCAGTCCTGTGCCTGTAGGCCTGTCTGAAATTGGCAGTGATAGGGAACGGCCCGTGCTAACATCAAGCTGTTTGAGACTTCCTAATCTCTCACTTCAGAATCACTCACACGATGCTCCCACACTCACAGGACAGGACTGTATCTCCTTGACGGTGCCTAAGGCCCGTACAGAGCTAGTTAAAAAAACGTTCCACTACTCTCCCCCCTCTACTTGGAACGAGCTACAAAGGACTTGAAATCAAATCTAATCAAAGTGTATTGGTTTTATACACAGTTTTGCAGGTGTTATAGCAGGTGCAGCGAATTGCTTTACGTTACTAGCTCCAAACAATGCAGTAAACATTTCAAACAAGTACACAATAATAATCCAAAAAACAAGAAAATCAAGAGGTCTCCTTGAATTATTTAAAAACTAGGGTAAAATCTGATGGAAAATTGCCTGTAATTTTTTGTACATTTTTTATTTTTATACTGTAGTGCTTTTAGTCTTATGTTGTACAGGTTTGAAACTAGGGCTGGCACAATTACTGTATACTCATGTAACCGACAATTATGGATGAAGAAAATAATACACTGTCATAACTGTTTTGGGGGGGGGGGGGGTGTACAGACAGCTGACTGGTGAAACTTTGTTTCTCCTTGCTGAAACAAGCAAGGTATTGTTGCAAACAAGTCCTAAGCAACACCCTCCTCCATGCAGTCAGTAGCAGAGGAGTTTATATATTTTTTGCTATTCAAAGAAATGGTGACCGCGGCCATTTGTCTGACCGATTACGGTCATAAAAAATGCCAGGACCTGTCACAGCCTTATTTGAATTTTAGTGTGTTCCTTTATTGGCCAGGTCTCGCTTGCAAAATTGACTTTTAATCGCAGTGAGACTAACCAGGTAAAATAAAGCATAAGAATAAAGGGGATTTCTGATTGTGGATCTCTCCACAGGGTCGATCACTGATAATTCCAGTGCTTTAGATATCAGCGTATGGTCCTTCCAGCCTGTGTCTGATGGTAGCCAGAATAGCCACTTCCCCTCTCTGTGATCTGTGTTAAGCCAGTGAGCTGGTGTCCTTGGGCTGACCTAGGGGCAGTGCATATAAGGACAGATTATCCCAGAGAGTTAAAACTCAGATTAACCACACTGTGCAGGAGGGGGTAAGGCTTTCAATAGGTCAAGGTAATTGCAAAGGGACTAGCTAGCCCATCCCTGTGAGGGCTCAAACAATGCTCAATTTATAGTAAAAAGCCATCAGTCAGCATTATCGGTCTTTTCCTCCCATTGGAATGTTGACCAGTTGAGGTCAGCACAGCAGAGACGTGGGATTGGTTTGGGCTCCCGAGTGGCGCAGCGGTCTAAGGCACTGCATCTCAGTGCTAGAGGCGTCATTACAGATCCTGGTTCGATTCCAGGTTGTGTCACAACCGGCCGTGATTGGGAGTCCAATAGGGCGGCGCTCAGTTGGCCCAATTTTGTTCTTAACTGACTTGCCTAGTTAAATATAGGTGAAATAAAAAATAAAAGCAGCCCTTCTTTGTCTCATTGAGTTGTATGTAGGACATTTGCACAGTATTGCATGTGGAATAGAAACCTCCATAATACAGCAACAGAACATATTTTCCTCAGAGGGCGTCTGTTTTTGTTTGGACTAAGTCATTTTTTAATGATCAAAGCCTCCAAATTAGTTGTTTTTGTCACGCCCATTTCTGTTTATGGTAGGTGAAGGCTGCCTGCATCTATTCTGGGATCTAGAGGTGTGTGTATGTGTGATCATTCATCAAAGATTTATAGCCGTGTGTGACTGTGTGTTGGGCCAGAGGCTGTGTGAAGTGGCAGGTTTCTCAAGAGCTGCTGGATGCTCTACCTGAGTGGCCATGTCGCTGTCGCCAAACAGATGTGCCTTCCATCATTATTTATCCCTCCCTCCCTCCGATCCCTGTCTCATCTTTCCTCTAAATGACCTCTGCTGCCAGAGGACCTGGCTCTAGCCGCTAACTTACTGTGCTCTGTGCGTGTGCTTAGTGTGTGCTGTGCATGTGCGTGCTTGAGCCTCTGCCGGGAGATAGGAAAAACCGAGGACTTGTGAGTTGCGAGCTCATGTTATCATTGCATGTATGAACCATGTGTGCGTGCTCATGCTATAACAAGCCCGATATAGGCCTGCACGGTACTCATTTGCTGCGTGTGTTGCAAGTAAGTTGTCTGAATGATACCGGATGTGCTTTAATCACATGCGATGTGTGCGGCTGACTGTCATGTCCGCCTTCATCAGATCACTAGTCTCTCTGCTACAGCTGTACTCAGGTCCTCAGACAGACCGCTGTTTCCAAAAGGGGAGGTGACATTCCACCCCTCACCGACTCTATCCTCCAGCGTTGTCATTGTCATTCAGCTACACACGCCACAATAGTGATGCCCTCGTTTTTAGAATTGCTTCAAGAGTACCTTTTGTCTCCGAGTGAGAGGGGAAAATGAGACTCATGCCCTGTGGTTTTGGATTTTAATATTTTTTTTATCTCATGTTGTTTCAAGGGGTTTTGGGATTAGTGTTAATTTGGAGAACACTCCAGGGTGCTTGTTAGGATTTGACGGAACTGTTAGTGTCTTCTGCTTTACCATTGAGAATTATTGCTGCTACTGCGTGCTTGAGGAAATAAGGGTTCTTGTTTTAATCATTGATTGATTGATTGAATTGACTTGTTTCTCCCCCCTAATATCAGCAAAAGGGTCTAATTTAGTGAACGGTGGAAATAACACTAGGCCTGAATGTGTTGACCGTGTTCTAAGTGAGTTGTGTGTGGGCGGTTGTTATCCCTGTCTTTGATGTGCTCTCTTGCTCTCGGCCAGGGCTGTGCCCTCTGACCCCTCAGTGTTGACACAGGAAGCCTCCCGAGGGTACCTTCCTCTGGACACTGGCCCTTCCTCTGTAGTCACTAAATACCACAGACGCACCCTGCCCCTCAGCACTACTCCATTGATTAGTAGTGCTGCTTCTTAAGGGATTTCAGTCAATGCCTTGGGACCTCTGTGGATGAGTGCATCAAAACAGAAGAGCATGAAGATATCCCTAGTCGGTAGCAACTAAAGAGAATGCATTTAAAATGGCACTTATGAATGCTCTTAAACAGACTCTGTTCATGCGTTGAAGTGGTCGTTGAAGGGCTTCTTCAGCTGTAGGAGCCAGTAGTCCATGTGGTTTAATGGAACGTAGTCATGAGAGAGGAGAAGCTAACTTTCCTGTGGATCGATGAGCTGCGTTCTCTAGGGGGGGGGGGGGGGGGTGAATGATAAGAGCCTGGCTGTGAAGGAGCTGCCATTAGTGGTCTCTTTCTTTTCTTGCTCTCTGTCTCTCTCTCTCCCCCCCCCCCCACCCCATGGTCCACTACTGCTATCATGGCCTTTCCTCTCTCACGTCCTCTATATGAGCAGACTCACAGGTTTGCTCGTCTTTTTCTCAGTAAGTGTACTCAGAATCACAAATGCTGGGCCTAATTGAATGTGCCCACATTTGGCTATAAATACTTGCGAGGAGGATGGGAGTACATTTTCTTTGAAATTTAGATAAATGCCTTGACGAGGTGTCTGTCTCTGTCTGTACGTGTGTGTGTGTGTGTGTGCTAGTTTTTGGGCCAGGGCTAGAGTGGTGTGTGAGGGAGAACAGGGGATGTAATTGGGGATGTTGTATGGGTGTCAGGTTTGGCCTTTAAGAAGAGGCACCATGGGGGCTGTATAGAAGGGGTGGGGGTCATGAGATAATGGAGCGTTGGGGCTGTATAGGGCGAGGGGATGGACTGACGACAGTCAATAAAGGATGACCCTGGGGTCAGGAGTTCAGAGGAGTGTAGTCCATTGTTGAGAGGACTGCTCGATGGTGTCTGGTGACAGTGTGGAAGTGATGGGTGTAGTGATGAGAGCATATTAAGACAACCGAGTGTGCTGCATACAGTAAGTTGTGGATATTTGTCTGTGCCTCTGTCGGAGTGGGTTTCTGTATCCTTGTGGCGAGTGAGGTTACAGATGCCTGCCAGAACATCTAGCTCTAGGTCTCTCCTTTGTGTCGTCTCTCTCTCTCCCTTTGTTCTCTCCCTCTCTCCTCTATAATTGAATAGACATGTTGAGGGCTGGCAGCTCCTTCCATAGGCGTTGGGGCTGCCATTAAAGCCCTGAGCCCCCGTCTTCATCATACTGTAGCCTCTGCTATAGACAGTTCAGTCACTCACAGGGACAGTACAGCAGCACAAGCTATCCTCTGAAGCTAAAACGGCATCTATCCTCTCTGAAGCTAAAACGGCATCTATCCTCTCTGAAGCTAAAACGGCATCTATCCTCTCTGAAGCTAAAACGGCATGTAAACCAATCCTACTCTATCCTCCGGGCACATCTGATACAGATACACCACATACGGTTTTTTAAATGACCTATGTGACCTGGAGGTAGGAGGTTAAGCGAGAATTCATTTGTTTCGCCCCCCAGAGCCGAGACATTTAAACCAAGATTGTCTCAATTGGTGTCCAGCTGTTTTAAGTGGCTATGCGTAATGTGTAAACGTACCGCTCTGAGGCACTTCCAGAGCAACCTAGCAAGAAAGTGACTCAAGTAGTCTCTTTTTTCAACGTCTGTCTTTATGCTTAAATTCGGCAAGCACACATCCTCTTTTCCTGTTCCTCATTTTTGACCGATGGGTTTCTCTCTTTTCTGCCCTGTTCTTGTAATGCTCCCTCTTTGTCATCATTGCCTACCTCCCTCATTCTACCCTCTGCCCTCCTTTCTATTCTGTCTTGAGTCAAAGGCTCAACAAATGTAAAAGTCTCAGCGAAGGCATAACATCTGAACAAAACACCAAACAAGCTGCACCACAGTTAAATGAGCCCCCCCCCCTCTTTTTCCATCTAGCCTATGATGCTCTATTTACAACTACCCTCAATAAATAACAAATGCGAACATGCCTAAAGACGTAATTTGACCAGTTGAGGCTGCTGACGGGAGGACGGCTCAAATTAACGGCTGGAACGGCATCAAACACATGGAAACCATGTGTTTGATGTATTTGATACCGTTCCACGTATTCAGCTCCAGCCATCCAGTATTTCACCTTTGCCTAATTCCCCTTTTGAAATGTGGAGTTAGTCGGCCTATATTCTCCGATGTTCCTCATCATTTCATCAGTCTGAATTCGGGGAAGGCAGAGTGTTGATATTGCACAGTAGGTACTAGTTAGTAGTTAGAACATGTTTGCCAGCCTTCATAAATGACTCATTTTCTTATTGGACTTGGCTAGTAGAACAGGATGTTTTGTAACAGAGAGACTATTTCTGTAGAGTGCTTACTCAGGGATGTGTGGTTTAGCGCTCCCTCAGAAGATTTGTAGTGCAGCTGGACTAGTGGCACGGTCTTTAGGGGGAACTCGTCTATTTGATAGAATGGATACACAAATACAGAACTCCTATATTTTACTGAAGCGATTATAAGCATTTTTCAAATGGACTTTTGACTCTTGTATTGGTCATAGTTGCAGATAATTATTCCACCTTCAGCGCTATACATCTACAGTACATTGTGAACTGACTGAATGGTTTCTTAGTGGCTATGGATGCAGACCTAAGATCAGAACATGGTTTCTCTTTAAAAGAGTCCGTGTTCTAGCGCTCTCTCTCTCCTTTCCTCCTCCCAGTCCCCTCTATATAGTAGTGTGTGATAAAGTGCCTCTGAAAGGCCGATTCATTCCAATCTCAAGGGATCTGTGAGCAGATTTCTCACGCGTCATATTCCTATCAGAGGGCAGAGCTGTGGACTGGTGCTACATGTTTTGCTCCTATTCCCTCCCAGACCAGGCTACTAATACAGGGCTTTTAGCCAACAACACCAGACTGTAGACATGTCAGCCCATAGTCTTTAGAAAATGGATAGAATTGAACTCTCTCTCTTGCCCCCTCCTTCTCTCCCGCTGTTCCTGTCTCGCATCTCTTTCTCACTCCCTTCCCCCCTACTATAGCTTTCTCCCTCTTTTCTTTCCTCATCTCTAGCTATCAAATCACATTTTATTGGTCACATACTCATGGTTAGCAGATGTTAATGCGAGTGTAGCAAAATGCTTGTGCTTCTAGTTCCGACAGTGCAGTAATATCTAACATATAATCTAGCAATTCCCCAGCTACTACCAAATACACACAAATCTAAAGGGGTGAATGAGAATATGTACGTATAAATATATGGATGAGCGGCATAGGCAAGGTGCAATAGATGGCATAAAATACAGTATATACATATGAGTAATGTAAGATATGTAAACATTATTAAAGTGCCATTATTTAAAGTGCCATTGTTTAAAGTGATTAGTGATCCATTTATTAAAGTGGCTAGTGATTGGGTCTCAATGTAGGCAGCAGCCTCTCTGAGTTAGTGATTGCTGTTTAGCAGTCTGATGGCCTTGAGATAGAAGCTGTTTTTCAATTTCTCGGTCCCAACTTTGATGCACCTGTACTGACCTCACCTTCTGGATGGTAGCGGTGTGAACAGGCAGTGGCTCAGGTGGTTGTTGTCCTTGATGATCTTGTTTGGCTTCCTGTGACATTGGGTGCTGTAGGTGTCATGGAAGGCAGGTAGTTTGCCACGGTGATGCGTTGTGCAGACCGCACAACCCTCTGGAGAGCCTTGCGGTTGAGGGCGGTGCAGTTGCCGTGCCAGGCTGTGATACAGCCTGAACGGATGCTCTCGATTGTGCATCTGTAAAATTTCTTCAGCCTCCTGAGGTTGACGAGGCGCTATAGCGCCTTCTTCACCACACTGTATGTGTGGGTGGACCAATTCAGTTTGTATGTGATGTGTACGCCGAGGAACTTAACTTTCCACCTTCTCCGCTGCTGTTCCTTCGATGTGGATAGGGGGGTGCTCCCTCTGCTGTTTCCTGAAGTCCACGATCATCTCCTTTGTTTTGTTGACATTGAGTGAGAGGTTGTTTTCCTGACACCATACTCCGAGTGCCCTCACCTCCTCCCTGTAGGCTGTCTCATCGTTGTTGGTAATCAAGCCCACTACTGTTGTGTCGTCTGCAAACTTGATGATTGAGTTGGAGGTGTGCATGGCTATGCGGTCGTGGGTGAACAGGGAGTACAGGAGAGGGCTGAGCACGCACCCTTGTGGGGCCCCAGTGTTGAGGGTCAGCGATGTGGAGATGTTTCCTACCTTCACCACCTGGGGGGCGGCCCATCATGAAGTCCAGGACCCAATTGCACAGTGCGGGGTTCAGACCCAGGGCCTCCAGCTTGATGATGAGCTTGGAGGGTACTATGGTGTTGAATGCTGAGCTGTAGTCAATGAACAGCATTCTTACATAGGTATTCCTCTTGTCCAGATGGGATAGGGCAGTGTGCAGTGTGATGGCGATTGTATCGTCTGTGGACCTGTTGGGGCGGTATGCAGACTGAAGTGCGTCTAGGGTGGCCGGTAAGGTGTAGGTGATATGATCCTTGACTAGTCTTTCAAAGCACTTCCTGATGACAGAAGTGAGTGCTTACAGGGCAGTAGTCATTTAGTTCAGTTATCTTCGCTTTCTTGGATACAGGAACAATGGTGGCCATCTTGAAGCATGTGGGGACAGCAGACTGGGATAGGGAGCGGTTGAGTATGTCCGTAAACACACCAGCCATCTGGCCTGCGCGTTCTCTGAGGATGTGGCTAGGGATGCCATCTGGGCCAGCAGGCTTGCGAGGGTTAACATGTTTAAATGTTTTATCACGTCGGCCATGGAGAGGGGTTGGGGGGGCGCAGTCCTTGTTAGTGGGCCGTGACGGTGGCACTGTATTAGTGTGACATCGGTGTCCGTGACGTGGCTGGTTTTCTTTTTGTAGTCCGTGATTTCCTGTAGACCCTGCCACATAAGTCTCGTGTCTGAGCCATTGAATTGCAACTCCACCTTGTCCCCGGACTGGTATTTTGCTTGTTTGATTGCCTTGTGGAGGGAATAACTATACTGTTCATATTCTGCCATTTTCCCAGACCTCTTTCCATGGTTAAATGCGGTGGTTCGCACTTTCAGTTTTGTGTGAATGCCTTCATCCAGCCACAGTTTCTGGTTAGAGTAGGTTTTAATAGTCACAGTGGGTACAACATCTCCAATGCACTTCCTTATAAACTCACTCACAGAGCCATCGTATAGAACGATGTTGTTCTCTGAGGCTGACCGGAACATATCCCAGTCCGCGTGATCAAAACAAACCAGCGTTGAATGGTTCTAGTCACTGGTAATCCTGTTTGAGTTTCTGTCTATAAGACGGTAGGAGCAAGATGGCGTCATGGTTGGATTTGCCGAAGGGAGGACGGGGGAGGGCTTTGTATGCATCGCGGAAGTTAGAGTAGCAGTGATCGAGTGTATTACCCCCGTGCGTAGTGCAATCCATATGCTGATAGAATTTAGGTAGCCTTGTTCTCAAATTTGCGTCGTTAAAATCCCCAGCTACAATAAATGCAGCCTCGGGATATATGGTTTCCAGTTTACATAGAGGCCAGTGAAGTTCCTTGAGGACCGTCTTGGTGTCTGCTTGAGGGGGAATGTACATAGCTGTGACGATAACTGACGAGAATTCTCTTGGGAGGTTTCATTGTAAGGAATTCTAGGTGAGCAGAAGGACTTGAGTTCCTGTATGTTGTTATGATTACACCATGAGTCCTTAATAATGACGTATACTTTCCCGCCCTTCCTCTTCCCAGAGGTGTTTATCTCTTTCGGCGCGATGCATGGTGAAGCCCGGTGGCTGAACCGATTCCAACAACATATGGGGCAGCAGGGTAGCCTAGTGGTTAGAGCGTCGGACTAGTAACCGAAAGGTTGCAAGACCGAATCCCCAAGCTGACAAGGTAAAGATCTGTTGTTCTGCCCCTGAACATGGCAGTTAACCCACTGTTCCTAGGCCGTCATTGAAAATAAGAATTTGTTCTTAACTGACTTGCGTAGTTAAATAAAGGTAAAAAATATATATATATCCCGATAGAGCCATGTTTCCGTGAAACGGACTGTTACAATCTGAAGTCTCTTAGGAAGGCAACCATTTTGTCTACCTTGTTGTCAAGAGACTGGATGTTGAAGTAGTATACTCAGGAGTGGTGTGCGATATGCACGTCTACGGAGTCTGACCAGAAGGCCGCTCCGTCTGCCCCCTCTGCGGCGCCATTGTTTTGGATCGGCTTCTGGGATTTGATCCATTGTCCTGGGTGGTGCTCCAAACACAGGATCTGCTTCGGGAAGGTCGTATTCCTGGTCATAATGTTGGTACGTTGACGTCACTCTTATATCCAATAGTTCTTCCGGGCTGTATGTAATGAGACAAGATTTCCTGGGCTAACAATGTAAAAATGAATACATCAAAAACAAAATACTCCATTGTTTCCTAAGGACTAAAAGCGAGGGGACCATCTCTGTCGGCGCCATCTTGCATTGATCTCCCCTCTCTCTTGCTCACCCCCTTCCCCTCCTGACTCTTGCTCACGCCCTCCCCGTCACTTCTCTCCCCTCCCTGTCTGTCATACTCCTACTGTGTGATTGTGTGTGCATGTAGATGGTAATTAAGACGTCTCTGTGTGTGTGTCGCGCTCGCTCTGCCTCCCTCTCTCTGCGCCAGTGTTTGATTGGCATCTCTGTTGTGTTGACTCCCCTGCTCTCCTATGAGCCAGCACCAACAGGCCCGTATACTAAGTTGGAAACAGCGCTCGGGCTAATGAAATGTCAAAGAGACGGCTACATCTTTAAAGGTACAATATGTATAAATCGTTCTGCCATTTCATGGTTGCTAAAATTCTAATAGTTCACCTATATTCAGTTTGTGACAAAACAAGCACGTGTGGAGAGTAATTGTACTAAGCCGCTAAAATATATTTTCAATAACCCAAAATATTATATTTTCAACAATATGAAGCTTGTGTACAAAACCGAAAGTAAAAGATGGAAACAAAACTTAAGAATGTAAGCATAGAAATTGCGCACCTAGAACATATCCACCACTTCTTAGACTCCCATTTCTATGTGAATATGGTAGGGTCACCCAAAAAGTTACATATTTCAGCTTTAAAGGACATTGCTCTTTCTCTGAACAAGGACCAATAAATATTATAATTTTCTAATCTCTGCCGCTGCCGCTTTGCATTGAGCTTTGGCAGCATCCTGTGGTCCCTCCATGCCTTCCTGCTGCGCTAAGCAGGCGGCCCCATCGATATACAGCCAACTCCCATTCCCCCTCGGAAATGCCACTGGTGTTGCGCGGGTGGGTGGGTGCGATCCTGGCAAGTCGATGAAAACACTCTTCCCATGCTCTTTGAGTCTGGCTTTGTGAGGCACCCTGCTGTTTGTCTGCAGGGATGTGTGTGTGTGTGTGTGTGTGTGTGTGTGTGTGTGTGTGTGTGTGTGTGTGTGTGTGTGTGTGTGTGTGTGTGTGTGTGTGTGTGTGTGTGTGTGTGTGTGTGTGTGTGTGTGTGTGTGTGTGTGTGTGTGTGTGTGTGTGTGTGTGACGGAGCATACTGAAGTTGTGCGTTACTAGCGGTGTTGGGCGATTGATCCAGCCAAGTTAAGGGCCCAGAATGTGATTTCCAGCCAGTTGGCCTGCTTCTCTAAAGGCTGCTGACAGTGTACACTGTAGCTCACTGATAGAGGAAGAGGGAACTCCCGTTAGCCAATCAATTAGTGGCCTTATGGCTGAATAGATAATAGACTCCTTCGCCTCATTCCTGGGGCATGGAGGAGACTGAGGAGGAGAGGGGGGTTGTGAGAGGGGTTGAGGGAAGCAAAAAGGGAGGGGAGTATTGAGTGATGGGGAGGAAAGAAGAATAGGCCTCATGAGGAAGAAAGAGGAGGTAGGAAGAGGAGGGTCAGACTCTGAAACCAGTGAGGTTGTTCTTTCTTCTTCTAAGTGGTAGTTGGAGGCTGTGAGTTAGAATGGGCCAGAGCCACAGTCCTCTGTATTGATCCTGGTGAGCAGCCAGCTCTGATAGCCAGGGTTTGTTTGAGCTGCACTATCAATAGTAGGATAGCCACTGGAGGCAGGAGCACAGCTTCTACTGCGGGACTCTGACATACCGCACATACTCAGCATGTGACCGTGTGTGTTTGTCTATGAATTCCTGTTAACTGAGGTCTAGTGTAAGATTTGTTTGTGTGGCCTTCGTGGTTTTAGATGAACAAGTGTGTGTGTCAGTCCTTTTGCTCTGTTCTCCCCTCCATAGAGGAGATGGCTGCTGTCTCTGAGCTCCATGAAACATTAAAAGGAGATTCTGGGTGGTGGAGAACAAAGGAGCCACCCTCTGTACTGTGTCACTCTGCCTTACTGTTGTTTTCTCTCTCTCCATCTCCCTCTCCCTTTTTTCTTTTTCTTTCTCCCCCATCTCTCTCGCGCTCTCTCTCTCACTCACACACACACACAAAAGGGAGGAGTCGCATGGTAGAGCACTGATGAATCCCCTAGACAGAATGCACGTTTCACATGATCACCTGGGAAATATCACACACACCACTCTCTTCCCTCCTGTAGCTTAACAAAAGTCTTCAGCCCTTCACCATCTTTCCCTTTGTTGGTCTTTTTGGGAGATCCACTCATTCCCCTAACTTACCTGATCTGTTTGTGTGTGTGCGCCTTGTGTCTGCACGCAGTATAGCAGCCTCCCTTCTTGAGGACTACCAGACAGTAGATATTTGGTTTCTAGACCTTGGCAATTAGTTGAATCAGTTGTGTAAGTGCAGTGCTAGATAAAGGAGAGGATTGAGAAAACACACTCCTAGTACACAGTACTTTGATCTAGTCAGTCATATTCCTGGCTTAGGTGGGCTAGAGGTAAACAAATGCTAACCCAATGCTCTTCCTCTCTCCCTCTCTCCCTGACTCTCTCTTTCATAAACTTCCATGTGGGTGTTTTTGTGTGTTTGTTTGCATTGAATGCCAGTTCTGTTAAGAGGCAGCCCTCCATGGCCCAGATACATGCCTGGCTAAAGCCAATATTTACCATGGTGGTTTCTCCTTACCTAGAAGAACTGTCATCTCCCTGGCCTTGAACTGTTTCCCTCTCTTTGTCCTTTCTGAAGGCTTTCTGAAACCGACACAACCAACAGGAGGGACAGACACACGGACAGCACACGAGGACATCTCCACGGCAAGAAGAGGTCAGAGACTTTGTTTTCTGTGTGTGTGTGTGTGTGTGTGTGTGTGTGTGTGTGCAGGGTTCAAAACTGCAACCAAAACACTCGCATTTGCAACCGTTTAACTTTACTGTGCGACACCAATTTTTAGTTGGTCGCTAGGGTGCCAGTGAAATAAAGGTAGCTGGTCACTAGTTTTTGGTTAACAAGTAGCTTTTTTTATAATCAAGATTTATTCATAATAGCAATGGCAACCAGCTATTCAAAAAGTTTTTCTGAAGTCTTGGTTGAATCTTTGTGATGTGCAATTCAGTTATCATGTGCTGTTTGAATGAACATTTCTTAAAACCTGTTTGGGATAGGGGGCAGCATTTTCACGCTCGGATGAAAAGCATGCCCAGAGTAAACTGCCTGCTACTCAGCCCCAGAAGCTAATATATGCATATTATTAGTAGATCTGGATAGAAAACACTCTGAAGTTTCTAAAACAGTTTGAATGATGTCTGTGAGTATAACAGAACTCATATGGCAGGCGAAAACCTGAGAAAAATCCAACCAGGAAGTGGGAAATCTGAGGTTTGTAGTTTTTCAAGTCATTGCCTTTCGAATATACAGTGTCTATGGGGTCATATTGCACTTCCTAAGGCTTCCACTAGATGTCAACAGTCTTTAGAACCTTGTTTCAGGCTTCTACTATGAAGGGGGAGCGAATAAGAGCTGTTTGACTAAGGGGTCTGACTGAATGCCATGAGCTAAGTCAGGCGCGCGGCCGTGAGAGCGAGCTCTGTTCCTTTTCATTTCTAAAGACAAAGGAAACATTTCAACCGGACATTTCTAAAGTTCGGTTGAAACATTATTGAAGATTTATGATAAAAACATCCTAAGGATTGATTCTATACATCGTTTGACATGTTTCTACGAACTGTAATAGAACTTTTTTGACTTTGTCTGGACTTTCGTCTGGACTTGCCCGCGCCTTGTGAATTTCGATTGGTGAACTAAACGCTCTAACAAAAAGGAGGTATTTGGACATAAAGATTAACTTTATCGAACAAAACGAACATTTATTGTGGAACTGGGATTCCTGGGAGTGCATTCTGATGAAGATCATCAAAGGTATGTGAATATTTATAATGCTATTTCTGACTTTTACTGACTCCTCAACATGGCGGGTATCTGTATGGCCTGTTTTTGTTGCTTAGCGCTGTACTCAGATTATTGCATGGTGTGCTTTTTCCATAAAGCTTTTTTAAAATCTGACACAGCGGTTGCATTAACAAGAAGTTCAGCTTTAATTTGGTGTATTGCACTTGAGAATATATGAATTTCTTTTGAATTTCGCGCTCTGCCATTTCAGCGGATGTTGTCTAGGGGTTCCGCCTTAAGACGTTTTAAGGCTTTCCCCCCCAAAACGTCCCAATTCAATGTTGACTGCAAAGTAGGCCTACCTGGCAGAATATCATGATGATTTCTATCAATCGCTAGCCAAACAAAGGTATCTTGCTAGGTGCGCTTTTGAATTAACTTCTCTAGGGTAGGGGGCAGCATTCCGAATTTTGGATGAAAAGCATGCCCAAATTAAACTGCCTGCTTCTCGGGCCCAGAAGATATGATATGCATATAACTGGTAGATTTGGATAGAAAACACTCCAACGTTTACAAAACTGTTAAAATAGTGTCTGTGAGTATAACAGAACTGATTTGGCAGGTGAAAACATGAGAAAAATCCATTCGGGAAGTAGTTTTGTTTTTGTAGTTTTCTATTCAATTCCATTACAGTATCCATTGACTTAGGATTCAAATTGCAATTCCTATGCCTTCCACTAGATGTCAACAGTCTTTAGAAATTGTTTCAGGCTTGTATTCTGAAAAATGAGGAAGTAAGAGCAGTCTGAATGAGTGGACCCTAAAGTGTCACAGAGCTTTTTCATGCGCGCGACCCAGAGAGTGCCTTTCTTGTTTACCTTTTATATTGACGACGTTATTGTCCGGTTGAAATATTATCGATTATTTAGGCTAAAAACAACCTGAGGCTGGAATATAAACATCATTTGACATGTTTTATTGAACTTTACGGATACAATTTGGATTTTTTGTTTGCCTGTTTTGACTGCGTTTGAGCCTGTTGATTACTGAAGAAAACGCGCAAACAAAATGGAGGTTTTTGGATATAAAGAGACTTTACCGAACAAAAGGAACATTTATTGAGTAAATGAATGTCTGCTGAGTGCAACCATATGAAGATCATCAAAGGTAAGGGATTAATTTTATCTCTTTTTCTGACTTGTGTAACTCTTCTACTTGGCTGGTTACTGTTTGTAATGATTTGTTTAGTGGGCTATGTTCTCAAATAATCGTAAGGTATGCTTTCGCCGTAAAGCATTTTTTAAATCTGACACCGTGGTTGGATTCACAAGAAGTTAATCTTTAAACCTATGTAAAATATGTTTTGTTTTCTGAATTTTTTATAATGAGTATTTCTGTATTTGAATTTGGCGCCCAGCAGTTTCACTGGCTGTTGAAGAGGTGGGACGCTAACGTCTCACGCACCCAAGAGAGGTTAAAGGGCAACTACACCCCCCCCCCCCCCAATTATTATTTTTTTCTAATAATAATTCTCCCAGATTTCAAAAGTGGTCTCCTGATGTGGTTTAAGCATTGTTGTGGACTTCATTTTTTTCTATAGCAGTATGATTTTGAGAGTGAAAACCTGAAAAAAACAAGAAACTCGGAAACCTGGAATTTGTTTTACATTGAAAGCAGAATTAATCAAAAGATAAAGCTGGTTTTATAGGGCCCTACAAACTGTAGAGTGACCGTTCAAAAACCCTAACAATAACATATCTTTTGAGATTGCGCAAAGGTTTTATTTATCCAAACAATCAATGTAAATATGATATTGTCAAGGTAAAATGTAATGGAGGGTAGGTCATTATAGGCTACTTGCTCGGCCCACAAATGAAAGAAAACATTTAAATGATACGCGCATCATCAATATTCTTTTCATTCAGGCCAGTAGCTTTTAGTTGTCACTGGTAGCTTTTAGTTGGCTAATAATGACCGTCTTTTAAATTTGCATGCCCTTGCCAGGCAAATTTAAAAGATGGTCATTATTAGCCTGGTTCTGTATGGAATAAATGTACATTAATAAAGGACACAGGTCAAGGCGTTTTTGGGAAAAATTGGTGCGACCAAATCGTGCTGGTGCCATGAACTGAAAAAGTTGGTAGTAGTAGTGCCACTAGTGGAAAAAGTTAAGCTGTGTGTGCGTCCCCGTTAAAATAGTTTTTAGTCTTTTAATCTGTTTTCACAAAGTCTATGAAGGGTCAATGTTCCGTAAGGCGTTATTTTATTACACAGCTAATCTGTACTAAAGCTAGCTATTAGTATTCATGGATTTAGTATAGTCGTTAGCTTCCTTGACCCATACACCATTTAACAACAAACACCCTGCGTAGGCCTATTATTGTTGAATTAGCCTTTAATAAAATTTTAGGACTCATTGATGGGAAACATTAAATTTAATGGTCCTAATTAATGTGCCTTTAATCTGCACAGTGTACTGTTTGTACTATTAATGTTCTGGTAAATCTATTTGTAGTGTTTTTCCTCTGTGTCAAGGCTTGTGTTTCACTGCATAGCAGATACACAATAGAGTGCCCTCTGCACCCAAGGATGAATAGAGTGGAATATGCACAAGTGCAGTTCAACTAAGTTTGAGTCACTTTCCCCATGCTTTTTTCCTAGGTCATTTTAGTAGTGATTTGGATGTCAAAGTGCCCTGCTGTTGCGAGGGAAAATACATTAAGGGCTTATAGAATTATGGAGATGCTCAGTAGTTGTAGCATTCAAAGAGGTACCACTCATTTGATTTGATGGCTTTTTTTCTACTTTATCATGACTGACTGACTGTCCTCTCTCTCCCCTCTCCCGCTGTGCCGGGAAGGGGTCTGGGTGTGTGTGTGTGTGTGTGTGTGTGTGTGTGTGTGTGTGTGTGCCTGTGTGTGCCTGTGTGTGCCTGTGTGTGCCTGTGTGTGCCTGTGTGTGCCTGTGTGTGCCTGTGTGTGCCTGTGTGTGCCTGCGTGTGTGTCTGCGTGTTTGAGAGAGACCGAGGGAGACAGAGAGTCCATACGTTTTGTAGCAAGGTCGGCAGCAGTCTGATATTAGCATGCTGTCCACTGTGGGGAAGATAAACAGCCCTCTGTCATGATAAAAAAACAACAGTCCCTTCATCTTTGATGTGCTCCGACTCCCTAATTGCTTTTATCTACCCAGAGCCAGAGAACATGCAACGGCTGGATCTATCTTTATTAATCCCCATTCCCTGCCTACCTGATTACACTGCATCTGCCTGCCTGGACTTACCGGGTCTGTAGCCAAGAGAGACTAAAATACCCAATATATCTAGGTGAAGATATAGAGTTTAAGATTATATGGAATTGTTATTTGTTTGTGTTGTTTTGTTGTTGTGGGCTCTATACGTCATGGGTCTGTAACTATAGACCTAGGCTAAGTAGACTTAGAAATGCTCTTACCAGCCCTTAAAAGTAAATACTTCACATTTCCTATTTTCACCCTCTTAAGTGTTGACTATAAACATGTAATTCTGGTGCTTACCTTGGTGAATAGCAGTCTGTTGGAAAAGGGGTAAGGTGCATAAGAATACTCACCTCTGCTCAAGCTCCCCCAAAGAGATTTGATGCTTGAGTGAGTTGCTTGTGCTGTCTGCCTTAGCAGTATAATGGGTCTCTGAAAATGGGTTGTCTCCTGAAGCCGCGTGCTTCTATCCTTATTGATACACATTTTTTCTTGATTCAAAAATGTGTATTTCGATAGTTTTTTAATGAAAGAAAACTGTGGGGTCGGCCTTCCAAACAACTAAAATAAGCGTCCGATTTGGAGGTGATTGTGTGAAGTACATCAGTCTCAATGCTCTCAATCGTGTATGTGATAAAAATCCCTTGTCTGAGCAATGGCATCACCTCATCACTTCTGTCAGCAAGAACAAACATGATGACAAATATATAGTGATGGGTGAAATAATCGTTACAGTTACATATTGCTCTATTATTTTGGACGGCATTATATCGATATTTTGACTCCCAAGTATCGATTTTTAGGTCGGTGGGTCTCTAGACTGTTTTCTTTTCCCCCTGGTGGCACTGGTGCCACTAGCTTTTTCAATTGGTTGCACCAGCCTATGATTTGGTCGCACCACAATGTTGTTGCGGCGGCACGCAATAGAACAAATTAGTTAATTAAATTAAATTAATTATCTTATACAGTAATTCACAGTGCTTTATTGAGAAAAATAGAATACGGAGATGGTATGATTACAGAAATATGTTTTTTCATCAAACATGTCCAAGCAGGATTGCATAATTCAAGTCATTTTGATGTGTAAACCAGTGATTGAAGCACATTGGCTAAATTGCCACTCCTATTTGCCATATCTTCAATCTAAGCCTACTAGAAAGTGTGTTCCCTCAGGCCTGTAGGGAAGCAAAAGTAATTCCACTACCCAAGAATAGTAAAGCCCCCTTTACTGGCTCAATTAGGCGACCAATCAGCCTGTTACCAACCCTTAGTAAACTTTGGGTAAAAATTGTTTGACCAGATACAATGCTATTTTATAGTAAACAAATGAACATGCTTTCAGTGTTGAAGGAGATTCAACAAGCACAGCACTTACACAAATTACTGATGATTGGCTGAGATAAATTGATGATAAAAAGATTGGCGGGGGGGACTGTTTTGTTAGACTTCAGTGCAGCTTTTGACATTATCGACCATAGTCTGCTGTTAGACCATAGTCTGCTGTGTTATGGCTTCACACCCCCTGCTATATTGTGGATAAAGAGTTACCTTTCTAATAGAACACAAAGGGTGTTCTTTAATGGAAGCCTCTCCAGGGCATCAGGAATTCTCCAGGGCAGGTGTCTAGGCCCCTTACATTTTTCAATCTTTACTAATGACATGCCACTGGCTTTTATTCAAGAGGATCCTCCAGGATGATGTATTTTGGGAGAGAGTGGTAAGCAGCCTGAAACTCCTGAAACATATAGCAGTAGCCATTGCACGGATTGAGGGAGACAATGCCATCTTGTCTGATGTTCAGACTGCTTGCAGATGTAAGAGAATAAATCTGTACTGCCCTGCCAACTTCACTGTTGCTCTAAGCAAAGGAAACTGCAGTTCTGAAATACATCAAAAAGCGTGGAGATTTCTGCTTGAAGCCCATACACGCCGCAGCGTACATGTTGGACCCCAAGTATACTGACAAGAGCATCCTGTCTGGTGCAGAGATCAACAAGGCCTATGGTGTCATCACTACCATGTCTCGCCACCTTGGCCTGGATGAGGGCAAGGTTCTTGGCAGTCTGGCGAAGTATAATTCTAAGCAAGGGCTTTGGGATGGAGATGCAATATGGCAGTCGTGCCAACATATCTCATACCTGGTGGAAGGGACTTTGTGGATCTGAGGCTCTTTCCCCTGTTGCCTCCATCATCCTCCAAATCCCACCAACATCAGCCACCTCAGAGCGCAACTGGTCCTTGTTTGGGAACACACACACCAAAGCACGCGACAGGCTGACCAATACAAGGGTTTAAAAATTGGTGGCCAACTGTGCAAATTTTGGGCTTTTTGAGCCTTTCAACGATCCATCCTCAACAAGGTTGGAAAATGACAATAAAGATGAGGCCTCAGTCTGATGTTTAAGAGGTGGACATTGAGGAGGTCCAGGGAGAAGACATGGAAGCCTGAGAGGAAGACAACCAAAGCTTTAATTTCTAGACTATCATTTTACAGATGAACTGTGCAAAATGTTTAAGCAGATGTGAAAATGCAAAGTGAATGCAAAGTGAGTGAACAGAAGAAACATCTAAATCAAATCCATATTTGGTGTGACCACCCTTTGCCTTCAAAACAGCATCAATACTTCTAGGTGCACTTGCACAAAGTCAGGTGTATGATTAAACAATTATACCAAACAAGTACTAATGATCATCACTACAATATGTAGGTTGAAACACAATCATTAACTGAAACAGAATCAGCTGTGTAGGAGGAATAAAACTGGTTGAGGAGCAGCCAAACTCTGCTAACAAGGTGAGGTTGCTGAAGACAGTTTACTGTCAAATGTCATACACCATGGCAAGAATGAGCACAGCAACAAGACATAAGGTAGTTATACTGCATAAGCAAGGTCTCTCCCAGGCAGATTAATGCAGACAGGGGTTTTCAGATGTGCTGTCCAAGCTCTTTTGAAGAAGCGGGCAACGTTGAGAACCGTAGATGCAGTGGTCGGCCAAGGAAACTTACTGCAGCAGATGAAAGACACATCATGCTTACTTCCCATCGCAATCGGAAGATGACCAGCAGTGCCATCGGCACAGAATTGGCAGAAAACAGTGGGACCCTGGTACACCCATCTACTGTCTGGCGAAGTCTGCTCAGAAGTAGCCTTCATGGAAGACTTGCAGCCAAAAAGCCATACCTCCGACGTGGAAACAAGGCCAAGCGACTCAACTATGCACGAAAACACAGGAACTGGGATGCAGAAAAATGGCAGCAGGTGCTCTGGACTGATGAGTCAAAATGTGACATTTTTGGCTGTAGCAGAAGGCAGTTTGTTAGCCGAAGGGCTGGAGAGCGGTACACGAATGAGTCTCTGCAGGCAGCAGTAAAGCATGGTGGAGGTTCCTTGCCAGTTTGGGGCTGCAGTTCTGCAAATGGAATTGGGGATTTGGTCATAATTAATGGTCGCCTCAATGCTAACAAGTACAGGCAGATACTTATCCCCCATGCAATACTATCAGGGAGGCATCTGATTGCCCCCAAATATATTCTGAAGCGTGACAACGACCCCAAACATACAGCGAAAGTCATTAAGAACCATCTTCAGCGTAAAGAAGATCAAGGAGTCCTGGAAGTGATGGTATGGCCCCCACAGAGCCCTGATCTCAACATCCTTGAGTCTGTCTGGGATTACAGAGAGAGAAGCACATGAGGCTGCCTAAATCCACAGAAGAACTGTGGTTAGTTCTCCAAGATGTTTGGGCCAACCTACCTGCCGAGTTCCTTCAAAAACTGTGTGCAAGTGAAGAATTGATGCTGTTTTGAAGGCAAAGGGTGGTCACACCAAATATTGATTTGATGTAGTTTTTTCCTCTGTTCACTCACTTTGCATTTTGTTAATTGATAAATATAAACTATTATCATGTTTATTTTTGAAAGCATTCTTACTTTACGGCATTTTTTCACACCTGCCTAAACCTTTTGCACAGTACTGTATGTTGAAAACGTTTTTGGGAGATGCGATGGATCATTCAATATTCCCTTTTGTTGTTCAGTGAAATCATCCCATGTGAACAGTCAACTCATTTAATTAAAGTTCAATTCTTAACTAAATAGTTGTAAAAATGTATATTGGAAGGATTTCATAATTTGCAATTATGTCGACTTATGATAAGGTAAACGGTTTGTTTCTGTCTCCGTATGATATGGTGAATATATCCAATGCAAAAAACATCTACATTTAAATGGTATTAATATTAATTTGCATATATTTCCATTAATTCCCATATATTCCTGTTAATTTCCAATGGAAAGTTTTGTCCTATGATTATTACCCAAAATGTGCAACCCTAGGCATACTGTTTGATCAAATCAGGGTTTTAGCTTCCCAAAAAATACGTTTTGAGTGAGGTGACCGCGTGTAGGCGGGCGCACGCGTGTGTGTGTAGGCGGGCACATGTGTGTAGGTGGACATGGACTCGTTTGGGTGTGTAGGCGGGCGCGCGCGAGCGTGTGTGTGTAGGCGGGCGCTTGGTTGGTTTTCATTTAGCAGTGTCTAGTTCCCTGTGTCTCTCCCAGTTGAAGCTCAGTTCTCTGTGTCTCTCTCCCAGTTGAAGCTCAGTTCCCTGTGTCTCTCTCCCAGTTGAAGCTCAGTTCCCTGTGTCTCTCTCCCAGTTGAAGCTCAGTTCCCTGTGTCTCTCTCCCAGTTGAAGCTCAGTTCCCTGTGTCTCTCTCCCAGTTGAAGCTCAGTTCTCTGTGTCTCTCTCCCAGTTGAAGCTCAGTTCTCTGTGTCTCTCTCCCAGTTGAAACTCAGTTCTCTGTGTCTCTCTCCCAGTTGAAGCTCAGTTCCCTGTGTCTCTCTCCCAGTTGAAGCTCAGTTCTCTGCGGTGCTGTTTGAAGCAGCCCCCTGAGCGGAGCAGCACAAAGCAGCTCTCCTGTGTGGTCCCACTCAGCAAGCTGTGTGTGTGTGTGTGTGTGTTTCTATGTGTGCACACAGTGTTTTTTGTCAGCCACAGTGTTAGCACTGTGTATGAGCACTGTGTGTGTGCCAAGACGAAGGCCTTGCCCCCTGAACCCTGGCAGCCCCCCAGCTCTGTGCGCTAATTAAGGGATGTTTCCTGTGGCCTGTGTGCTCAGCCCTCAGGATAAGCATGTTCCTCCACACACATTCCTGGCCTGTATGTCTGCTCACTGGCTTTTAGCTAGAGGAGAGAGGCTGGCTCCACACACACACACACACACACACACACACCATGCCCAGACAGCCTCACACCATCACTCATCCTTAGCTACATACAACCGATGAACAAAAACACTCTTACAGCGAAAGGCCCCATAGTGAATCAGCCTCTGTTTGTGTGTGAGTGTGTGTGCATCTTTAGTGCATGTGGGTTCCTCTTTTTGTCTTTTTGTGTCTCTGTCCCTGGGTCTGTGCGTGTGGGGTCCTCCAGGACTTTTGTGTGCACGGTGGAATTGATGAGAATGAATTGAGAATGCTGGCAAGAGGCTGGGGAATGAAAAAGGAGAAAGGGAGGCCCTCTAATGAAAGATGATGAGGGAGAAACTGAAAAGATAGCCGGGGAAAAATTGTAATTTGTGCCAAATACATTTTAATTGGGAAGAAGCCGTCGTCTTGTTTAGGGAGGTGGGTGGGTGGGCCTTTAACAAAGCCAAGGAGAAGAAATTGGAGAGAAAAGGCAAGAGACACAAACACATTTAATACACTAGGGCTGTCCCCGCCCAAAAAAAAAATATTGGTCGACAGAGTCGTCTGCTCAATCGATTGGTCGACATTTTTAAACGTGTATTTTACCATATATTGACACATCCTGTGTGTTTTTTAATCAAATCAACTATATTCACTGAGCTAGTCTGATGCTTTAAGCACACTGTTTGTTTGAAAAATTAAGACACACAAGTAACTAGAGGGAGTCCGACCAGAAATTGATTTGATTGTGCCGGGCTCAGACTAGCTGCGCTGTGTAAAAATATTTTAAAATAACAGACAGCGAGTGACTTATCGCGCTGTCTGTGTTTCTGAAGCTGCAACATAATTACAGCCATTTCTGACCGAAAACTTATGTTACCGAAATCCCTCATTTGTTTAGGAAAAACATTCCCTATTCCCTCAACCCTTGCTCTCTTTGCGTGCCAAAGACCTATTCGCACGGAACTAGTATTACTAGAGAACGTTGGTTATGTAATTATTACTCCAGAATGTACCTAATTCCAGACGGGATTTGTTTATTCCAAACTGCCTCCTGTAATTCTTGATTTAAAAAATATATATATTATGATTTGACAGTTATGACGGAAGCCTGGAGGTTTGAAGATAGTATTTCAGGTGATAGGGCCCCACAGAACTCGAGCTTGGTTCTCAAGTTTCTAAACCATACCAAACCATCTCTCCTATAGTGTCGCCATAGTATTTGAATTGATGAAGTGTGATCATAGTCATATTTTAGCGATCTTAATGCCCCCGCCTTCAGATGTGAGCTAAACAGTGCAATTGTACTTGAGATGCATTTTAAGGCTATGGATGAGTAAGTTAACTTATCATTTCCAAACGTTTTGGTCAGTTGTATGCTGCTGCTTTGCGATCTATTAACAGCAAGGGTTGCATTAAATAAGCTCAAGATTTTTTACAGATGCATTTGGCAATATTCAATTCATACACACAAAACATATAAACAAAGGCATTCACGTTGAAAGTTGATAGGCTCCATTTAGGCCATTCATAGATACAGTGGGGAGAACAAGTATTTGATACACTGCCGATTTTGCAGGTTTTCCTACTTACAAAGCATGTAGAGGTCTGTAATTTTTATCATAGGTACACTTCAACTATGAGAGACGGAATCTAAAACAAAAATCCAGAAAATCACATTGTATGATTTTTAAGTAATTCATTTGCATTTTATTGCATGACATAAGTATTTGATACATCAGAAAAGCAGAACTTAATATTTGGTACAGAAACCTTTGTTTGCAATTACAGAGATCATACGTTTCCTGTAGTTCTTGACTAGGTTTGCACACACTGCAGCAGGGATTTTGGCCCACTCCTCCCTACAGATCTTCTCCAGATCCTTCAGGTTTCGGGGCTGTCGCTGGGCAATACGGACTTTCAGCTCCCTCCAAAGATTTTCTATTGGGTTCAGGTCTGGAGACTGGCTAGGCCACTCCAGGACCTTGAGATGCTTCTTACGGAGCCACTCCTTAGTTGCCATGGCTGTGTGCTTCGTGTCGTTGTCATGCTGGAAGACCCAGCCACGACCCATCTTCAATGCTCTTACTGAGGGAAGGAGGTTGTTGGCCAAGATCTCGCGATACATGGCCCCATCCATCCTCCCCTCAATACGGTGCAGTCGTCCTGTCCCCTTTGCAGAAAAGCATCCCCAAAGAATGATGTTTCCACCTCCATGCTTCACGGTTGGGATGGTGTTCTTGGGGTTGTACTCATACTTCTTCTTCCTCCAAACACGGCGAGTGGAGTTAGACCAAAAAGCTCTATTTTTGTCTCATCAGACCACATGACCTTCTCCCATTCCTCCTCTGGATCATCCAGATGGTCATTGGCAAACTTCAGACAGGCCTGGACATGCACTGGCTTAAGCAGGGGGACCTTGCGTGCGCTGCAGGATTTTAATCCATGACGGCGTAGTGTGTTACTAATGGTTTTCTTTGAGACTGTGGTCCCAGCTCTCTTCAGGTCATTGACCAGGTCCTGCCGTGTAGTTCTGGGCTGATCCCTCACCTTCCTCATGATCATTGATGCCCCACGAGGTGAAATCTTCCATGGAGCCCCAGACCGAGGGTGATTGACCGTCATCTTGAACTTCTTCCATTTTCTAATAATTGCGCCAACAGTTGTTTCCTTCTCACCAAGCTGCTTGCCTATTGTCCTGTAGCCCATCCCAGCCTTGTGCAGGTCTACAATTTTATCCCTGATGTCCTTACACAGCTCTCTGGTCTTGGCCATTGTGGAGAGGTTGGAATCTGTTTGATTGAGTGTGTGGACAGGTGTCTTTTATACAGGTAACGAGTTCAAACAGGTGCAGTTAATACAGGTAATGAGTGGAGAACAGGAGGGCTTCTTAAAGAAAAACTAACAGGTCTGTGAGAGCCGGAATTCTTACTGGTTGGTAGGTGATCAAATACTTATGTCATGCAATAAAATGCAAATTAATTATTTAAAACTCATACAATGTGATTTTCTGGATTTTTGTTTTAGATTCCGTCTCTCATAGTTGAAGTGTACCTATGATAAAAATGACAGACCTCTACATGCTTTGTAAGTAGGAAAACCTGCAAAATCGGCAGTGTATCAAATACTTGTTCTCCCCACTGTATATAGCTTATGTGCAACACTTAGTTAAATTTATCGAACCAGTTATTGTTTTCTTGTGCAAAAACCGCGAAGCAACACCTGTACAACTCAGACATTTCTCTCAAAACACTGGGATGTCGATTCGCACGGGACTAGTATTTTCAGAGGATCTTGGCGTTTTCCAAAAAACAGTAGGTTATTCTGTCTGGAATTATTACTCTCCTGCCATGTAAACATTACTGACATGGCAGATTCAGACATGATTAAAATTACAGATGTGGTGTTTTGTGCTTATGCACATAATGACATTACCCGACCTCCCCCAGTAAAACTAGTCCCGTCCGAATAGGGCACAATAGGGCCTGACCTATAGCATATCATAATCGCATCAATAAATTGGTTCTAACAAACTCTGAACACCGCAACACGTGACAGCAAAATGGATGCAGAATTCCTTTGTGAATGCAATTTTCCTAAATGGAACGGTTTATTTATTGTTTCAGCTAATTATTCAAGGCTCACTTAATCTTATTTTAAAACTAAAATGCTTGATTGCATTTCAAATCATGAATGACTCGTATGTGTGAATGATTGATTGATATAGTAGTTATTATAACAATAAGGAGTAGAAAATAAATTGGAACAGTTTAAACACAAAATTAATTTTGAATAATACCAGAGAGCCTGTTCTCATGAAAAAAAGTATAAAGCCTTTACAGCATAGCAAAGATAAAAAAAACTGCTGAATTTGTGAAATCGTTTACTTGACATGTTGCGTGAGGCTTGGTACTCACGGAATCAGTAGGCTATTAAATAAACACTAAACAGGCTACAGAAGCAGGATCTGTCTTATTTCTGTAGATATATTGATGTTTTATAAAGCCAGGCACATTTAACACTTAGGCTATTGATTATAGACCTAGTTAAGTTTGGGTTTCCTCTCTCGTCACTTTGCTTAGACATCAAGGCAAGGGCAACGCCGCAGCGGCGTTGTTCTCAACACCAATATGATGTTTAACTTTGCTATTATGCACATGGAAACATGGTCTATGAAAAAGTGACAATTCAACAGTGCACTGATGTTTCAGAACCATGGATAGCAACCGCATTTCCAATGCGGGAGAAAGCACATTTGTTATAAAATTATTTGTATTTGTGTTTTGCCATTGTTCTTATGTAATATAACCATACAATTTTAGTAGCACATGTCTTAGACTATGCCAACCCCACAGCCTCCAATGGATCAGTCCACTCAACGCAAATCAGACAGGTGTCTTGTACACCACACATTTTTTGGGGGGTCATGTTTTTTAAATTTTAAATTTATTTTAAATTTATTTTTGCTACTGCTCGGCTAAAGAAAACTGTCGACCAACAGCCTATCGACCAAACAATCGACCAGTCGACTAAATGGGGTCAGCCCTATACTAAACACACACACACACACACACACACACACACACACCAACCAGGTATATAGAGC
Source organism: Salvelinus alpinus (assembly GCF_045679555.1). Taxonomy (NCBI): domain Eukaryota; kingdom Metazoa; phylum Chordata; class Actinopteri; order Salmoniformes; family Salmonidae; genus Salvelinus; species Salvelinus alpinus. The sequence continues at coordinate 47,257,923 of NC_092088.1, forward strand.
AGCCCATTATTGCGACCGGTATAAGGAGGCGAGGGGGCTGTGAGTCGTGAAGTGTGATTCAGCAGGGGATGGTAGCACTTCTCACCTCAAACACCTACAGGTGCGAGTCATAGGAGGAGAGTGGGTGTACTGTACTGTACACTTGCCTGTAGGGCTGCACGATTAATCGAAATTGCGTATTGACATGCACAATATCCATATTGCAAGAGGCAGCGATATTTTTTGAAACACCACTTAGTCTACTGTATCGCCCGTTTTTTCACTTTAGATTTGTATTGCTCGAGTTGACGGAGTTCTTTTTCTTTTAGCCGCTTACCAATCACACACATCAAGCCCCCCCCCCCCCTGTCACGCAAGCAGGCAGTTCCTCATGCTTGAGATTCACTCTGCATGCATTGACCAAACAGCCACATGCAGTCAACAGATTTTTCCAAACAAGAACGACGCTGCTTTCCACTTTGCATCTTAATATAAATCCACATGTTTTCTATGTTATACTATTTGTTTGTTGAACTTTCTCTCTGCGAAACGCTAGATAGTTGGTCTTAGCAAGCTGCGAATGTGCCCATAAAATGTGTGTTGGCCCCTAACGCTAATCGCTAGCTAAATCTTGCTAGCAAACTTTTGCTCTAATACAGGCCGGTACCAGTGATGTAGTATATCAGCATTGTTAGTGCAAGTGAAGAATATTCTAACATCTTTGTCTGAATGTACCTATTTATTTAAATCTAAGGACCCCTGGGAAACACTGACCAACACTTTGGTTCCTACTGTGTCACAACCATCTCCTCTCTTACTTTTTCATTCATTGTCATGTCAAACAAAACGGTATTCCAAGTGCCCACTGTATTCCAACTACAAAATTAGAATGATCATTCTCTTTCTATGATATTTGATCTATAATCACAAGTAAAATATTTGTTACATTTTTTTGTTGTTGACATTTTGCCAATATCGTGCAGTAGTGGTGCACGCAGGTCAGTTGTTTGTTCACCCGCCTGCACCCGAACCTAACCCAAAAATATAGAAAATGAGCTGTAGGCTACATTTCTTTTTACAGATGCAGGTTTTTTTGGGGCCTATTTTAGATATGTTTCTGCTTAGAATTTCCAATAGTTTGGTCGGCTATTTTGAGAATTTGTGACTATAAGGATCTAAATCTATAATTGACATGGCCTTGTTCTATTTAGTACTCTCAATAACCCAATTCATGTTGGTAAGTTCAAAAGAATACAAGATAAATATTGCTTGCACTATTCAAACGAGGTCGACCGATTATGATTTTTCAATGCCGATTATTGGAGGACCAAAAAAAGCCGATACCGATTAAACGGCCGATTTAAAAAAATAAAATAAAAAAATTATATTTGTAATAATGACAATTACAACAATACTGAATGAACAATGAACACTTTTATTTTTACTTAATATGATACATCAATAAAATCTATTTAGTCTCAAATATATAATGAAACATGTTCAATTTGGTTTCAATAATGCAAAAACAAAGTGTTGGAGAAGAAAGTAAAAGTGCAATATGTGGCATGTATGTGGCAACGTTTAACCTCTCTTGGGTAGGGGACAGTATTTTCACGTCCGGATGAAAAGCGTGCCCAAAGTAAACTGCCTGTTACCCAGAAGCTAGGATATGCATATAATTGGTAGATTTGAATAGAAAAAACTCTAAAGTTTCTAAAACTGTTAAAATTATGTCTGTGAGTATAACAGAACTGATATAACAGGCGAAACCCCGAGGTCAAACCATCCCAAAAAATATTTCAGCCTACCCACCGTTTTCAATGGCTGTCACTTTTATTATAAGGCGAAATCCTCGCAGATTGCAGTTCCTAGGGCTTCCACTAGATGTCAACAGTCTATAGAAAGAGTTTCATGCTGGTTTTTGGAAAAATGAGCCAGAAATTGTCGTTTTTGTAGGTGGCTCCCACCTTTTGGCTGTAGTGTTTCCAAGCGCGTGGAAGAGAGCGCGTTCTTTTGGTATTTTTCTCCGGTAAAGACAATAACGATTCTCCGTCTTAAATTTGATCGTTTATTTACGTATTAGGGTACCTAAGGTTTAATTATAAACGTTGTTTGACTTGTTTGGAAAAGTTTATTAGTAACGTTTGGGATTCATTTTGTATGCATTTTGATGGAGGGAAACTGGGTGGATTATAGCACGCCAGCTAAACTGAGTTTTTTTATGGATATAAAGGACATTATCGAACAAAAGGACCATTTGTGATGTAACTGGGACCTTTTGGAGTGCCAACAGAAGAAGATCATCAAAGGTAAGGCATTTATTATGTCGCTATTTCTGACTTTCGTGTCGCACCTACCTGGTTGAAATATGTTTTTCATGCTTATGTATGCGGGGCGCTGTCCTCAGATAATTGCATGGTGTACTTGCGCCGTAAAGCCTTTTTGAAATCTAACACAGTGGCTAGATTAACAAGAAGTTAAGCTTTATTTTGATGTATTACACTTGTGATTTTATGAAAGTTAAATATTTCTAATTCTGTAGTTTGAATTTCGCGCTCTGCATTTTCACCTGATGTTGGCCAGGTGGGACGCTACCGTCCCACCTGCCCATAAGAAGTTAAGTTCCTTGCTCAGAACATGAGAACATATGAAAGCTGGTGGTTCCATTTAACATGAGTCTTCAATATTCCCAGGTAAGAAGTTTTAGGTTGTAGTTATTATAGGACTATTTCTCTCTATACCATTTGTATTTCATATACCTTTGACTATTGGATGTTCTAATAGGTACTTTAGTATTGCCAGCCTAATCTCATGAGTTGATAGGCTTGAAGTCATAAACAGCGAAGAGCTGCTGGCAAATGCAGGAACGTGCTGTTTGAATGAATGCTTACGAGCCTGCTGCTGGCTACCACCGCTCAGTCAGACTGTGCTATCAAATCAGACTTAATTATAATAACACACAGAAAAACGAGCCTTAGGTCATTAATATGGTCAAATCCGGAAACTATCATAAAAAAAAAAAAAAGTTTATTCTTTCAGTGAAATACGGAACCGTTCCGTATTTTATCTAACGGGTGGCATCCATAAGTCTAAATATTGCTGTTACATTGCACAACCTTAAATGTTATGTCATAATTATGTAAAATTCTGGCAAATTAGTTCGCAACGAGCCAGGCGGCCCAAACTGTTGCATATACCCTGACTCTGCGTGAAATGAACGCAAGAGAAGTGACACAATTTGCCTAGTTAATAATGCCTGTTAACATGAATTTCTTTTAACTAAATATGCAGGTTTATATAATAAATATACTTCTGTGTATTGATTTTAAGAAAGGCATTGATGTTTATGGTTAGGTACATTAGTGCAATGATTGTGCTTTTTTGGCAAATGCGCTTTTGTTAAATCATCTCCCGTTTGGCGAAGTTGGCTGTCTTTGTTAGGAAGAAATGGTCTTCACACAGTTTGCAAGGAGCCAGGCTTCCCAAACCACTGCATATACCCTGACTCTGTTGCACAGAACGCAAGAGAAGTAACACATTTTTCCTAGTTAAAATAAATTCATATTAGCAGGCAATATTAACTAAATATGCAAGTTTAGAAAAATATATTTGTGTATTGATTTTAAGAAAGGCGTTGATGTTTATGGTTAGGTACACATTGGTGCAACGACAGTGCTTTTTTCACGAATGCGCTTGTTAAATCACCCGTTTGGCGAAGTAGGCTGTGATTCAATGATAAATTAACAGGCACCGCTTCGATTATATGCAACGCAGGACAAGCTAGATGAACTAGTAATATCATCAACCATGTGTAGTTAACTAGTGATTATGTTAAGATTGATTGTTTTTTATAAGATAAGTTTAATGCTAGCTAGCACCTTACCTTGGCTCCTTGCTGCACTCGCATAACAGGTAGTCAGCCTGCCACGCAGTCTCCACGTGGAGTGCAATGTAATCGGCCATAATCGTTGTCCAAAAATGACGATTACCGATTGTTATGGAAACTTGAAATCGGGCCTAATTATTCGGCCATTCCAATTAATCAGTCGACCTCTAATTCAAACCAATGAGGGTTCGGAACTCTAAAGCCAATTATCTCAGATTCATTTTTTTACAGATAGAACCTTTATAGTCCCAAGCTCTCGATTTGTTAGTCAACTGTCTATAATTAGATTCATGCAGCTTCTCTTCTGTCATTATATGCTGCCCTAGAATTTGAAATAAACTTGTGCTCACCAGAATGTCATAAATCGATAGGATGAATGCTTCAATCTAGTGTCATCTCTGCTTCTTTCGCGGATTAAAGACGTTTAGGCACCGGGGAGAAAATGCAATTACAAAATAAATGAAGGAAATATTTTCTGTGCAAAATTTCCGCATGACATCAGTTGGACCGGTTGTAAGGAAATAGAAAGCTGTGAAAATGACCCAAAATTGTTTCTGATAATATTTCCATTCGGCTTGGATGCATATTCTTTGTGGTTGAAATATTGTCAGCTTTTATGATGCTGATAAAGATAGCACCTCTACAGACGTCCCTAACTGCATATTCACATTCTCTCAAGATGGTGAAAAAAAGAATAATCATATTTCTCCACTCCTGTTCCCAAATCAAAATGTACATTTGGTGTGTCATTTCACTGCAAGAAATTCTTAATTTTGCATGAGTTAAAATGAAGGCTATGTGAGAGGTTATATACCTACATGGACGTGGGAAAATGTTTAGGAGTGGGGGTGCTGAATTATTATTTTGTTAAAATTCTTCTTTTAGTTTTATAAGGGGGTGCTGCAGCACCCTCAGCAACCCTACTTCCTGCCGCTATGTATAACAACATACCTGGTTGGGGTTGTTTGCCCTGAAGGCATGGCATGCCATCTCCGACTCCGGGTTGTCGGGCTGGATCCAGATAAGGTAGTCGAAACATGTGAGGTCATTACTGTTGTGGATAAAACGTGAGATGAACTGTGCTTTATGCTCGAAGATGAAGATGGACGAGTTGGCGACATTGTTGGCAGGGACACATCGGATGAATGGCGGCATGAGCACCAGCTGAACTTCCCTGGCCTGGAAGGCACGTCTCGCGTCCCGACTCGTTCTTCTCACTTTTCCTCTGGATCTCCGCCACCAACCACGGCAGAAAAAAAAGAATGCCTGCACTGGAAATTTTTATATCGGTCCGCTAATACAGGACTTGTAAAGGCCCAGTGCCCTATTTTTGGGACGAAATGTAAACTAAATGTATTTGAGTGTTTACCAGCATTTGTAATTTAAGTCTAATAATCTTCACAAAACAGATGTACAAAACAGTTAATCTGATAATACTTGAGGAATATAAAAATACTTGCTTGATATGTTTTCCAGTTTCTTGAAATACTTTGCAAATGCTACTTATGTCTATGTGAAAACGGAAATGGTCTGTTCATTCCTTCCATTTTAGTAGACGCTCTTATCCAGAGCAACTTACAGTAGTGAGTGCATACATTTTCATACTTCTTCGTACTTCCCCTGTGGGAATCAAACCTACAACCCTAGCATTGCAAGCGCTGTGCTCTACAAACGGAGCAACATCACAAATCACTTGATGTCTCAATGTACCAGTGGTGTAAAGTGCTTAAGTAAAACATACTTGAAAGTATTACTTAAGTAGTTTTTTTTGTTATCTTTACTATTTATGTTTTTGACTACTTTTACTTCACTACATTCTTCAAGAAAATGATGTACCTTTTACTCCATACTTTTTCCTTGACACCCAAAAGTACTCGTTTACATTTTTAATGGAATTTGAAAGGATTTGTACTTGTACTTTTGATACTTAAGTATATTTTCACTATTACATTTGTATTTGTATTTATTATTGATCCCCATTAGGATCCCCCCAGGGCAGCAGCTACTCTTCCTGGGGTCCGGCAAAATTAAGGCAGTTATATAATTTTAAAAGCATTACAGTACATTCATTAACCGATTTCACAGCCCTCAGGCCCTTACTCCACTACCACATATCTACAGCACAAAATCCATGTTATCGTGTGTGTTGTATGCATGTGTCTGTGCCTATGTTTGTGTTGCTTCACAGTCCCCGCTGTTCCATAAGGTGTATTTTTATCCGTTTTTTCAATCTGATTCTACTGCTTGTATCAGTTACCTGATGTGAAATAGAGTTCCAGGTAGTCATGGCTCTATGTAGTACTGTGCGGCTCCCATAGTCTGTTCTGGACTTGGAGACTGTGAAGAGACTGGTGGCATGTCTTGTGGGGTATGCATGGGTGTCCGAGCTGTGTGCTGGTCTTTTGACCTAAGTATCAAAATAAAAAACCAAATACTTTTAGACTTTTACTCGAGTAGTATTTTACTGGGTGACTTTTACTGGAACAATTTTCTATTAAGCTATCTTTACTTTTACTCAAGTATTACAATTGGGTACTTCTTTCACCATTGCAATGTACTCAATAACTTTATTGGTCATTGTTTTGCTTCATGTTGATGGAAAGTCTACAAGTACAAACCTAGATGACCAGCCTTTGTACAGTACACTGCTTTACATTTACATTAAGTGGTTTGTAAGGATGGTAAATTAACACTGGACAAAAAGTGGTTGTTTTCCAAGGACAATATTTAATTTGATATGGATGTTTTGTGTCTTTGCCCATAACTTATGACCTTTTTATGTAAATGTTTGAGGACAGGGTTTTTGATCTTTCTGGATTCTATTATAATGACAATCACAGAGAAAGGGACAGGGCAACAACTCTTACAGTTACAACTATTGAATCCTGCAAGATACTGTTCTTAATTATATAACTACCTTTTTTGCAAAGCGGAGATGCTGAGAAAAATGTTTTGCCCGGGCTAGAGACGTCTATATCGGTCCGTTAATACTAGTAAAGGCCCAATGCACATATATATATATTTTTTGTTGTTTGTTTTGTTTTTATTCCCATTTTTCAGGGTGTGCTGCAGCACCCCTACTTCCTGTGACTATGGTCAGTGTCCAGATTTCAGTTTCCATTTAACCCATCTGAACCGTAGGCTACAGTTCCCTTGACGTGACATAGGCCTATTTGAAGTTCCCGTCTTGTGACTGTCGAATTTGTATAGCTCATCACATATGACATAGCTAGCACTGCTATCATCCTTTTTTACCACTTCACCAAATCTTTCCCAAACATTATTTTTCTGGTCCCCCCTTCTCTTTATTTTCAACTCTCCATTTCACAGCTTTTCTCTTATTGAATTGTCCCTTTTGCCTCAGTGGATCGACATTAACTGTTTCTGCCCGTTCCCAAAAGCATTTGGCGATTGGCGTGTAGGCTATTTGGTGCGCATACAGTCAGGCCTTACAGCTTATAATGCCAGATAGCCTAAATATCATGAATAATAGTAGAGAGAAATATCTATTCCAGCTTTAATTTCTTTCATCACATTCCCAGTGGGTCAGAAGTTTACATACATTCAATTAGTAGTTGGTAGCATTGCCTTTAAATTGTTTAACTTGGGTCAAACGTTTCGGGTAGCCTTCCACAGGCTTCCCACAATACGTGGGGTAAAATTGCCTGCTCGCACACGCTTTTTCAGTTCTGCCCACAAATTTTCTATAGGATTGAGGTCAGGGCTTTGTGATGGCACTCCAATACCTTGACTTTGCGGTCCTTAAGCCATTTTGCCACAAGTTTGGAAGTATGCTTGGGGTCATTGTCCATTTGGAAGACCCATTTGCGACCAAGCTTTAACTTCCAGACTGATGTCTTGAGATGTTGCTTCAATATATCCACATAATTTTCCTACCTCATCATGCCATCTATTTTGTGAAGTGCACCAGTCCCTCCTGCAGCAAAGCACCCCCACAACATGATGTTGCCACCCCCGTGCTTCACGGTTGGGATTGTGTTCTTCAGCTTGCAAGCGTCCCCCATTTTCCTCCTAACATAACGATGGTCATTATGGCCAAACAGTTCTATTTTTGTTTAATCAGACCAGAGGACATTTATCCAAAAAGTATCATCTTTGTCCCCATGTGCAGTTGCAAACCTAAGTGTATGTATACTTCCGAGTTCAACTGTAGCCTAGTTCCACAATAATTATACATTTCTGGATTTTTTAATTCATTTTCTATTTATTCAACCTGCCCGCCAGCCACCCGCCCTTCATCCACACAATTTTTCATGACCCCGTATATAATCGCGGGGACTGCGGGTTATGAGTCAATCTGTGCATCACTATCGTTCAGCACTACTTGACTGGACAGAGAGAGCGAAAGAGAGGGTGTAGATGGTCTATTTTCTTTGTGCACCTCTGACAGCACTGGGCTTTAGGAAGCAGTGGGCGACTGCCGGCCAATTAAAAATCTCCCAACCACCTCTCTGAGCTGTGACAGGAGCAAGAGGTGATCAATCTGTAAGGTTTTCGAGGACTATCTCAGCCCACAAGAGCCCCCCTAGATACTGTCCTCTACAGTAGCGCCTTTTTCCCTTACTACTCTCCTTTTTCTCGCTTTCTGTCTTTCAGAAGCATTCAAACTAGAGTTGGGTGGTATCCAGATTTTCACATTGTCATACCGTCCTTCTTTCATTCCAGGATTTACGCTATTACCGGCTTCATACACAAGTGGGGCGCCCAAAAAACGCAAGAAAAAAACATTGGGCTTCTATTGCCAGAAGTAATAGCGAATTTCCATTTAGGCTGGTAGCTAAATGTACTAACAAGCATATTTATCAATCTATACACAATACCCAATAATGACAATGCAGAAAACATGTTTTTTGACTTTTTAGCAAATGTACAGTGAGGGAAAAAAGTATTTGTTCTGGATTTTGTTGTTGTTATTCTGTCTCTCACTGTTCAAATAAACCTACTATTAAAATGATAGACTGATCATTTCTTTGTCAGTGGGCAAACGTACAAAATCAGCAGGGGATCAAATACTTTTTTCCCTCACTGTATATATATTTTTAAAACAGAAATACCTTATTTACATAAGTATTCAGACCCTTTGCTATGAGACTCGAAATTGAGCTCAGGTGCATCCTGTTTCTGTTGATAATCCTTGAGATGTTTCTACAACTTGAATGGAGTCCACCTGTGGTAAATTCAATTGATCGGACATCATTTGAAAAGGCACACACCTGTCTTCATAAGGTCCCACAGTTGACAGTACAAAAACCAAGCCATAAGGTTGAAAGAATTGTCCGTAGAGGTCCGAGACAGGATTGTGTTGAGGCACAGATCTGGGGAAGGGTACGGAACAGTTTCTGCAACATTGAAGGTCCCCAAGAGCACAGTGGCTTCCATCATTCTTAAATGGAAGAAGTTTGGAACCACGAAGACTTCCTAGAGCTGGCCGCCCGGCCAAACTGTACAGAGAGATCCTTGATGAAAACCTGCTCCAGAGCACTCAGGACCTCCGACTGGGGTGAAGGTTCACCTTCCAACAGGACAACGACCCTAAGCACACAGCCAAGACAATGGCAGGAGTGGCTTCGGGACAAGTCTCTGAATGTCCTTGAGTGGCCCAGCCAGATCCCGGACTTGAACCCAATCAAACATCTCTGGAGAGACCTGAACGTAGCTGTGCAGCGACGCTCCCCATCCAACCTGACAGAGCTTGAGAGGATCTGTAGAGAAGAATGGGAGAAAGTCCCCAGATGCAGGTGTGCCAAGCCTGTAGCGTCATACCCAAGTATACTCAAAGCTATAATCGCTGCAAAAGGTGCTTCAACAAAGTACTGGGTAAAAGGTCTGAATTCTTCTGTAAAAAATTGTTTTGTTGTTATGAGTTATTGTGTGTAGATTGATGAGGGGGATTTTTTTCTTAAATCAATTTTAGAATAAGGCTGTGACCTAACAAAATGTGGAATAATGTAAGGGGTCTGAATACTTTCTGAATGCACTGTAGGTAGGAGTTACCAATTGTTATGTTTGGTGAGTTTGGACATTTACAAGCGATAGTGAACGAGAGACATTGTGCAAAGTTTTGACTCATGCTTGTCTGAAGGAAGAACTGTGCTGGCTCTGGAGCAGCATGTGTACATGCTGTGTCTGTGTGGAGTCTGGAGTCGCTAGGGCAAAGCTAACACTAAATGATGCCCCTTATCAATTCAGCCACTTACTTGCATAACAACCAAGCTAAACTTAGGGATCACGTTAATGCAGAATTGTGCTTTTTTTCACACAAAAAATAAATATATAAAACGATATAAGATATATCTTGCTGCATTTTGTAAATGCAGATCTAAAATGATTCCTATTGTAATTTCTGCTTGGCATCAGACTAATTTTGTGCTTCAGTTGCACTCCTCTACTCTGAGAATTCATGAATGGGCATTCTATCAGTAGACAGCGCTCTGGCTGATGTGTAGCTAGTTTTCTCCGGTACTTTTCTCATTGTAGCCTACTTTTGCCATTAAAATGCAAGATTAACTTTAAAGTAAACATTAAGAAATATAGTTGGCCTCATTAGTTCTACGGTAAACATTGGAAATATAAAGGCCATGCATCTTTTTTGGAAAAAATACCTTGTTTTTTCATTGTAAGCTAATTTACTTGTGTGGCTGCCAGCCAAATTCCGTTGCACTTCTGTTGTCATCTGATGAAAATTAAGCAATTTTTTGCCGAATGTGCGGCACTAATGTACACTGAGTGTACAAAACATTAACACCTTCCTAATATTGAGTTGCACCCCCCTTTTTGCCCTCAGGACAGCCTTAATTTGTCAGGGCATGGACTCTACATGGGTAAGAAAGCGTTCCACAGGGATGCTGGCACATGTTGGATGGTGGACCATTCTTGATACACAGGAAACTGTTTAGTGTGGAAAACCCCAGGAGCTTGTAGTTCTTGACACAAACCGGTGCGATTGGCATCAACTACTACTACTAATACTATTATAATTTATTGAAAACTTAAAAGTAATTTTTTTAACGGTATTGATGGTATTAAAAATCCATCCGTTGGCTACTTGCAACTACCCTGGTATACGGCATACCGCCCAAGCCTAATTCAGACAGTTTTTGTGTCCGTCAACAACAGACGCAAAAACTGCGGCTCTCCGACTACCATTTGTATGTGTGTCTTTCGGTAGTTAGGAGATTGCATAAGACATTATTAATGTGTTTTTTCAATCTCTGTCTATACGAGCCTGTACTTTGTCCCTGAGTCTGTAGATACCCAGTCGTTCGCCTCCACCTGAGGAATTTGGCCTTGTTTTTTTTGTGTGGCTTTGGTTTAAATTGCCAATTTATTTAGCAGTCTGTCATTACTGCACAAATAACAATCAGCTGAATTCTCTGTGTGATTAATCTCTGCAGATAAGCCATTTCTCAGGGTTGTCTGTTATAGTTTGGATTTAATAATAGCAATAATAGCAGCACTAGCAGTACAGGCCTACGCACACAAATCAGCAGTGTACTGTAATCCGGTATAGCGGTAGCTAGCAAGCTATAGAAGGCCGATGTTCCATGGTGCTCAGGGTATGCCTATATGTCTGTCTTTTTGTATATCCAGCGCCCATGAGCTGTCATGAACTGGTACACTCCCACAGGCAGCCATGGACCCCTAGACACTGATCTAAGGTCATCTTTGCCTTTTGTGTGTGTGGGGGGTAAACTGATCATAGGTCTGTGTGCCTAAGGGGAATGTCTACCCGGAGTCTGTGTTATGGAGTTCTCAGTTCTGTAATATGCTGTCTCACTTGTACTCTTCGGCCGTTTACTAGATCAGGAGTCAATCTCCAAGCCTCCATCCCCAAGGCCTGTTCCATGTGTTTTAAAAGCAGGATAAAACATTGAGGCAGACAGAGTGAATGGAATCAGCCGAAGAGAAGTGGTCAGAGGGGAGGATACAGTAGTAAGTGAACAGAGAGGGATTGCGTGGGAAGCAGCCTGAGATGTTCGGCCAATTGAGAGAGCAGAGCAGCGACAGTCCCAACCGTCACAGAGCTATGCTGGCTGCTGTTAAGCCTGTAGCCATTGATTAAGACTGCTAATCAGATTAATGAGATAAAGGAGTTGAGGAGGGCAGGCTGAATCTGATGCTGAGGGAGAGGTGAGGATGTCGTGTCTCTACTTTGGCCCCCAGGAGGGGGCTGGAGCTGTTGTGACAGAAGGGGTGTATGTGTGTAATTGGTGTGACTCATCGGTGCATGACTAGTGTGAGAACCCAGGGTGAGATCTGAGACACTCTGCCATGGCCTGAGAGCAACATCTCCCATACCAAAACATACCACAGTATATACAGCACAGTATGCACGGAGTATACCAAACATTAGGAACATCTTCCTAATATTGAGTTGCAACCCCCTTTTGTCCTCAGAACAGCCTCAATTCATCGGCGTATGGACTATGCAAGGTGTCGAAAGCTTTCCACAGGGATGCTGGGCCATGTTGACTCCAATGCTTCCCACAGTTGTCAAGTTGGCTGGATGTCCTTTGGGTGGTGGACCATTCTTGATACACAAGGGAAACTGTTGAGTGTAAAAAATCCAGCAGCGTTGCAGTTCTTCACACAAACCGGTGCGCCTGGAACCTACTACCATACCCTGTTCAAAGGCACTTAAATATTTTGTCTTGCCTATTCACCCTCTGAATGGCACACATACACAATCAATGTCTCAATTGTCTCAAGGCTTAAAAATCCTTCTTTAACCTGCCGCCTCCCCTTCATCTACAGTGAGTGAATTGGATTTAGTGACATCAATAAGGGATCATAGCTTTCACCTGATAAGTCTGTCATGGAAAGAGCAAGTGTTCTTAATGTTTTGCATATTCTGTGTATACAGACTACGCTCACACTAAATGTATACTGTTTTCACGTCAGTTCACACACTTACAGTACTGTTAAAGGCAATTATTTTGTTAATTTCCTGCATTTCTACACATTTTGCATGCTTATGCCCTGTTCTTATGCTATCTGAGTGACTCAAACGTTATAACAAAATCAATGGGGACCCAATGCCATTACATTTTTGGAATTAGTGAGCATTTCTCCTTTCCAAGATAATCCATCCACCTGACAGGTATGGCAAGAAGTTTCAGGAAGTCCATGGCCCAGTTGATCAGGGCGGGGTTCAGTTTAATGATGAGCTTGGATGGTACTGTGGTGTTGAAGGCTGAGCTGTAGTCAATGAACAGCATTCTTACATAGGTGTTTCTCTTGTCCAGATGGGATAGGGCATTGTGAAGTGCAATGGAGATTGCTTCATTTGTGGATCTATTGGGGCGGTATGCAAATTTAGTGGGTCTAGGGTGTTTGGTAAGGTGGAGGTGATATGATCCTTAACTAGACTCATAGCACTTCATGATGACAGAAGTGATTGCTATGGGGTGATAGTAATTTAGTTAAGTTACATTTGCTTTCTTGCGTACCCGAACAATGGTGGGCATCTTGAAGCAAGTGGGGACAGCAGACTGGGATAGGGAGAGATTCAATATGTCTGTAAACACTCCAGCCAGCTGTTCTGCGCATGGTCTGAGGACGCGGTTTGGGATGCCATTTGGGCCGGCAACCTTGTGAGGGTTATGAGAGCTCACAGTCCTTGGGTGCGGCCTGTGTTGGCGGGCACTGTGTTATCCTCAAAGCGGGCGAACAAGGTGTTTAGCTTGTCCAGGAGCAAGACGTCGGTGTCCGCGGCATGGCTGGTTTTCCCTTAATAATCCGTGATTGTCTGGAGTCCCTGCCCACATACGTCTCGTGTCTGAGCCGATGAATTGCGACTCCACTTTGTCTCTGTACTGACATTTTTGCCTGTTTGATTGTCTTACAGGGGGCAGAACTGGAATGTTTGTATTCAATCATATTCCCAGTCACCTTGGCGTGGTTAAATGCAGTGGTTCACGCGTTCAGTTTTGCGTGAATGCTGCTATCTATCCACCGTTTTTGATTTTGATAGGTTTTAATCGTCACAGTGGGAACAACATCCCCTATACACTTCCTGATTAACTCCGTCACCGTGTCAGTGTATACATCAATGTTATTCTGAGGCAACCCAGAACATATCCCTGTCCGCGTGATCAAAACAGTCTTGAAGCATGGATTTCGATTGGTCAGACCAGTGTTAAATAGACATTAGCACAGGTACTTCCTGTTTGAGTTTATGCCTGTAGGAAGGGAGGAGCAAAATGGAGTCGTGATCTGATTTGCCGAAGGGAGGTCGGGGTAGGACCTTTTAGCCGTCCCGGAACGGGAGAGTAACAACGGTCAAGAGTTTTTGAAGTGCTAGTACTGCAGGTGATGTGTTGATAGATCTTCGGTAGTGTTTTCCTCAGTTTTGCTTTTTGAAGGTCCTCAGCTGGACAGAAGCGGTGGATGGTGTGCACGCCTCCTGAGTCGGACTAAAAGTCCACTCCGAATACCTCTTCTCCGCCGGCGGCGTCTTGGCGCAGCCTCTGGGATAAATTCAATCCCTTTGGAAGGTACGAAACATATATCCAAAAGTTATTTCCGGCTGAAAATGTGAAGAGCAATCTGGGCTAGTAACTTGAGAAATAATGCATTACTTCCGGCGCCGACAGAGATGGCCGCCTCGCTTCGCGTTCCTAGGAAACTATGCAGTATTTTGTTTTTTTACGTGTTATTTCTTACATTTGTACCCCAGGTAATCTTAGGTTTTATTACATACAGTCGGGAGGAACTACTGGATATAAGAGCAACGTCAACTCACCATCATTACGACCAGGAATACGACTTTCCCGAAGTGGATCCTCTGTTTTGCCCACCACCCAGGACAATGGATCGGATACCAGCCGGCGAACCAAAACAACGTCGTCGTAAAAGGGGCAGACGAAGCGGTCTTCTGGTCAGGCTCCGGAGACGGGCACATCGCGCCCAGCTCCCGAGCATACTACTCGCCAATGTCCAGTCTCTTGACAACAAGGTTGATGAAATCCGAGCAAGGGTATCATTCCAGAGAGACATAAGAGATTGTAACGTTCTTTGCTTCACAGAAACATGGCTCACTCGTGACACGCTATCGGAGTCGGTACAGCCAGCTGGTTTCTTCACGCATCGCGCCGACAGAAACAAGCATCTTTCTGGTAAGAAGAGGGGCGGGGGATATGCCTTATGATTAACGAGACGTGGTGTGATCATAACAACATACATGAACTCAAGTCCTTCTGTTCACCCGACTTAGAATTCCTCACAATCAAAAGTCGACCACATTATCTACCAACATAATTCTCTTCGATTATAATCACAGCCGCATATATTCCCCCCAAGCAGACACATCGACCGCCCTGAACAAACTTTATTTGACTCTATGTAAACTGGAAACCACATATCCTGAGGCTGCATTCATTGTAGCTGGGGATTTTAATAAGGCTAATTTGAAAACAAGACTCCCTAAATTCTATCAGCATATCGATTGTGCTACCAGGGCTGGTAAAACCCTGGATCATTGTTATTCTAACTTCCACGACGCATATAAGGCCCTCCCCCGCCCTCCTTTTGGAAAAGCTGACCACGACTCCATTTTGTTGCTCCCAGCCTATAGACAGAGACTAAAACAGGAAGCTCCCGCGCTCAGGTCTGTTCAACGCTGGTCCGACCAATCTGATTCCACGCTTCAAGATTGCTTCGATCACGTGGATTGGGATATGTTCCGCACTGTGTCAAACAACAACATTGACGAATACGCTGATTCGGTGAGCCAGTTTATTAGCAAGTGCGTGGGCGAAGTCGTACCCACAGCAACTATTAAAAAATTCCCAAACCAGAAACCGTGGATTGATGGCAGCATTCGCACGAAACTGAAAGCGCGAACCACTGCTTTTAACCAGGGCAAGGTGACCGGAAACATGACCAAATACAAACAGTGTAGCTATTCCCTCCGCAAGGCAATCAAACAAGCTAAGCGTCAGTATAGAGACAAAGTAGAGTCGCATTTTCAACGGCTCAGACACAAGAGGTATGTGGCAGGGTCTACAGTCAATCACGGATTACAAAAAGAAAACCAGCCCGGTCGCAGACCAGGATGTCTTGCTCCCAGACAGACTAAACAACTTCTTTGCTCGCTTTGAGGACAATACAGTGCCACTGACATGGCCCGCTACCAAAACCTGTGGACTCTCCTTCACTGCAGCCGACGTGAGTAAAACATTTAAACGTGTTAACCCTCGTAAGGCTGCAGGCCCAGACGGCATCCCCAGCCGCGTCCTCAGAGCATGCGCAGACCAACTGGCTGGTGTGTTTACGGACATATTCAATCAATCCTTATCCCAGTCTGCTGTTCCCACATGCTTCAAGAGGGCCACCATTGTTCCTGTTCCCAAGAAAGCTAAGGTAACTGAGCTAAACGACTACCGCCCCGTAGCACTCACTTCCGTCATCATGAAGTGCTTTGAGAGACTAGTCAAGGACCATATCACCTCCACCCTACCTGACACCCTAGACCCAGTCCAGTTTGCTTACCACCCCAATAGGTCCACAGACGACGCAATCGCAACCACACTGCCCTAACCCATCTGGACAAGAGGAATACCTATGTGAGAATGCTGTTCATCGACAAAGCAACTACTGTCCACATCGACGGGACAGTAGTGGAGAGGGTAGTACGTTTTAAGTTCCTCGGCGTACACATCACAGACAAACTGAATTGGTCCATCCACACAGACAGCGTGGTGAAGAAGGCGCAGCAGCGCCTCTTCAACCTCAGGAGGCTGAAGAAATTCGGATTGTCACCAAAAGCACTCACAAACTTCTACAGATGCACAATCGAGAGCATCCTGTCGGGCTGTATCACCGCCTGGTACGGCAACTGCTCCGCCCACAACCGTAAGGATCTCCAGAGGTTAGTGAGGTCTGCACAATGCATCACCGGTGCAAACTACCTGCCCTCCAGGACACCTACACCACCCGATGTCACAGGAAGGCCATAAAGATCATCAAGGACAACAACCACCCGAGCCACTGCCTGTTCACCCCGCTATCATCCAGAAGGCGAGGTCAGTACAGGTGCATCAAAGCAGGGACCGAGAGACTGAAAAACAGCTTCTATCTCAAGGCCATCAGACTGTTAAACAGCCACCACTAACATTGAGTGGCTGCTGCCAACATACTGACTCAACTCCAGCCACTTTAATAATGGGAATTGATGGAAATGTATGTAAAAATGTATCACTAGCCACTTTAAACAATGCCACTTAATATAATGTATATGTATATACTGTACTCTATATCATCTACTGGATCTTGCCATCTTTATGTAATACATGTATCACTAGCCACTTTAAACTATGCACTTTTATGTTTACATACCCTACATTACTCATCTCATATGTATATACTGTACTCTATACCATCTACTGCATGTTGCCTATGCCGTTCTGTACCATCACTCATTCATATATTTTTACGTACATATTCTTCATCCCTTTACACTTGTGTGTATAAGGTAGTTGTTGTGAAATTGTTAGGTTAGATTACTCGTTGGTTATTACTGCATTGTCGGAACTAGAAGCACAAGCATTTCGCTACACTCGCATTAACATCTGCTAACCATGTGTATGTGACAAATAAAATTGTATTTTATTTGAAAAAGTATAGTACTGCTAAGTTGCTTAGGAGCCTGAAACAAGGTGGCATTTAGAGATTTAATTGCATTGACAGGAAGAAGCTGTCTTATTCACACAGGCTATTAATGTATAGTGAGTGGGAACGAGAGGCACATAGCTGCTCTCTGAAATACACAAATATAGAACACACCTGGGACATAAACAGTAAACATAAATACAAAAATTCATTCATACTGGATGTGCATGCACACACTCCCAACAGGAGCACTTCAAAACACACTAACACAGTGTTGACCGTGCCGCTTTTCCGCTCGGATTATAGCCTTGGCCTGCTCTCTGAGAACGCACTGCCTCCTCAGTACTGGCTGCCAGACCGACACACACACACACACACACACACACACACACACACACACACACACACACACACACACACACACACACACACACACACACACACACACACACACAGAGCCACCAGGCCTTCCACCTCACCCCTATGCCAAGGTCAATGGCAATGCTCACATCAACCTTACCTCTCATGTTCAACCAAACCCCAGTGACTATACATACGACTTAACGACTAATCTCCTGCGTAGGTTAATGTATCTTATTTCCTCCTTGATTCCTATTTTGGCTACTACTGCATTATTTTTGTTGAGGAGATAAAATTACCTATTTATTCAAGGCATTATGGTTAGGCATAAGGTTAGCAGTGTGGTAAAGGGTTAGGTTTAAATCAGATTTTAAGAAGATATATTTAAGAAATAGGTGGGGTTTAGCCATAATTATGACTGTGAATGTGGACCTCATGATACCCCACTCCTTTTCAAATGTTGACATACCCACATACACACACGGTGGGTGGCCTTATGTTGCTCCTCCACCAGCCGTGCAGATGCATGCGGTTTATTACGTAAACGCCAACAACGTTGCGTGTGGGAATGGAACGCGGCAGAGGTAGAAGGAACACAGCAGAATCCCATAGAATAATGACAAAACACAGTCCCTCAACACATACTTCCTGTGTTTTGCTGCTGGGATTCCCTGAGCCTGATTCTTGTCAGTGGTGCTTTCTCAGCTGGGGTTTGTATTGTTTCAATCTCCTCTCCATCACTCCAGGACCGCTCTCTCCTGCCTGGTAAAATATACGCCTGATTCCCCTGTTTTGTCATGGCTCTGCTGGCGTGATACACAGATGGTAATGGAGGCCTCAGCCCCCTTGTGCTCTCTTTCTCCCCCTCTCTCTCCACCTCCACATTTGCCTCATTCCCTCCTTATCTCCAGCCGGCTGCCCTAGTGTTTGCATGGCACTCCATGGAGAGATTACCGGGGCCCCGGTGGTTTTGCCGTAGCGGTAACGCACCTGGTAACAGTGTAAATATTGTGACATCTCTCCCTCTCTCTCTCTCTCTCTCTCTCTCTCTGTCTATCTCTTTCTCTCTCACTGTCTCCCTCTCGCTCTCTGTCTGTCTCCCTCTCCCTGTCTGTCTCTCTCTCTTTCTCTTATCTATCTCTCCCTCCCCTCCTTTCTCCCTGCGCCAGTACTCCGCTGCGACGGATGGCCTGCTTAATGAAGTGCCATCTCTAATCTTTAAATATTTAGTCTGCTTTAATGAGGGAGATTATATTTGAATGTTTTTCTCTGGGAGGCTGATGATGAAGAGAGGAATCATTTTTTTCCTCGTCTCTCTCAGCGGCACCGAGCGGTCTTGGTGTGTCCTCTTCTGTCCTCTCAACTAAGACCATGGTCTCAAACTCAATATAGATATTTTTTAGCCGTCCATCTGGCTAACAAAGCCATGCCTGCCAGTGCTGTGTGTGTTCATTGCTTCCCAGGAACTATCAAGCTATTGAATGACAGGAGGGGGAGAGTTTTGTGAATACATTTGCTAGTCAAAGGTAATCAAGTTGAACTAAGTCACCATAAATGGAAAGACCTAAACTAAAAGCTTACAGTAATTATCTCGTGTTTCCAGTCTATGAGAAGAGCTCCCTCTGTCTTTCTATCATACGCTGAAATGGGGAAATACATTTTATTAAACTCAGCAAAAAAAAGAAATGTCCCTTTTTCAGTCTTTCAAAGATAATTCGTAAAAATCCGTGTAGCTTCACAGATCTTTATTGTAAAGGGTTTTAATGCTGTTTCCCATGCTTATTCAATAAAACATAAACAATTAATGAACATGCACCTGCGGAACGGTCATTAAGCCACTAACAGCTTACAGACAGTAGGCAATTAAGGTTACAGTTATGAAAACTTAGGACACTAAAGAGGCATTTTTACTGACTCTGAAAAACACCAAAAGAAAGATGCCCAGGGTCCCTGCTCATCTGCGTGAACGTGCCTTAGGCATGCTGCAAGGAGGCATGAGGACTGCAGATGTGGCCAGGGAAATAAATTGCAATATCTGTACTGTGAGACGCCTAAGACAGCGCTACAGGGAGACAGGACGGACAGCTGATCGGCAGACCACGTGTAACACCTGCACAGGATCAGTACATCCGAACATCACACCTGCAGGACAGGTACAGGATGACAACAACAACTGCACGAGTTACACCAGGAACGCACAATCCCTCCATCAGTGCTCGGACTGTCCGCAATAGGCTGAGAGAGGCTGGACTGAGGGCTTGTAGGCCTGTTGTAAGGCAGGTCCTCACCAGATATCACTGGCATCAACGTTGCCTATGGGCACAAACCCACCGTCGCTGGACCAGACAGGACTGGCAACAAGTGTTCTTCACTGACGAGTCGTGGTTTTGTCTCACCAGGGGAGATGGTCGGATTCGCGTTTATCGTCGAAGGAATGAGCGTACACCGGGGCCTGTACTCTGGAGCGGGATCGATTTGGAGGTGGAGGGTCCATCATGGTCTGGGGCGGTGTGTCACAGCATCATCGGACTGAGGTTGTTGTCATTGCAGGCAATCTCAATGCTGTGCTTACAGGGAAGACATCCTCCTCCCTCATGTGGTACCCTTCCTGCAGGCTCATCCTGGAGGGTTGACCCTCCTGCTAGACAGGAATGTCCGTGTTCTGCCATGGCTAGCGAAGAGTCCGGATCGCAATCCCATTGAGCACGTCTGGGACGTGTTGGATCAGAGGGTGAGGGCTAGGGCCATTCCCTCCAGAAATGTCTGGGAACTTGCAGGTGCCTTGGTGGAAGAGTGGGGTAACATCTCACAGCAAGAACTGGCAAATCTGGTGCAGTCCATGAGGAGGAGATGCACTGCAGTACTTAATGCAGCTGGTGGCAACACCAAATACTGACTGTTACTTTTGATTTTGACCCCCACTTTGTTCAGGGACACATTATTCCATTTCTGTTAGTCACATGTCTGTGGAACTTGTTCAGTTTATGTCTCAGTTGTTGAATCTTATGTTCATACAAATATTTACACATGTTAAGTTTACTGAAAATAAACGCAGTTGACAGTGAGAGGATGTTTCTTTTTTTGCTGAGTTTATAACAGTCGGTGCTGGCTCACATAGCAGTCCGTGTTATGATCTACTCATAACTCCAATAGAGCGTTGCTAGTCAGGAAGAGATAATGATCAGAATGGTTGGATCATTGTTCGTGGTTTTTCTATGAACTCCATCTATTAACTATCATTTCCTTTAGATGTTGACCTTTGCTGTTTTATTACTGCACTCAATTGTGAACGTGTTGTAGTTGAACATTAGCTGATAGGTACTATTTAAAATACTATAGATTACCACTTTTTTTTGCTTTCATGGGCTTTGTAGCACCCTTGGGGCCGGTTTCCCAGACACGGATAAAGCCTAGTCCCAAACTAAAAAGCATTCTCAATGGAGAATCTACATTGTAATTGACTTTAAGTCCATGACTAGTTTTAATCTGTATCTGGGAAAACGGCCCAGTTTTAATGCCCAAAGTTTATATGATTATAAAAAAATATATAGGCGAGCATGTTCTAATCTATCTATTACCATAGACTCCTTGCCTGGCCTCCAGCTAAAGAGAATATATCCACAGTGTTTGAAGCCAGACAAACTCCATGGCAACGAAGGAGAAAATGAATGAAAAGAGGGACTTATCTGAGTCCAGAACACTACATTATAGTCCTGCGGTATGAGAGAGGAGAGAGCTCTTCTATTGACCCTCATACAAATTCATAACCCGCTAAACAAACACACACAGAGTTCAGCTTTCATGTAACACTGGGGAAATCCGGCAGATCTGTCGCTCTCATCGTTGCTGAACAACCTTATTCCAAGATCACTCAACAACAAGGAACAAACGTGCAGAGAAATACAACCGACGCTCCTGCCTGCTTGTTTCATGTTGGGTGTCAGCGCTGCTCACAGTCTACCGGGCGTGCTGTTCAGTTGGAACCCCTTAGGGGGATGGATGGATGGAGAGAGGGAGGGAGTGCATTGCCTCCCAGAATTTGATGGTCAGCATTCCTCTGATTGGGCTTTTGGGTGCATGACCCCGGGGTCCGAACAGAGGAGGGTTGAAGAGGGGGAGGACTTCATGTTTTCCTTTCTTCCCTTTGTTCCGTCTGCTTTTTGGTTCACAGAGCAAACACAGTGGTTCTCGTCTCTCTTGATATTCCAGTAGATGGACATGCATCTGATCAACGCAGCAGGCTTCTCGATACATCCTTTCGGCTGGGTGAATTACACACACATATACAGTTTCTCTCAATTTATCCGATTCAATTCAGGCCAGCCATGTACCCTAATCTAAGAACCCTATGCCTTATTTAGGAGATAAATATTCATGGTAACCTCCACTTAAAGTATTTAATTGTTTAAACCTGGATCTCCAAGAGCAGCATTTTAAGTCTATTGCACTCAGTCTTGCCATTGGCCCTCACAAAATGCAATTTGAGGCTTCGCTTTTTTTACCCCATCTATCAGGGCTTCCAGTTAGGCTCTTTGTAAGTGTTGGATGGATAAGTCATAGGTTAGACTGACCATGAGGCAGCGCACCTGTGAGTGAATAAATAAGACACCCCTGGGGCCACATAACAGTCCCCTGCCCTTCTCTCCTGTTGCCTTCAAAGGAGCCCAATCATTGTGTTACTGTGGGCCTATCTCCCCCTACCGGTGGGTTCCTGCATTGAATGTACTGACTTGGTAGGATGAAGTTGTTGCCACTAGACATTTACATTTTACATTTAAGTCATTTAGCAGACGCTCTTATCCAGAGCGACTTACAAATTGGAAAGTTCATACATATTCATCCTGGTCCCCCCGTGGGGAATGAACCCACAACCCTGGCGTTGCAAGCGCCATGCTCTACCAACTGAGCCACACGGGACCACACACTAGACAATGATGTAAGTAGTGCGTCCGTCCCCCGTCCCCCCTCCATGGTTAAAGTTATTAGGGTAGGGTAATCTGATCCTAGACCTGTGTCTTAGGTCAACTCCTCATCATCTTGCCTGGATGGATCTGTGGAATGTGAGGCACCAGTAGAAACAGCGGCCTCCCACCGGGCCCTCTGGTACACCGTAGCCTCAGGTCAGGGGTCAGTCGAATGGTGTGGACAGGATGCATGCTGGTCCTTAATAGAGACGCTCGTAAGAGCACACCCAGGTGTAGGACTGCAATGGTGTGTGTGTGTGTGTGTGTGTGTGTGTGTGTGTGTGTGTGTGTGTGTGTGTGTGTGTGTGTGTGTGTGTGTGTGTGTGTGTGTGTGTGTGTGTGTGTGTGTGTGTGTGTGTGTGTGTGTGCTTACGTAGACTGAAGCCTTATTCGCTATCATACAATCTGGCAGCATTCTTAAATCCTTTCTATATCAAATAACATCTGTTATCGTCTGATCTGTCATTCCCTCTGACCTCTGCTTCCCTGTGTTATCTCGCCTCATCTAAAAACACATGACTGCACTCTTCCAAGTGTAAAGAAAATACATCAATAATTTAAACTACCATAATTAATTACAGGGCATCTGTCCGGCATATGGATAGTTTGGTATGTAATGCTCTGTGTGATTTGAAGTATTATCAGGGACTTTCCAACCCAGGAACCCATCTGGTCCTGTGATAGAGGTCGTCAGAGTCCCCTCATTTCCACTCTTTATCTGCATGCCTTTCTATATACTGTAGCTTCTATAGTCAGGATGCAGTAAAATAAGGAGAGGCTTTGAAAGAGAAAGGCTTACCTTTCTTTCTAGGAAAAATCTCTCTGTGGGCTTTATGTTCCAGATCGGCGCTCGTTCAGGATGAGCTTGCTCAGTTTGTTTTTGATGCCCAATATACTCTCTTGCGCACTTTATCTCTCTTTCACACACCTTTGAGAGAGAACCCCCCCCCCCCCCACATACCTCCCCAGCTCCCACTTGCTGCCCTGTTTGTGTCTGCTGATCCAGTCTGTAGCAGGGTGGGGGTCTGTGGGATTAGTAGTCGGAGTCTCTCCTTCTCTCTCTGGTTTAGTCCTCCCTCCCCAGTGTGAGCCAGACTATCCCGTGGTGAGGAGGAGGACCTAATACGGTTCAAGCCTGCTCCTCCAGCGGTCTGCAGCCTCAGCATTTAGGCTTTATAAGCTGCTCAGGGCGATAGCCCCAGGGCCACTGCTACTGACAGGAGACAGCTGGAAGGGAGCGGTCTCTATAAACTATATAAGGAGGAGTGGAGCAGGAAGCTCAATGAATCAGTTTGGCCTTGGTATGAAATGGTCAGTGACCAGCTCATTTCCCTCTCCTCTCCCCCACATCGTTGGGCTTAACAGTCCTGGACCTGCTCTTGGGGCCGGTTTCTGTCTTAAATGTCAGCTGTAAAATCTGTCAGATTCACTGGGAGCCCTGTGGGACTCGGGGTTGTGTTCAGGGTCAAACGCTCTGTCTCTTTCTGTTTTTCTCTCTTACCCGAAGGCTTGTCTGTGTGGCTGGGAGGATGACTGGGCACTATGTAGATAGAAGATACACTGAACACCTACTCTTTAGATGGGGAAATCTCAGCACTGCATTCTCATATTCTCTTTCTTTCTGCTCTCTCCCTCACAGGTTTTCCTGCCTGACCGACCTCATCAGATAAGACACACACGCCTTTTTTCAGGTGAGACCTCTCTGCTTCCTCCTGTCATAACACCACCTCAAACCTATCACCTCTTATATACCATTGTTTACCCCACAGTCTCAGTCAGATCCTTACCCTAGTCGTTATTAACCCCCCTCCATACTTTTCCAGGTATGACCACCACCTCTCTACAGAGAGCAGTAGTAACAAAACATTACTTCAGAGGACAAGGTGACACTGACCCATCGTTCCCTTCGTTAGCCCGCCCAACCCAGTGCCGCCTCCTCACCCAGTCTCTGTGCCCCTGTGGGAGGAGGAGGAGGACCCTGTGTTGTTGTGATTTGTCTCCCTGCAGCCAGTTGGAGGGGAAGTGGTCAACGAGGTGAGGCTGTTCTCAGGCTAAGAATAGAGCAGGTTCCTGTTTCAGGATGCCCCCCCCCCCCCCCCCGTTCACACTGAGGCTGATGGGTTGGGTCTGCGTTGAGGGAGGGAGGTCCGCTCCAGAGCGCCATGTCTCTGAGAGGTTCTGTGTCAGGGGCGGAGGGTTGGGGGATGCAGGGGGTTCAGAGCGGAAGCACCATGAGGGTTTCTCTTGTTACATCATAGTCAGGGGGGGATCTCTGTCAAGATCTTTCTCTCTCCTTCCTCAAGTTCTTGCTTACCTTTTTCTTTGTCACTCCTCATTGTCCATTCTGGATCTCTCTCTCTGGCTGCGTGTTCATCTCCCTCTGTGTTTTACTCCGTCTTTGTTTCTGTCGGTCAAGGTGCCTTTGTCAAAGCCAAGGCTTAGTTAGCACTTCTGAGAGAAAAATGATCCTTTAAGTGCTTGCCCAGGGGCATGGTGGATGACATTGATCATGTCAGGGAAACTTTGATAGATTGCAGCATCCTGTTTATAATGCAGGGCTGTGAGAGTCTGTCTTGGCTTCGGACTCGATGTCTGTTTTTTTTGTTAATAACGAACTGATATGGGCTACTTGTTTTGCTCTTTGAAGTTAACCACATATTTGTATTTGCACTGTAGCGCCATGTTGGCTTCTTCCAGTTCCCCCACAGTGATAAATGATCCAGCCAGTCTACAGGGACTGTTTCACTGCTGCTGTATGGATTTGCGGGAGCTAGTTTCGTAACCTGGTCTCAGTGGAATCAACCCCAGCCCACTGCAGGTGGAATGGCTTAAATCTCCGGTGGCTCCCATTTAAGGCAGGTGTTGTTCTGGAGATATTTCCCAGTTTACTTACACACTGACAGTGAGCAGCTCTCGCGGCATTGTGCTCCCTGACCCCCCCCCCCTCCGGAGCTACCACTGTGCGCCCTGTGTGCGACCGGCTGCAATCGTAAACAAAATCTTGTGCTGTGCAGCGTTGGCCCACATTTGAGATTGTGAACACCCTCAGCCACCCACCCACACAGCCATATAATCATTAACGTTTAAGGTCAGAGTTTTCCTTTCACACCTGTAACGCTATCTTTGTGGAGGAAGAGAGTGCGGGAGGAGGTTCTGGTTCAGGTTCTGGCGTGGCTATTTTGGGCTCCATGAGAAAATGTGTTCATGACACAGGGCTTCGGAGATGGCCTGGTTTTGAGTAGGGGGAGGGGACCTGGTGGGAAATTCACGAGGCTGCAATTTTTAGGCCATATGGAAACATCATAAAATCAGATGATCAGTCAACTGACCCTGCCTCATGTTCCGACTTGTTCTTTGAAGACGTAGGGTTTTGGGCCACTGTCAGCAAGCAGACGACGTGTACCCACTTGGAACAACTCAGTCCGACAGGAAGTTACACCCTTAAGGTTTTATAACTGCCTTTGATTTATTATGCTGTTAGCTGAGCAGTTTTTGAAAGTGCAAACAAATAATTTTTGTATATCAATGTCAAGTTAACATGTATTTGTACTTTTAATTGAATTGCTGTCTTTGTTGGCCCTGCTTCACCACTTTTCCTTCGATTTCTGTTTTACGTTGTCATGAGAAAGACATTATCCTGAGGACACATTTTGGATACGAGAACATGGTGTGATCTGATGTGCACTTACCCTACTCCTTCTTTCTCTCTCTCTCTTTCTTTCTGCCCCTCCTTCAGGCTTTTTCCCCTCTGCCGCCCCCAAGATGAGCAGGCTGGGCCTCCACAGGGGGCAGTGTTCAGGGCTGCGCCCCAGCCCCACCGACCCCCAGCCGAGAAGCTGCTGAACGTAACGCACACGCACAGCAGTACAGCCACACACACACACACACACACACACACAGAACCTGAGAGCAGGAGCTACACACCCACGATAGGGTCGAGATACAACCAGTGTCTCCTGATAACGGCCGTGTTTACATGTGTACAAGGGAGTGGTGTGGTGTTCCGTGACGGAGAGAGGAGAGAGATCCGCCAAGAGGAGGGGAGCGAGCGGAGGAGGAGGAGTGTGAGGAACACACAGAGAGAGAAACCCAATCCTCTTCGGTAGCAGAGCGGCGGACGGGCGAGCCTGGGAGAAAGAGAGAGAGAGGGAGGAGAGTGCAGAGTTAGAGGGAGCCCTAAGTCCAGCGCAGACTGAGTCAGAGCAGCCAGCCAGGCAGGCAGCGCGTCCTGCATCCAGAGAGGTGGAGAGACGAGCAGGGCCCCAGACGGAGAGTCATGGGCTATGCGGGCCATGGTGACCTAGAGTAAATGGCTATTCCTCAGCACAGCTTGGTGCCAGTGTCTGGAGCTCAACCCTCCCCCTCCTCCTCTTCTTGTGTCCCTGTCAGCTGCTGTGCCACGCTGCTGTTTGTCCCCGGCACTGCCTTCTGCTCTGCCCCTGTCGTGCTGCGGCCATGGTGGCCAGCCTGTGGAAGCTGGTGCGGGGCGTCAGGCAACTGGAGCTCCATC
This sequence comes from Salvelinus alpinus, assembly GCF_045679555.1. Lineage (NCBI taxonomy): Eukaryota > Metazoa > Chordata > Actinopteri > Salmoniformes > Salmonidae > Salvelinus > Salvelinus alpinus. Next base: position 47,285,254 of record NC_092088.1, read on the forward strand.
GCCTCATCCTGGTGCTCATCGTCTTCTGCCTCCTCTCCATGGCCTTCTTGGCCTACTACGTCAGCAACAGCCCCAAGATCAAGGAGGCACCCCCGCTGCCCTTCAGTGACTGCGGGGGGGTGGCTGTGGGAGGGGGGCAGCGGGAGCCCCTCTTCCTGCCTCGCTCGGGTCGATTGCGCCAGGTGAAGGCCATGGACAACTCTCGCACGGACCCGGTGGTGCTGGTGTTTGTAGAGAGCATCTACTCTCAGCTGGGCCAGGAGATCGTGGCCATCCTGGAGTCCAGCCGATTCCGCTACCGCACCGAGATCGCCCCGGGGAAGGGAGACATGCCCACGCTGACTGAGCGCAACCGCGGCCGATACGCCCTCGTTATCTACGAGAACTTGCTGAAGTACGTCAACCTGGACGCCTGGAACCGCGACCTGCTGGACAAGTACTGCGTGGAGTACAGTGTAGGCATCATCGGCTTCTTCAAGGCCAACGAGAACTCGCTGCTCAGCGCCCAACTCAAGGGCTTCCCTCTCTTTCTGCACTCCCACCTGGGCCTGAGGGACTACCGCATCAACCCCAACGCCCCTCTGCTTTACATCACCAGACCTAATGAGGTGGAGCAGGGCCCCCTTCCCGGGGACGACTGGACCGTGTTCCAGTCCAACCACTCCACCTACGAGCCTGTCCTCCTGGCCAGCACCAAGTCCTCTGACGCCCTGGCCCACCTGGGGCCACTCAGGGCTATGCACTCCACCGTGGTCCAGGACCTGGGGCTTCACGACAGCATCCAGAGGGTCTTGTTTGGAAACAACCTGTCCTACTGGCTGCACAAGCTGGTGTTTGTGGACGCCATCGCCTACCTGACGGGCAAGCGGCTCTGCCTCTCGCTGGAGCGCCACCTGCTGGTGGACGTGGACGACATCTTCGTGGGCAAGGAGGGCACCCGCATGAAGGTGACCGACGTAGAGGTGGGTTCACTCGGTCTTTCTTTCTCTCACACTCTCCCTCTCTGCTCTCATGGTAGGCCTGTATGTGAGGCTCAATTCATTTGCCTAGGTTCACTGTCAGTGGTAATTAAGATTGTGTAAAGATTATTAATCACGAGGAAACACAGACTATTCCAAAAAGGAAGATTATTTCAGTCTGTCACCTTAACAAGTGTAGATGTTTCTGTTAAAGCACCCTTTGAGGATGTTAAGAAAGTGCGTCTTTCCTACTCCTTGCACCATGGGACACACGGTTGAACATATTGATTTCCAATGCCATTCTCCGTAAGGTGTGACTTGCTTCTAAGGCAAGGCCAAATAAAGGCTAGCGTTTATTAGGATGAATCGCAACAGGATCTGTCTCTTCTGCCATTAGTCTCGTAAGTCTTTTATCTGGTTGTTAGCATGCTACTGTGTCAAATAGATTTACGTGTGTTCTCTTCACTTTGAGAAAACCACTACTGGACGACGTTAAGGCTTTTCCAGTCTTAATCAAAACCTTATTTGAAGTGACAAAAACAGATGTGTGAGAGTCTCCAGTACATCACAGCTCTCTTAATGGGTTTTCTCGCCGCTCTATATAGCTGTTGAACACATTTAACCCGCGTCAGCAGTTTGCAATGCAGAAAAGCGAGCCACGTTGCCTGGAGGGCCACTCTGCCAAATGCATCAAACTAAATTAACACAATTAATGGGAAATAATAGGAGTATTAATTAGGATTTAGCACTGATAACAGGGATGCAGTTTAGAGAGTAATGGGGGACGGTACAAGGGGGCAAACTTGTCGCTTCAGCAAAAAGGGACCTGCTCACTCCGAGCGTGTCTCCTTCCCCACGAGTGGTAGGGGGGTGGGCAGGGGGAGGTACAGGGCAACCACGAGTCGTTCAGTCAGTTAATGAGCCTGTCATCAACTAAACCTGACAGGGTTGGTACCAGGCAGTTGCATAAATAAGGGCATATGGAAGGAGAAAATGTACTGTTGGCACCGCCGCTGTGTTTAGTTATCACACCACCGGTTAAACATTTCTGCTTAATTGCTCCTGTGGAAATTGTATGACTAATAGACCATTGACGTCTCAGGCAGCCGAGTCAGGTACATGCTTTTGAGGCCATTCTCTAAATGGAGAAAGCAACATTACATTACGAGTATATATGGATTAATTGTGGAGCACAGAATAGAACAGCCAAGGTAGTGTAGTCGGAAGAATGGCCCATTGATTTTGCTCACCTCAATCTTCTGAACAGAAGTGGTCCTCTCTGAAAGGATTGGCCAACTTGGTCTCTCGAGCATCAAGTCAATGGAACCACTTACCACTTTCTAATGTGTTAAAGATGCTGAAATGTATTTGATGTCTTTCCAAATTACGTTTTCACCACAGCATATTGATCCAGACAGTTATATACTACATGACCAAAAGTATGTGGACACCAGCTTGTCGAACTTCCCATTCCAAAATCATGATCATTAATATGGAGTTGGTCCCCCCTTTGCTGCTATAACAGCCTCCACTCTTCTGGGAAGGCTTTCCACTAGATGTTGGAACATTGCTGCTGGGATTGCTTCCATTCAGTCACAAGAGCATTAGTGAGGTCGGGCACTGATGTTGGGGAGTAGGCCTGGCTCGCAGTTGGCTTTCCAATTCATCCCAAAGGTGTTCGATGGGGTTGAGATTAGGGCTCTTGTGCAGGCCAGTCAAGTTCTTCCACATCGATCTTGATAAACCATTTCTGTACGGACCTCGCTTTGTGCACGGGGGCATTGTCATGCTGAAACAGGAAAGGACCTTCCACAAACTGTTGCCACATAGTTGGAAGCACAGAATCGTCTAAAATGTCATTGTATGCTGTAGCTTTAAGATTTCCGTTCACTGGAACTAATGGGCCTAGCCCAAACCATGAAAAACAGCCCTAGACCATTATTCTTCCTCCACAACACTTTACAGTTGCCGCTATGCATTGGGGCAGGTAGCGTTTTCCTGGCATCCACCAAACTCAGATTCGTCCGTCAGACGCGTTTCCACTGCGCCAGTGTCCAATGGCTGCGAGCTTTACACCACTCCAGCCGACGCTTGGCATTGCACATGGTGATTTTATGCTTGTGTGCGGCTGCTCAGCCATGAAAACCCATTTCATGAAGCTCCTAACGAGCAGTTATTGTGCTGACATTGCTTCCAGAGGCAGTTTGAAACTCATAGTGAGTATTGCAACCGAGGACAGACAAATTTCACCCGATACAGAACTTGGCAGTCCTGTTCTGTGAGCTTGTGTAGCCTACCACTTCGCAGCTGAGCCGTTGTTGCTTCTAGATGTTTCCACTTCACAATAACAGCACTTACAGTTGACCGGGACAGCTCTAGCTGGGCAGGGGCGTTGATAATCTCATCGATTTTGGTCAGGTTTCTTCCACCTGTCCTGACATGGTGTAAAATGTTGTGGCCTTTGCCATGCAGACTATAGTTTAATTACTGCTTTGTTGCCTTCCTGCACTACCACCTGGCCTCCTGTTCAACAAAGCAGCTTTAATCACCTCAAGCAGTTGTGAGGCGAGTAGCAGGGCATAAACAAGGCATGGCTAAAGGCGTCCGCATGCTTCCCAGCCGAAACACTTTGAAAGAGTTTGTGCATATATTATGATGACATTTTGTGACGTTTTTGTTTGTTTTGGACTTAGGTACGTTTTTGGGGGGATTGTTTGGTCACATTTCTTTTCTTGAGGCAAGCTGAAGTCGGTACCCGAAGTCTACGCCCCTTCGTCAGTGATTGGTCAACAATAGGAATTCTTCAGTAAAGTCTTTGTTGTCATTCAACGAGAGACGACTCGTTTTCAGGCAAATTTAGAAATACTGCACCAAACATCTTAGTTGGATTTATAATTGCGCGACTGCACACTCGAGCACACTCGTTCGATTTGCCTATCACTCGTTCGGCTAGCCACCAGCCGAACTGAAGCATGCTGATGCATTAATGGACCACTAATCTCGTCTATTTTCACTCTGGGGGTGCAGCCTCAGACTCCTAAACACTAAAGCTGATTTCCCATACACGCATACCCCTGTTCACTTTTCCATGGTGCATTTGATATGGTTGACTCCTTCGATGTAACGTCAGCGATACTCTATTTGCTTTAGATGGTTGAATTTACATACAGTGCACTTGGAGTGCATCCATATTCACTCCGGTTGGATGGGTACTCTCTCACCTTAGCATCTTAAATAGGCATTTATATTTCTCTGCCCATATGGTAAATGGCAGCTGCTGATGTTTGTCCTTGGCCATGTCCCCTTTCATCATCCTCCTGTTATGCAGGCCAGGTGGGAGTCCTGTTGACAGTCTAAGGTAGGGTCAGCCAATGCCCAGAGGCTTAAGTCAGATCATCACTGCAGGGTGAGGTTTTTAGCCAGCCCGGGGAATTCACAGTGTCTTTAGATTTTTCTCAAGACAATTCAAGCATATTGAGGTCAATGATCTGAAGAAGAAATAGAAGCGCACACAGACGGTGGAGACTGACTGACAAGGGCCCCCTGACCAACCCTTATACCCCAACCTCATTCTGTCCATCTGCCCTTCTGCGTACCCCAGCTCTCCCTACCTCTACTCTTATTTTCCAGGCTGGCACCAAGTTCTGTCTGTGTGCCCACAGGACAATGCCCCATACCTCATCCCCCTGTTTGGTCTCGCCTCTCTGTCCCGCATGTCCTCCTCAGAAACACTGAAGGACTTTTGAAGAAGAGGAGCAGTTGTTGTGGTGCTGGAGGAGACGGAGAAGATATCAGACGCTGCTGTTCAGTTACTGATCGCCGCTTGTCATCAGACATGAATTATGTCTTGATATGTCTGTGGGGAGACATATCTCTGTCAGCAAACCTCAGGTGCTCTTAGGCAGCCAATACTGAGACATGGATCATATTTCCATGCACACACAAACACACACACAGACCCCATAAACACTCATCCTAATCTGCAAGGAAAACAAACAGTGAATGCACACATGCTCAAGGACATCAGTACCTCTTTAAATAAGTCAGCGATTGGGTCTTATCAGGTACAGCTGCTATCTCTCTCCCAGAGGTTTGAACAGTGGAGGTAAAGTGCATAGCTCTGCAGCTCTGGGTTGATATGTGGAGGCAGAGTAGCAATCTCTTTCCCCATGCTGTGATTTGTGTGAGGATGCTGCTGTAGTCATCTGATATAGCTGATAAAGTGTGACGGTTTGGGGAATTTGTTGAACAGGACTCCAGGGCTCCGCGGGTTGCTTTGCAATCCCATTAAAATCTTTACAATACCCCAACATGTGCACATTTTTTTACCCTTTATGGGTACAGTAGATATTTTTATTTATTTATTACATGTCTTTCCACTCGGACTTGTATGATGCATCTGCATTTTGTTGTATTCAATCTAGTGGTTAAAGGCCCAATGTAGACGTTTTTTGTCTCAATATCAAATAATTTCCTGGTAAGAATTAAGGACCTTACTGTGATTGTTTTCAATTAAAGTGGTCAAAAACAAACAAAAATAGCTTCTTAGCAAAGACCGATTTCTCAAGCAAGCATTTTGCAAGGACTGTCTGAGCGTGGTCTGAGTGGGGAGGGGAAAACTGAAAACTAGCTGTTATTGGCAGAGAGGTTTGGAACTCTCTTTCTTTTTGGTCTCACCAGGCAGGCCAAAGCATCATCCCGCCAAAACAGGCTGCAATGTCATGCAGTCTTTTCAAACAGCTCTTACACTAAAAGGGTATTATTAGGGCTGTGGCGGTTACAAAATTTTGTCAGCTGGTGATTGTCAAGCAGTGACCGTACTTACATATCCCAACCAGAAGCCATGGATTACAGGCAACATCCGCACTGAGCTAAAGGCTAGATCTGCCGCTTTCAAGGAGAGGGACACTAATCTGGACGCTTATAAGAAATCCCGCTATGCCCTCAAACGAACCATCAAACAGGCAAAGCATCAATACAGGACTAAGATTGATTAATACTACACCGGCTCTGATGCTCGTCGGATGTGGCAGGGCTTGCAAACTATTATGGACTACAAAGGGAAATTCAGCTGCGAGCTTCCCAGTGACTTGAGCCTACCAGACAGGCTAAATGCCTTTTATACTCGCGTTGAGGCAAGCAACACTGAAGCATGCATGAGAAGACCAGCTGTTCCGGACGACTGTGTGATCACGCTCTCTGTAGCCGATGTGAGCAAGACCTTTAAACAGGTCAACATTCAGACAGATTACCAGGACGTGTACTCAAAGCATGCGCGGACCAACTGGCAAGTGTCTTCACTGACATTTTCAACCTCTCCCTGGCCGAGTCTGTAATACCTACATGTTTCAAGCAGACCACTATAGTCCCTGTGCCCAAGAAAGTGAAGGTAAACTGCCAAAATGACTACCACATTGTAGCACTCACGTCGGTAGCCATGAAGTGCTTTGAAAGGCTGGTCATGGCTCACATCAACACTATCGTCCCGGAAACCCTAGCCTAGACCCAGTCCAATTCACATACTGCCCCAACAGATCCACAAATGATGCAATCCCAATCGCACGCCACACTGCACTTTCCCACCTGGACAAAAGGAACACCTATGTTAGAATGCTGTTCATTGACTACAGCTCAGTGTTCAACACCATAGTGCCCTCAAAGCTCATCACTAAGCTAAGGACCCTGGGACTAAACACCTCCCTCTGCAACTGGATCCTGGACTTCCTGACGGGCCGCCCCCAGGTGGTAAGGGTAGGCAACAACATCTGCCACGCTGATCCTCAACACTGGGGCCCCTCAGAGGTGTGTACTTAGTCCCCTCCTGTACTCCCTGTTCACCCATGACTGTGTGGCCAAGCACGACTCCAAAACTATCCTTAAGTTTGCTGATGACACAACAGTGGTAGGCCTGATCACCGACAATGATGAGACAGCCTATAGGGAGGAGGTCAACAAGCTGGCAGTGTGATACCAGGACAATAACCCCCCCCCTTCTTTTTACATTGCTCGCTGTTTATTATCTATGCCTAGTCGACTAACCTGTACCCCTGCATATTGACTCGGTACCGGTACCCCCAGTATATAGCTTATTAGTTTATTTAACTCTATTTTCTTAAAGGGCTTTTAAGTAAGCATTTCACGGTCATTTCTACACCCGTTGAGTTCGACGCATGTGTCATATAAAATTTGATTTGATTTTAAATAACTGTCTGTCTCACGGTAATTGACCCTTAATTAATATAAACACATTTTGCTTCTCCTGGCTTCCGCACGTAGCCTACAAGCCACTGATGCAAACCTTAATCCATGTAATATGGCCTACACCTTCACAATAAATCCATTATTTAAAGAAACATGATATGAAGAAAATGTAATATATTTCAGAAGAACAGAATAGCATACTCTTAGTTGTCCTTAAAGTGCATTTGGAAAGTATTCAGACCCCGTCACTTTTTCCACATTTTGTTACGTTACAGCCTTGTTCTGAAATTGATTCAATAGTTTTTCCCCCTCATCAATCCACACACAATACCCCATGATGGCAAAAACAGATTTTTAGAATGTGTCAAATGTATAAAAAAAATGATATCACATTTACATTAGTATCCAGACCCTTTACTCAGTACTTTGTTGAAGCACCTTTGGCAGCAATAACAGCCTCGATTTTTCTTGGGTATGACGCTACAAGCTAGACACACCTGTATTTGGCAAGTTTCTCCCTTTCTTCTCTGCAGATCCTCTCAAACTCTGTCAGGTTGGATGGGGAGAGTCACTTTTTTCAGATCTCTCCAGAGATGTTCGATCGGGTTCAAGTCCGTACTCGGGTTGGCCACTCAAGGACAATCAGAGACTTGTCACGAAGCCACTCCTGCATTGTCTTGGCTGTGTGCTTAGGGTCGTTGTCCTTTTGGAAGGTGAACCTTCTCCCCAGTCTGAGGTCCTGAGAGCTCTGGAGCTTTTTCGTCAATGATCTCTCTGTATTTTGCGGGCCCTTCTCCCCCGATTGCTCAGTTTGGTGGGGCGGCCAGCTCCAGGAGGAGTCTTGGTGGTTCTGAACTTCTTCCATTTAAGAATGATGGAATCCACTGTGTTCTTGGGGACCTTCAATGCTGCAGACATTTTTTGGTACCCTTCCCCAGATCTGTGTCTCGACACAATCCTGTCTCTGAGCTCTACGGACAATTCCTTTGACCTCATGGCTTGGTTTTGCCTTATATAGACAGGTGTGTGCCTTTCCAAATCATGTCCAATCAATTGAATTTACCACAGGTGGACTTCAATCAATTTGTAGAAACATCTCAAGGATGATCAATGGAAACAGGATGCACCTGAGCTCAATTTCGAGTCTCACAGCAGAAGTTTTGAATACTTATGTCAATAAGGTATTTCTGTTTTAGTTTTTTTATGAATTGACAAACATTTATACAAACCTTTGCTTCATCGTTATGGGATATTGTATGTAGATTGATGAGGGACATTTTTTATTTAATCAATTTTAGAATAAGGCTGTAATGTAACAATGTGGAAAAAGTCAAGGGGTTTGAATACTTTCCGAATGCACCGTATGTTATGTCCTGATCTCGTTATGCCAAATGGCTATGGTCTACAGTAGTTCATTTAGCAGACAAGATTTCCTAATTCTGTGGCATTATTTTATATTAAAGCTGAATTGAAAGGAAAGGATATTTTCTCCAAATGATTTGAGGGACTGCGCACTTGCGGCTATTCTGTGTTGAGCCGTTAACAAAAAAATATGTACTCCTATCTGCTTAATTTAGAGTTATTAATGTAACTTTAGTTGTTCCTACAAACGTTGGGCGATATGTTTTGATTTTTCATACATTGTTAGGCTGTGTGATGCGACTAATGATGATTTGATAAAAGTTGCTTGAAAGGCATGAGCTCTGCTTTGTTTTTGCGCAGGCTATACACACTTCATCAGTCTCTCATTCACAATCTGACAAGCACTTGATAATGCCTCAACTTCCCGGCGGCATCCCTTTTGCCTCAACTTCCCGGCGGCATACCTAATGCCTCAACTTCCCGGCGGCATCCCTGTTTTTTGCGACCGGTGGCCGTTGTGCCCTTGGCCCGGAGTGCTGCGTTGTGCCCTTCTCCCGGAGTGCTGCGTGCTCCGAAGCACCTCTCACGCACATGGCTCTCCATCACCTGATCAGGTCATTCTCAGAGGCTACAAGTGAAGACAGACACATCAGCGATGCAACTGCGCGCGTTCTTATCCAATTCCGAGGTGCATATTGAAGATATTGGAAGAACGGTCCACATTTACTTTTCGTCAGCCAACAAGATGAGTAAGCCTAATGAACAGCAAAAGCACAATCCTATGTCAATCTACTATCCCCCATTGTACAAAAGTTGACCTATTCTGTGCTATAAATAAATATTCCAAACATAGTCTGGGACAGTTGTGGGATATGATAGATCTCAAATTAATACAACCACTAGCATAAAAAAAAAACTTTTTACGTAATATGGCTGACTCAACAGCTCTGAGCGTTTAGCTTAAAATGTTGATAAACTATGAGGCTATTTCTTAACATTATAAGCGCAGCAATGCGCACACGGCAGTAGGCTATAACCATGAATGTTCCATTAGTGGGAAAACACCATTATCAAAAGTGACGCAAATGCGATTATGCATGTAATGCTTTTATTATAAAGGTGCTTTTTTATGGTGAAAGTTTACCTCTCCAAACTTGAAACTCACCCGCTGTTTATGTATGCCAGTTAGACTTTACACCCCTTTTTAAAGCGGATTAATGTGCTTAATTTTAAGAAGTTATCAGAACATATAGGCCTATGGGCTAGACTACATGAGGTGTGCGACTAGGACTAGAAAAAGTTGCAATGGCATTGTTTCTTGTTTTACGCTGGGCATCATTCACAGGTGATATATAAGTGATAGGCTAATATTGTCACCCATCAGGCTATTCTTGATTTAATCTGTGACCGACCGGCTCAATTCGGTCTTATGTAGCAACAATTGAAATTGTGTTTTTTCCATTGGATAAAAGTAAAAACTCTGAGAAAATTGTATATCTTACACTACAGTTGATGAACAATGGGAAAGTAATTCTGCTTTGAAAGTTGATACATTTGTAACCTCACTTTTGAGAAAATGGCCCTGGAATTTGTTTGGTACACCTACTGGAGAGCTCTTCTTTGTCTACACCCATTCAGCATCGTTCACACCCTTTTAAGCTTTAGCACCACGCTTTAGCATCAGCAGCATCAGAGCTTGGAGAATCCTAATTGACTAAACGGTCATGTGGAATTTGACTGCCTTCATGACTCGTGACCGCTGGTGTGGCGGTAATACGGTCACCGAAATAGCCCTAGGTATTATCATTTTCACAATTTCAAAGTATTATTCCGACATTGTGTGGCAACAAATATGAAACACAGGAAAATAATGTTTTTGACTGCTCTGGGCTTTTAAGTTTGTCAGCAACGTGATCGTTTTTTAAGCTAATAACTGCAATTGTGAATATAAATCCTATTCCTCTGTCATGTCCTCGTTTGCAGGCCTTGCTCAAAACGCAAAACAAGCTGCGAATGCTGGTCCCCAATTTTACCTTCAACCTCGGCTTCTCTGGAAAGTTCTATCACACAGGTGAGGGCATCTCGAAGTGAAAAAACAAAACATACCCTGTACTAGACAGTGTCACTGTAGATTCTGAGTTGGATGGTGTCATTGAGAAACTCTGTACACATTATTTCCTTCCCTCCCCCTCCTCCCTCCCTCTCTGCTCCCTTTCTCATCCCTACCCCTCCAGGCACAGACGAAGAGGACCGGGGAGATGACATGCTGCTAAGACACAGGAAGGAGTTCTGGTGGTTCCCCCACATGTGGAGTCACATGCAGCCCCACCTGTTCCACAACGTCAGCGTGTTGGCTGAGCAAATGAGGCTCAACATGCTGTTTGCCCAGGTGAGTGGGCGTCCGTGGATACCAAGCATCCTAATCATACTATAGATCTCTCTGGTAAGATGACGTGTATATAGTATGCTTATCCTCAACGCATCGTAATTATGGCCTTGTTGATCCAAATGCTGAGTGGTAATTGAATTCCTGGATGCTGGCCGTTGTGGATTTTTCCTTGTGAGCAATTACCTGTCATTTCATATGCACAATGAATGAATATATATATATATAATATATACCATCCAAAATCCTTGTGCTTCCGATTGTATGTTAGAGTCTGGGGACTTGGCCCTATGCCAAATAAAAGTCAAATAAGGCCCTTTCTTAATGTACAGTAACATGGCGCGCCGACATTGGTGCAAAAGATGCCCCCAAGGCTGCCTTGTTGATGTAGTGAGAAGCATGCTGCCCCCAAGGCAGCTGTGCGTGTTGATGTAGTGAGTGGCATTGAGAGTCAGGGGCCTGGGCCCAGGGAGCAGACGGTGTCAGCTGGTGTGTGTGTGTGTGTGAGGTGAATACTAACCAGCAGCAGCGTCCCCTCTCAGTAATCCCTGCTGCCATACAGCTGCCCTTCTAACTGACAGTGATGGACCGTGTCTCTGAGTGGTCAGGGGGGAGAGAGAGGGTAGTGGGTCCTTCATCACGGCTTAATGAGCCTCAATGAGCTAGCTAGCCAACTTTTTTCGCCAATTAACTTCACCTGGCCGGTGTGCGACGGTGGCAAAGTTGGTTTGACTTTGTATACTCTGTGGGGCTAGTTAGGGACCGTAAATAAATTACACAATGTAAATGGGACAATAATTTCATGTTTTTTACATCTTTTAGTTGTTTCATTAAATGCTTTAAATATTTGTGTAGGAATTTCTACAATTTATAGTTGTTTTGAGTTTAAGTCCCATTGCGATATCGAATGTCAAACCAAATTGTACAGTGTTTGTATACATTAATATTGTGTCAGACAAGTATATATTCTGGGTTCTGTAGGGGTACAACAGTTGAACTAAGCTCATGAGGCTTTTATAAGTTATATTCTTCAAAAATCAATGTGTATCATTCATTTATAAGTCAAAAAAATGTATGTAGCAACTGCGGATTCTAGCTTTAAGCATTCCCAGCACTCTGTGTTCTGCTAGCGAGGGGCACAGTGCCATGGTACCACACTATACATTCAGTTTGATGCATTTGTGTTAGTCTATAAAGCTGGGCTCTCAAACTTTGTTCCTGGAGAGCTACCCTCCTGTAGGTTTTCGCTCCAACCCCAGTTGTATATAACCTGATTTAATCTTATCAACCAGCTAATTATTAGAATAAGGTGTGCTAGATTAGGGTTGGAATGAAAACCTACAGGACGGTAGCTCTCCAGGAACATGGTTGGAGAGCTCTGCTCTAAAGGATTTAAGCTCCTGCTGAGCTTCCTTACTGTTGCCTTTTTTACAGTGTAGTGATTTGTAGACCAAGCAGGGTTATGTTGCCCTCCAGTGGAGAAGTTGCACATAATTTTTCTGCTGCGTGTTCGTTTTGAAGCAGACGGTGACTCATTCATTGATCATTAAAATGGCAATATCATCACGTTTGTTATTGCAATTTGTTCTGGGTGTCCCTCCTGTCCCTAGACACTTCTGACATCCATCTTTCTCTCTGTCTTATATCTATCCCCACCCCCCTCTTCCCCTCCAGGAGCATGGGATTCCTACAGACATGGGCTATGCTGTGGCCCCCCACCACTCGGGGGTCTACCCTGTCCACAGCCAGCTGTACGAGGCCTGGAAGTCAGTGTGGGGCATCAAGGTGACCAGCACAGAGGAGTATCCTCACCTCAGACCAGCCCGCTACCGCAGGGGCTTCATCCACAATGGCATCCAGGTCAGTCACGGCAGTCAATCAGTTTATTAAAGGAGAAGTTTACCTAAAATCACACATTTCCCAAATGATTCCATACCTTGAAATTAGTTTGGTTGAGTTTCCCTTCTCCCTCTCTCTCCCTGCAGTCTAGAACTGGAATGAGTCTCGTGATGTATCTTTGTGCACTGCTAACTCTGCTATGTTGTCAGTCAACAAGCCATTGAGAAAATTCTTTGTTTTATTGAAAGCGTATGACCGAATTAGCTATTTTTTTAGCAAAAGTACCATTGGTTTTGAGACAGGAAATGTGTACTTTTCCACCTAAAATGATTGAGATTATTTTAGATAATTATTTTATGTGGCCGACTGAAACAACAGCGGAGATGGACAACAACTGCGCATGTGCACTCTCATTGGGCAAACTCTGTGACATATACAGTACTGTTCAAAAGTTTGGGGTCACTTAGAAATGTCCTTTTTTTTTTGTCCATTAAAATAACATAAAATTGATCAGAAATACAGTGTAGACATTGTTAATGTTGTAAATGACTATTGTAGCTGGAAATGGCAGATTTTTTTTATGGAATGCGTACAGAGGCCAATTTTCAGCAACCATCACTCCTCTGTTCCAATGGCACGTTGTGTTAACTAATCCAAGTTTATCATTTTAAAAGGCTAATTGATCATTAGAAAACCCTTTTGCAATTATGTTAGCACAGCTGAAAACTGTTTAAAGAAGCAATAAAACTGGCCTTTAGATTATTTGAGTATCTGGACCATCAGCATTCGTGGGTTCAATTACAGGCTCAAAATGGCTAGAAACAAGTAACCTTCTTCAGAAACTCATCAGTCTATTCTTGTTCTGAGAAATGAAGGCTATTCCATGCGAGAAATTACCAAGAAACTGAAGATCTCGTACCACACTATGTACTACTCTTTCACAGAACAGCGCAAACTGGCTTTAATCACAATAGAAAGAGGAGTGGGAGGCCCCGGTGCACAACTGAGCAAGAGCACAAGTACATTAGAGTGTCTAGTTTGAGAAACAGATGCCTCACAAGTCCTCAACTGGCAGCTTCATTAAATAGTACCCACAAAACACCAGTCTCAACGTCAACAGTGAAGAGGCGACTCCGGGATGCTGGCCTACTGGATACTTTCACACATTTTCCCAATGTCTGATGTTGTTGGCTAGCCATGGCTTATTTACATGACAAAATGTCAGGCAACTGTATAGCCTTGTGTGGAATACCTGGCTCCAGGAACCACCTGGGGTATAGGATTACCCATAGTGTGGTCTATCACTTATTTGTAACCCCCCCTATCGATAGGGGTCATGAGTATCAAAACAATAACAAAGTTACACAGGTTAGTAACATGGTATCACTTGACTTGTGTGTTAGTGTGAACGTTTTTCTTTGTTAATACACATAACAATAATAATTTGTCATAGAGTGCATTCGGAACGCATTCAGACCCCTTTACTTCTTACACATTTTGTTACGTTACAGCCTTATTCTAAAATGGCAACAAACAAAAAACATCCCTCATCAATCTACACACAATACCCCATAATGACAAAGCAAAATAATGTTTTTTTATACATTTTTGCAAATGTATAAATACATTTAAAAAATGGAAGTATCACATTAACATAAGTATTCAGACCCTTTACTCAGTACTTTGTTGAAGCACCTTTGGCAGCAATTACAGCCTTGAGTCTTCTTCTTGATGACGCTACAAGCTTGGCACACCTGTATTTTGGGGAGTTTCTCCCATTCTTCTCTGCAGATCTTCTCAAGCTCTGTCAGGTTAGATGGTGAGTGTCACTGCACAGCTATTTTCAGTTTTCTCCAGAGATGTTCGATCGGGTTCAAGTCTGGGCTCTGGTTGGGCCACTCAAGGACATTCAGACATTCAGAGACTTGTCCCGAAGCTACTCCTGCGTTGTCTTGGCTGTGTGCAGTGTTTGAAAGGTGAACCTTCACCCCAGTCTGAGATCCTGAGCACTCTGGAGCAGGTTTTCATCAAGGATCTTTCTGTACTTTGCTCTGTTCATCTTTCCCTCGATCCTGACTGGTCTCCCAGTCCCTGCTGCTGAAAAACATCCCCACAGCCATGATGCTGCCACCATCATGCTTCACCGTAGGGATGGTGCCAAGTTTCCTCCAGATATGACATGGCATTCAGGCCAAAGAGTTCAGTATTGGTTTCATCAGATCAGAGAATCTTGTTTCTCAAGATCTGACAATCCTTTAGGTGCCTTCTGGCAAACTCCAAGCGGGCTGTCATGTGCCTTTTACTGAGGAGTGGCTTCTCTGGCCACTCTACCATAAAAACATGATTGATGGAGTGCAGCAGAGATGGTTGTCCTTCGGGAAGGTTCTCCCATCTCCACAGAGGAATTCTGGAGCTCTGTCAGAGTGGCCATCGGGTTCCTGGTCACCTCCCTGACCAAGGCACTTCTCCCCCGATTGCTCAGTTTGGCCAGGCAGCCAGCTCTAGGAAGAGTCTTGGTTGTTCCAAACTTCTTCCGTTTCAGAATGATGGGGGCCACTGTGTTCTTGGGGAACTTCAATGCTGCAGACATTTTTTTGGTACCCTTCCCTAGATCTGTGCCTCAACACAATCTTGTCTCTGAGCTCTACGGACAATTCCTTCGACCTCATGGCTTGGCTTTTGCTCTGACATGCACTGTCAACTGTGGGACCTTTATATAGACAGGTGTGTGCCTTTCCAAATGATGTCCAAGCAATTGAGTTTACCACAGGTGGACTCCAATCAAGTTGTAGAAACATCTCAAGGATGATCAATGGGTACAGGATGCACTTGAGCTCAATTTCGAGTCTCATAGCAAAGGGTCAGAATAAAATAAAATAAACTTTTTTTTTTTATTAGCAAAAATGTCTAAACATGTTTTCGCTCTGTCATTATTGGGTATTGTGTGTACATTGACGAGGGAAAAACATATTCAATCAATTTTAGAATAAGACTGTAATGTAACAAAATGTGGAAAAAGGGAAGGGGTCTGAATACTTTCCAAACAACTGGCACAAGAACTTGAATGAATGGATAAACCCAATTGACTTTATGTATTTTTATTATAAATTGTATCACACACGTACATCACACTTTTGAATAAATTATGTCTAGCATAATATAAAGTTATGCTAGGGGGGTTGATTAGGAACAAACCATGCTTGAATGTTTGGTATTACATTTTTTGTGACAAATATATTATAAAAACAACAATACTTGCTTTATTGGTCCATTTGCATGGATATTCTTTATTTATGCAGTTCACAGTACCTAACCTGGCACAAAACACACATCACAGGCTGAGAGCAGTACATACCTGTAACTTTGACAATTCACAAGGATATTTAACTCCAATGGCATTTACCACACAGCATGGGAGAGGAATCCGGACTTCTGGACCCAGTGTCTCATCGCAGAGGACCCACTCAGAAACAAATTTGTATGAGACCAGTCTGAACTGTATCGAATTACAATTATAGATTGAAGGGCAAAGTGGATTTGAGAATCTGGAGCAGCAGCCATGCACTTATAACATAACTTTTTGACAATATGAAAACAGGTTCTTCTTTGCTAATAACACCTAGATGTAGGTGTTATTTCAAGTTCAATATGTAGGCCTGTATTTCCTATATCCTACTCAAATAAAAGATGCAAAAAACATTGTGATAATGTGAAGACATATCTTGACAGTGTTTGGCTAATGTAAAAACATAAACCCACAATGGTCCAGCTCATAGAGGTTTATGATAAGTGATCATTCAATAGAGTAAAGTTCAGCTACTTACACGTTGGAAAACTGTCCATTTGACCCAACTGGAACTGGGTTGTGTCTCCAATTTCTTTTTGGGATATGGAAAAAAATTCCAGTACAACAGTGTTGATGTGAGCAGCAAAATCCCATTTGTCGCGAAAGGAAACTAGCTGCTCTTCATCATCAATAAGTTGGTAATTTAATCAAATTCTCTGCAGCATAAGCATTCTTCATGAGTCTGCATTGGCGCACAGTTACCACAACTACACCACCAATCTGCGTTCATCCTAGGGATGGGCTGGAGCTGTGGTCCTGATGCTGCCTCTGTGGCTACAACCAGGCCAGCCATCTGAAGCTCAATTTGCCTGAATTCTTGATCACAGTACTCAGGCTCAAATAAATATGGTTTGGCGACACCATCGGCGCCCCTGCAGTAGTTTTCTTCATCACTCGCAAGTATTTAGTCATCAGACTTGTTTGTAGGTTGATGTTTACTTCATATAACTAATCTCTAACGCTAGACTTCTGTCTTCACTTCTCCCCAAAATGTATTTATTCTAAAATTAAGTAAGAGAGCTAGAGAGGGAGTGCTAGCTATTTATTAATTTTACTTAGCTACTGAATGCAGCTAGATAGTTTAGACTACACAAACACCCGGTTCAAACAGAAAGGCATGCTATGTTTGAACATCCGGCGCCGAAACGAGATGGCCGACTCGCTTCGCGTTCCTTGGAAAATATGCAGTATTTTGTTTTTTTATGTGTTATTTCTTACATCGGTACCCCAGGTAATCTTAGGTTTCATTACATACAGTCGGGAGGAACTACTGAATATACGATTAACGTCAACTCATCATCGTTCCTACCAGAAATATGACTTTCCCGAAACGGATCCAGTGTTTTGCCTTCCACCCAATACAATGGATCTGATCCCAGCCGGCGACCCTGTGCGACGCCGTAAAAGGGGCAAACGAGGCGGTCTCCTGGCCAGGCTTCGGAGACGGGCACATCGCGCTCCACTCCCTAGCATACTACTCGCCAATGTCCAGTCTCTTGACAATAAGGTTGATGAAATCCGAGCACGGGTAGCATTCCAGAGAGACATCAGGGATTGCAACGTGCTCTGCTTCACGGAAACATGGCTAACTCAAGAGACGCTAACGGAGTCGGTGCAGCCAGCTGGTTTCTTCATGCATCGCGCCGACAGAAACAAACATCTTTCTGGTAAGAAGAGGGGCGGGGGGGTATGCCTTATGATTAACGAGACGTGGTGTGATCATCATAACAACACACAGGAACTCAAGTCATTCTGTTCACCTGATCTAGAACTCCTCACAATAAAATGTCGACCGCATTATCTACCAAGGGAATTCTCTTCAATCATAATCACAGCCGTATATATTCCCCCCCAAGCAGACACATCGATGGCCCTGAACGAACTTTATCTGACTCTTTGTAAACTGGAAACCACACACCCTGAGGCTGCATTCATCGTAGCTGGGGATTTTAACAAGGCTAATCTAAAAACAAAACTCCCTAAATTCTATCAGCATATCGATTGTGCTACCAGGGCTGGAAAAACCCTAGATCATTGTTATACTAATTTCCGCGACGCATATAAGGCCCTCCCCCGCCCCCCTTTCGGAAAAGCTGACCACGACTCCATTTCGTTGATTCCAGCCTACAAACAGAAACTAAAACAACAAGCTCCCGCGCTCAGGTCTGTTCAACGCTGGTCCGACCAATCTGATTCCACGCTTCAAGACTGCTTCGATCACGCGGATTGGAATATGTTCCGCATTGCGTCCAACAACAATATTGACGAATATGCTGATTCGGTGAGCGAGTTCATTAGGAAGTGCATTGACGATGTCGTACCCACAGCAACGATTAAAACATTCCCAAACCAGAAACCGTGGATTGACGGCAGCATTCGCGTGAAACTGAAAGCGCGAACCACTGCTTTTAACCAGGGCAAGGTGACCGGAAGCATGACCGAATACAAACAGTGTAGCTATTCTCTCCGCAAGGCAATCAAACAGGCTAAGTCCCAGTACAGAGACAAAATCGAGTCACAATTCAACAGCTCAGACACAAGAGGTATGTGGCAGGGTCTACAGTCAATCACGGATTACAAAAAGAAAACCAGCCCCGTCGCGGACCAGGATGTCTTGCTCCCAGACAGGCTAAACAACTTTTTTGCCCGCTTTGAGGACAATACAGTGCCACTGACACGGCCCCCTACCAAAACCTGCGGGCTCTCCTTCACTGCAGCCGAGGTGAGTAAAACATTTAAACGTGTTAACCCTCGCAAGGCTGCAGGCCCAGACGGCATTCCCAGCCGCGTCCTCAGAGCATGCGCAGACCAGCTGGCTGGTGTGTTTACGGACATATTCAATCAATCCTTATCCCAGTCTGCTGTTCCCACATGCTTCAAGAGGGCCACCATTGTTCCTGTTCCCAAGAAAGCTAAGGTAACTGAGCTAAACGACTACCGCCCCGTAGCACTCACTTCCGTCATCATGAAGTGCTTTGAGAGACTAGTCAAGGACCATATCACCTCCACCCTACCGGACACCCTAGACCCACTCCAATTTGCTTACCGACCCAATAGGTCCACAGACGACGCAATCGCAACCACACTGCACACTGCCCTAACCCATCTGGACAAGAGGAATACCCATGTGAGAATGCTGTTCATCGATTACAGCTCAGCATTTAACACCATAGTACCCTCCAAACTCGTCATCAAGCTCGAGACCCTGGGTCTCGACCCCGCCCTGTGCAACTGGGTCCTGGACTTCCTGACGGGCCGCCCCCAGGTGGTGAGGGTAGGTAACAACATCTCCACCCCGCTGATCCTCAACACTGGGGCCCCACAAGGGTGCGTTCTGAGCCCTCTCCTGTACTCCCTGTTCAGCCACGACTGCGTGGCCATGCACGCCTCCAACTCAATCATCAAGTTTGCGGATGACACTACAGTGGTAGGCTTGATTACCAACAACGACGAGACGGCCTACAGGGAGGAGGTGAGGGCCCTCGGAGTGTGGTGTCAGGAAAATAACCTCACACTCAACGTCAACAAAACAAAGGAGATGATTGTGGACTTCAGGAAACAGCAGAGGGAGCACCCCCCTATCCACATCGACGGGTCAGTAGTGGAGAAGGTGGAAAGTTTTAAGTTCCTCGGTGTACACATCACGGACAAACTGAATTGGTCCACCCACACAGACAGCGTCGTGAAGAAGGCGCAGCAGCGCCTCTTCAACCTCTGGAGGCTGAAGAAATTCGGCTTGTCACCAAAAGCACTCACAAACTTCTACAGATGCACAATCGAGAGCATCCTGTCGGGCTGTATCACCGCCTGGTACGGCAACTGCTCCGCCCACAACCGTAAGGCTCTCCAGAGGGTAGTGAGGTCTGCAGAACGCATCACCGGGGGCAAACTACCTGCCCTCCAGGACACCTACACCACCCGATGTCACAGGAAGGCCATAAAGATCATCAAGGACAACAACCACCCAAGCCACTGCCTGTTCACCCCGCTATCATCCAGAAGGCGAGGTCAGTACAGGTGCATCAAAGCAGGGACCGAGAGACTGAAAAACAGCTTCTATCTCAAGGCCATCAGACTGTTAAACAGCCACCACTAACATTTAGCGGCCGCTGCCAACATACTGACTCAACTCCAGCCACTTTAAAAATGGGAATTGATGGAAATTATGTAAAAATGTACCACTAGCCACTTTAAACAATGCCACTTAATATAATGTTTACATACCCTACATTACCCATCTCATATGTATATACTGTACTCTATATCATCTACTGCATCTTGCCATCTTTATGTAATACATGTACCACTAGCCACTTTAAACTATGCCACTTTATGTTTACATACCCTACAGTACTCATCTCATATGTATATACCGTACTCTATACCATCTACTGCATCTTGCCTATGCCGTTCTGTACCACCACTCATTCATATATCTTTATGTACATATTCTTTATCCCTTTACACTTGTGTGTGTATAAGGTAGTAGTTGTGGAATTGTTAGGTTAGATTACTTGTTGGTTATTACTGCATTGTCGGAACTAGAAGCACAAGCATTTCGCTACACTCGCATTAACATCTGCTAACCATGTGTATGTGACTAATAAAATTTGATTTGATTTGATTTTGATTTGATTTTATGTTGACTAGCTGGCTATGGCTATCCAACACTGGAACTCTTCCAAGTCAAGGTAAGCTTTTGGTTTTATTCATTTATTGCCACCAGGGCCCGCCAGTGTAACTACTAAACTGCTTGCTAACTGTACACTGTACTGCATGATTTTAGTGGGTTTACTTACGCATTAGTTCTAGTGGCTATGTTGTTGACTTGACGTTAGCTAATATGGTGACAAAAATATAGGCTGTGTGTAGCGGTTATGATATGAAGATTCAAAAGGAACGAAACAGGGATAATCATACTGTTTGCAACTGTTGGACTAATGATTACACCTTAGATCAGCTATATGCAGGCAAGATTGTGCAGGGCGGTGTGCACCTATGTTGTAAACTTTCATTCATAGGCTAGGTTGTAGCAATCTCATGATGGGTATCGGGAAAATTCGAGTGTCATGTAGTGAGTAGCCTAAACCTATCGATGTTACATTGAACTGGGTGAATGGAAAATGAATGAGTCATCCAATATACTGTAATAGAAATAAGCCATGCTCATAAATAAATCATTGTTCTCCCTCATCTTAAATGGCACCGACCGCCACTGTTCCATGGGTATCAGTCTGCCATCAAACATCAACAATAAGATATGTAGCCTATAGAGCCCCACAGTGTAGGCGTCATAATACCCATAAAACCTAGCGGTCAAACAGGAAAATGGTTCCAATCGTTTTTTCACCAGTAATTTTTCCCATATGGGATTTTAGAACCCCTTCAAAAAAAGGTCTCTGTTTCATGTTGGCTTTCCCTGGTGTGACGTTTTGATAACCGTGTAAATCTCTCTCGGACAAGGTGACTTTGATCAATATATTCGTCACTATTTACTTTCAGATTCGAAAATGGTAATTAGCATCAAATTAGACATCATGCAAGACTAGTGGTGTAAAGTACTGTTTAAGTAGTTTTTTTTGCTATCTGTACTTGACTAATTCTATTTTTGACTACTTTTACTTCACCACATTCCTAAAGAAAATAATGTACTTTTTACTCCATACATTTTCCCTGACACCCAAAAGTACTAGTTACATTTTGAATGCTTAGCAGAACAGGAAAATTGTCAAATTCACACACTTATCAAGAGAACATCCCTGGTCATCTCTACTGCCTCTGATCTGGTGGACTCACTAAACAGAAATGCTTTGTTTGTAAGTTAATGTCTGAGTATGGCTATCCATAAATATAAAAAATATGGCTGTATGGTTTGCTTAATATAAGGAATTAGAAATTATTAATACGGTCTGGCTCAGTGCCTCCACTTTTAATTCCAGTCTGACTAGATGGAAAGGGTCTGTTTTTTCATCAGCCACTCTCTCTGACGTCCAAAGAATTAAATGTTTTTATTTGCTTACGTGTGTGTGGAATTTTGTTGACGTTTTCATTGGCTTTCATATACACACATCGGTAGGGTTTCCAGCGGGAGGGATTTGGGGGCGGGGGCATGATGACTCAGCCTCCCCAGGTGTTGCGTTGCCATGGTGATAGATGACTCACCCTGAGGTCCCTGTGCACAATGTTATGCTGGTGCATGTGGTGGACACACTCCAGGATCTGATTGATGCACTGGCTGCAGAGAAAGGAGACACAGGACACAGAACATACACGTCAATGCACAGACACACCACTACACAATACACAGTATGGGGTAAGAACTAATGGAGGCTACTGGTTAATGGATTAGATGAGGTGCGTTTCCCCTTGTCATTTAAGAACTTTGAGCACTTCCAATTCATTACTATTGCTGTCTGTTATTATTAGAAACGGTGAACGAGAAGTACAGGCGGGCCTCCCGAGTGGCGCAGTGCTAGAGGCATCACTACAGACCCGAGTTGATCCCGGTTTGTATCACAACCGGCCTTGATCGGGAGTACCATAGGGCGGTGCACAATTTGGCCGTGGGGGCTTTACAAGGCTCATCGCGCTCTAGCGACTCCTTGTGGCGGGCCAGGCGCCTGCAGGCTGACCGCGGTCGTCAGTTGAACAGTGTTTCCTCCGACGTATTGGTGCGGCTGGCTTCCAGGTTAAGCGGGCGGGTGTTAAGAAGAGTGGTTTGTCGTGTCATGTTTCGGAGGACGCATGACTTGACCTTTGCAGCAGTTGCAGCAATGAGACAAGATCAGAATTGGGGAGAAAAAGGGGGTAAAATAAAAAAATTGGAATATGTCAGATAGAATGCACCTAGTCACCCATCAATCATCAAACACCTGTACTCCAACAATTTTTTTTTTTTTTAAGAAATCAAAATTGTAAACATACATACACTGAGTACAGTGCATTCAGAAAGTATTCAGACCCCTTCCCGTTTTCCACATTTTGTTGTCACAGCCTTATTCTAAAATGTTTTAGACTTTTTTTCCCTCATCAATCTACACACAATACCCCATAATGACAAAGCGAAAACTGATTTTTAGAAGAAAAAAATCAAATGTATTAAACATAAAAAAACAGATACCTTATTTACATAAGTATTCAGACCTTTTGCTTTGAGACTCAAAATTGAGCTCAGGTGCATCCTGTTTCCATTGATCATCCTTGAGATGTTTCTACAACTTGATTGGAGTCCACCTGTGGTAAATTCAATTGATTGGACATGATTTGGAAAGACACAAACCTTTCTATATAAGGTCCCACAGTTGAAGGTGCATTTCAGAGCAAAAGCCAAGCCATGAGGTCGAAGGAATTGTCCGTAGAGCTCAGAGACAGGATTGTATCGAGACACAGATCTGGGGAAGTGTGCCAAAAAATGTCTGCAGCATTGAAGGGCCCCAAGAACACAGTGGCCTCCATCATTCTTAAATGGACAAAGTTTGGAACCACCAAGACTCTTCCTAGATCTGGCTGCCCGGGACAAACTGAGCAATCAGGGGAGAAGGGCCTTGGTCAGGGAGATGATCCAAGAACCCGGTGGTCACTCTGACAGAGCTCCAGAGTTGTTCTGTGGTGATGGGAGAACCTTCCAGAAGGACAACCATCTCTGCAGCTCTTCACCAATCAGGCTTTTATGGTAGTGGCCAGATGGAAGCCACTCCTCAGTAAAGTGCACATGACAGCCCGCTTAGAGTTTTTCTTGAGAAACAAGATTCTCTGGTCTGATGATCTGAATGCCAAGTGTCACGTCTGGAGGAAACCTGGCACCATCCCTACGGTGAAGCATGGTGGTGGCAGAATCATGCTGTGGGGATGTTTTTCAGTGACAGGGACTGGGAGACTAGTCAGGATCGAGGGAAAGATGAACGGAGCGAAGTACAGAGGACCTCAGACGACCCTAAGCACACAGCCAAGACAATGCAGGAGTGACTTCGAGACAAGTCTCCAAATATCCTTAAATGGTCCAGCCAGAATCCTGACTTGAACCCGATCGAATATCTCTGGAGAGACCTGAAAATAGCTGTGCAGCAACGCTCCCAATCCAACCGGACTGAGCTTGAGAGGATCTGCAGAGAAGAACGGGAGAAACTCCCAAAATACAGGTGTGCCAAGCTTGTAGCGTCATACCCAAGAAGACACGAGGCTGTAATCGCTGCCAAAGGTGCTTCAACAAAGTACTGCGTAAAGGGTCTGAATACTTATGTAAATGTCAGTTAAGTCTTTTTTTTTTGCTTTGTCATTATGGGGTATTGTGTGTAGATTGATGAGGGGGGAAAACGATTTAGTCAATTTTAGAATAACGTAACAAAATGTGGAAAATGTCAAGGGGTCTGATTACTTTCCGAATGCATTATACCAAACATTAATATTGAGTTGCACCCACCTTTTGCCCTCTGAACAGCCTCAATTCGTCAAGGCATGGACTCTACTCCACAGGGATGCTGGCCAATGTTGACTCAATACTTCCCACAGTTGTCAAGTTGGATGGATGTCCTTTGGGCAGTGGACTATTCTTGATACACACGGGAAACTGTTGAGCATGAACAACTCAGCAGTGTTTCAGTTCTTGACTCAAACCGGTGTGCCTGGCACCTACTACCATACCACATTCAAAGGCTCTTAAATCTTTTGTCTTGCCCGTTCACACTCCATGGCACACATTCACAATCCATGTCAAAATAATGGCGCCGGAGGGGATGGCTGCCGTTTAACGGGCTCCTAACCAACTGTGCTATTTTTTTGTTTTTTCGCATTGTTTGTAACTTATTTGGTACATAATGTTGCTGCTACCGTCTCTTATGCCCGAAACGGGCTTCTGGACATAA
Source organism: Salvelinus alpinus (assembly GCF_045679555.1). Lineage (NCBI taxonomy): Eukaryota > Metazoa > Chordata > Actinopteri > Salmoniformes > Salmonidae > Salvelinus > Salvelinus alpinus. The sequence goes on from NC_092088.1 coordinate 47,310,208, forward strand.
GAACAGCGATTACTCACCTTGAACTGGACAAATAATTTTTCTTTAATGAGTCCGACGCGAAGGATATACTGCTTTCTCGAGACCAGGCCCAAATCCCCGTCATTCGCATGAAGAAAAGATGGAGAAAAAGGGGTAGGAGGACAGGCGCCTCGTGAGAGTTCATAGGCGAGCTGGTAAACCACCACTACCATCCAGATTATTGGCCAATCTGCACATTGGAACATAAACTGGATGATCTACGATTTAAGACTTTTCTACCAACGGGACATTAAAAACTGTAATGTCTTATGTTTCACTGAGTCGTTGCTGAACGACAACACGGATAATATAGAGCTGGCTGGGTTTTCCGTGCATCGGCAGGACAGAGCAGCAATGTCTGGTAAGATGAGGGGCGGGGGTGTGGGTCTATTTGTCAATAATTATTAATTGTCTAATATTTTCGCCAGAGGTAGAGTACCTCATGATAAGCTGTAGACCACACTATCTACCAAGAGAGTTTTCATCTATATTATTCGTAGCCGTCTATTTACCACCGCAAACTGATGCTGGCACTAAGACCGCACTCAACGAGCTGTATAAGGCCATAAGCAAACAAGAAAATGCTCATCCAGAAGCAGCTCTCTTAGTAGCCTGACATGCTGGTAGAAATTATGAGGGGAAAAAACTCTAGACCACCTTTACTCCACACACAGAGATGCATACAAAGCTCTCCCTCGCTCTCCATTTGGCAAATCTGACCATAATTATATCCTCCTGATTCCTGCTTACAAGCAAAGACTATTGCAGGAAGTACCAGTGACTCGCTCAATACGGAAATGGTCAGATGACGCAGATGCTACGCTACAGGACTGTTTTGCTAACACAGACTGGAATATGTTCGGGGATTCATTCAATGGCATTGAGGAGTATACCAGCTCAGTCATCGGCTTCATAAATAACTGCATCAACGACATCGTTCCCACAGAGACGACACATATCCCAACCAGAAGCCATAGATTACAGGCAACATACGCACCAAGCTAAAGCTGCCGATTTTCAAGGAGCTGGACACTAATCCAGACGCTTATAAGAAATCCCGCTATGTCTAAAAACGAACCAACAAACAGGCAAAGCTTCAATGCTAAGATTGAATCCTACTACACCGGCTCTGACGCTCGTCGGATGTGGCAGGGGTTGCAAACTATTACGGACTACAAATGGAAATCCAGCCGCGAGCTGCCCATTGACAGAAGCCTACCAGACGAGCTAAATGCCTTTTATGCTCGCTTCGAGGCAAGCAACACTGAAGCATGCATGAGAGCACTAGCTGTTCCGGACAACTGTGTGATCACGCTCTCCGTAGCCAATGTGAGCAAGACCTTTTAAACAGGTCAAAATTCACAAAGCCGTGGGGCTAGACGGATTACCAGTACGTGTACTCAAAGCATGTGCGGACCAACTGGCAAGTGTTTCCACTGACACTTTCAACCAGTCTGTTTCCTGACTCAAACCTAATAGCACTTTAGATATATATTTGTTTATATAGCTCATTTGGACATATTCTTTCAATAAAACAAAAAATGTGTCCACAATTCGCAGATTTCTCAATCGCTAGTTGACTGACAACGGAGCAGAGCTAGCAGTGCACAAAGATACATCGTGAGTCACCTGACCTGTTTTTGCAGCTTTCCCGTTCTAGACTGAAGGGAGAGAGAGTATGGAATCACTTGGGAACTTTTGGATTTGAGATAAACTTCTCTTTTAATTGCTGCTAAAAATAGTAAATCATGCAGAGGTGAGTCTTAAACTTTAAGTTTAATTTTCACTTGATCTCCCACTTGATCCCCCATTGACATCAATGCATAACTAAGTGATAATGTGACTTAAAACAGAAGTTAAGATTTTCCCTCAGTGCTTAGTGAGAGCTCTTAAGGGCTTAGAGTTTATGCAAATGTACTAAGGCCCTATTCATTAATTAAGTGGTTAAAAAAAGAGAAAGTTGGTTATTTCTGTTCCTACACTTTTTTTTGACAATTTCTGCAGGTGTTACCCAGACAGACATGTGGCCTCTTTACTCACACCATCTTCTATAACGAGTACCCAGGAGGCTCCAAAGAGCTGGACAAGAGCATCAGGGGAGGAGAGCTGTTCCTCACTGTCCTCCTCAACCCTGTAAGTTTATTTCGCTCTCAAGATACTCTGCCTCTCCTTACTGGAGCTGCTACCTTCTTCAGGCCGCTGCTCTATGTGACCTGAGAAACTTAATTCTGGAAAAGTCTTAGCTTGGGAAAATGATCTGTAACTTTGACTTTTGTGTAAATCATTAATTGATGTCAATCTGTGCTACAATTTTAGTTTCACGAGTGGGATTTTGCCTAGTGTGCATTTAAGACGCGTAGACAAACAGTGAAAGGTCTCACTTCCCTACTCATCTGTTGGTATAGTCCTCTGACTCCTCTGTCTTCCTCCAGATCAGCATCTTCATGACCCACCTGTCTAACTATGGAAATGACCGGCTGGGCCTGTACACCTTTGAGTCCCTGGTGAAGTTTGTTCAGTGTTGGACCAACTTGCGGCTGCAGACACTCCCCCCCATGCAGCTGGCTGACAAATACTTCCAGATCTTCCCTGAGGAGAGAGACCCCCTCTGGCAGGTTAGGGGACTGCAATGATCAATTATTATTACAGACGTGATAATCCATTAGTTGTTAGTTACTGTTTCCTATTTTAGATATGTACTGTTTATTGAGATTATTGTAATTACATTTGGCCCATAATTTCATTTTATTTTGCAATGAAATGACTTAATGATAAGCTAGCTATATGTATTAGAGACCGTAACCCCTCTTTATCTGTCCTCAGAACCCATGTCATGACAAGAGACATAAAGACATCTGGTCGAAAGAAAAGACCTGTGATAGATTACCGAGGTTCCTGGTCATAGGCCCACAGAAAACAGGTGAGACCCTGCAGCCAAGCATTTTCCTAAGACACCTACACTCTCTCGCTCGCCACATACTCTCTTGGCCAAAATGAGTTGCGTGATGGCGTTTGTGGTGGCGAGTTTCAGTCAAAGTGTATATTCATGTGTGTTCTTTCAGGCACCACAGCCCTGCACTCGTTCCTGAGCCTCCACCCTGCCATCACCAGTAGCTTCCCCAGTCTTGTCACCTTTGAGGAGATCCAGTTCTTTAGCGGCCCCAACTACAACAATGGCATTGACTGGTAAGACGACTTTGCTGCCCACTCGGAGGATTTAAACACTCTAATGAAGCCTGTAGCCTTATTTTGTCTGAACTGATCTAAGAGCCTATATGATATCCATATGGTAGCACCTTCGGAAAGTATTCAGACCCCTTGACTTTTTCCACATTTTGTTAGGTTACAGCCTTATTTTAAAATGTATTAAATAGCTTTTTTTCCCCTCATCAATCTACACCCAATACCTGATAATGACAAACCAAAATAGTTTTTTTGAAATTTTAGCAAATGTATTAAAAATGATATCACATTTACATATGTATTCAGACCCTTCACTCAGTACTTTGTTGACGCGCCTTTGGCAATAATTACAGCCTTGAGACTTCTTGGATATGACGCTATAAGCTCGGTACACCTGTATTTGCGGCGTTTCTCCCATTGTTCTCTGCAGATCCTCCCAAGCTCTGTCAGGTTGGATGGTGAGCGTCGTTGAACAGCTATTTTCAGGTCACTCCGGAGATGTTAGATCGGGTTCAAGTCTGGGCTCTGGCTGGGCCACTCAAGGACATTGAGACTTGTCCCGAAGCCACTCTTGCATTGTCTTGGCTATGTGCTTAGGGTCGTTGTCCTGTTGGAAGGTGACCTTCGCCCCAGTCTGAGGTCCTGAGCACTCTGGGGCAGGTTTTCGTCAAGGATATCTCTGTACTTTGCTCCGTTCATCTTTGCCTCGATCCTGACTAGTCTCCCAGTCCCTGCCACTGAAAAACATCCCTACAGCATAATGTTGCCACCACAGTCTATGGACAATTCCTTCGACCTCATGGTTTGGTTTTTGCTCTGACATGTACTGTCAACTGTGGGATCTTATATAGACAGGTGTGTGCCTTTCCAAATCATGTCCAATCAATTGAATTTACCACAGGTGGACATTTCAAGGATGATCAATGGAAACAGTATGCACCTGAGCTCAATTTCGAGTCTCATAGCAAAGGGTCTGAATAATTATGTAAATAAGCTGTTTTTTAAATATTTTTTTATACATATTCTAAAAGCTGTTTTCGCTTTGTCATTATGGGGTATTGTGTTTAGATTGCTGATTTTAGAATAAGGCCATAACGTAGCAAAATGTGGAAAATGTCAAGATGTCTGAATACTTTCCAAAGGCACTGTGGTTCCTTCATGCTTACTTGTAGTGTAGTCTTCCTCCATATTGCTCTCACGTATCTATTTCTTTCATATCAGTGAGAATGTATAACAGTATGGTCCATTAGGTGGAAAGGGACATGATGCAGGAAGACATTCAAATGACATAAGCTCTCCTATGGCCCCTCGCTAACAGTAACTGCTCTCCCCCGTCCTCTCTTCAGGTACATGGACTTCTTCCCCTTCCCATCGAATGTCAGTACAGACTTCATGTTTGAGAAAAGTGCCAACTACTTTGACACGGAGGTAGCCCCTAAGAGAGCGGCCGCCCTGCTGTCCCGGGCCAAGATCCTTGCTGTGCTCATCAACCCAGCGGACCGCGCCTACTCCTGGTACCAGGTGGGTCTGTCACACTCTTAACTTCCTCAGCCATAATATGAACCATCAGGGTCATGAAATATAAACTGTTCCCAGACCATTTGTCAAGACCGTTAAGTGACCACATGGAAAGGATACTCCTGGCTGCCTCACTCCAGAGAAAATAAATGCCATCTGTTTTTATTTGAGCTTCACCTGTTTATTTGCATGTATTTATTCTCAAGAGGCCAAAGGTACAAAGTCTGTCAAAAAGTTATCTTGATATGGGATTCTTCTGAATCTGACTTCTGATAACCTTTGACTCAAGATGTCTGAACTTTAACCTTTCCCCTGTGTGTGACCCTGCAGCACCAGCGGGCTCACCAGGACCCGATGGCCGTTAACCACACGTTCCAGGAGGTGGTGACAGCGGGGCCTGCCTCCCCCCGAGAGCTGCTCATCCTGCAGAGGCGCTGCCTTAAACCTGGGGCCTACGCCACACACCTGGAGCGCTGGTTACACCACTACCAGCCCAACCAGGTAACATTACATTACTGGAAATACACACAAACATACTAAACGTGCACAGCTAGATACTGAAAACTACAGGAGATACCCCCGTGAACAATTCAAATGCATCTAATGCATCCTTTCAGAAACATGGCTTCACAGTATTTTCCATGATTGATCATGGCAGTACTACCTGTGTGGAGTCCAGTATGTGAGAGGTGTGATTCCTGTTTCCAGGTCCACATAGTGGATGGGTCCCAACTGCGATCCAACCCTGCCCTGGTCATGGAGGGCATCCAGAGGTTCCTGGGGGTCACACCCATCTTCAACTACACCCAGGCTCTGACGTATGATGAAAGTAAAGGGTTCTGGTGCCAGAGGGTGGAAGGAGCACGACCCAAGTGTTTGGGCAAGAGTAAAGGCAGGAAATACTCTGACATGACTCCTGAGGTACAGTTACTCCATCTTTCAAGGAAAACGTCAGACACTGCACATTATCCCATCTTGTCAGCTTGTTTCTCCGAATGGCCATGTTGTATTTTTACTTCTGCCTAACATGTAGATATGTCTTAACAAGTGCCTCATACAGTCCTTCGCTGACTGTTCTCTGTTGTGTGTATTACAGTCGCGTGCCTTCCTGACGGAGCATTACCGGGAGCACAACATGGAGCTGCTGAGGCTGCTGAACCGGCTGGGCCAGCCCCTGCCCGCCTGGCTGAGAGAGGAGCTGCAGAGCTCCAGCTGGAGCTGAGACTGCACCTCCCTACGGAACCACAGCCACAGCCTGGGACTGGAGCACTGCCCTGCCCGGCCTGGCCCGGGGTAAGAGGGCACTGTTTACCCACACCCAACACCAGTCACTACAGAGAGTGGAAGAGGAGAGAAGGCGGGAGGACAGCCCCCTATCAGGACAATGGACTCCTCCACCCTGAAATGCCACTGTAGAACCCAATCCTCACGGGAGGGGAATAATGGCCTCTGATAAGGGAGTTAATGAGTTGGACTGCTGAAACAACCCTCCCTCTTTCCCCTCGCAGTCGCACACATCTTCATCCAGAAAGTAGAGGACTTGTCTCAGCTTGCAGCCGGTTGGACTGACTGACGCCAGGGTCTGGCAGACTGAGAGGGGGTGGGGGGGGTCTAATGTCATGTTACCCCCTTTTTAACAGGAACTGATATCTTGTGGCCCTGGAGTGCATGAATAAACCCGGCAACATGCGTGTGGTCACAAGCTCACACACACACTTCTCATTTCTTCAGAAGAATGAATGTAAAATGTTGTAAATTTTAAAGCTGTTGTATATTGTTGGTGGGGGATGGGTGGGAAATGTGACAGAATAGACATGAACTAAACAAGACAGCAAACTCTAGTGCTATGGACAAAGACGTGTGCCGTAGGATGGATGTAGTGCATCACAGGCCACGGCTCCTACAGACTGCATTCCACTACCCCAAAGCTGAGGCCTTTGGAGTACATTCTGATAAACAAATGGTCTAATAGGCCCCACAAGTCTTCAGAGAAACCCACACACTTTAACCATGCACATTCTCCCTCACTCTCACGTAGGTACCCAGTCAGTTTAGAGCTAGATGAGCTAGAGAGAGGTTCTAGGTCTCTCTGCTTGTGAGTGTCTGTCGTAACAGGAGCTGCTGTCTTGTTTTCTGTTTATTTTGCCAATACTACAAAACAAAGACCAACGCTGTATCATCTCTAATAAACTCAGAGGTTGGAATGGATTGTTCATTTGTCTCTTTTTTACCCACAGCTTTTGCATGCCTGTCAATGCAGGAGCCACTGTCATTTACCTGTGTCTGATGCTGTCTACAGAAGACTGGAATGGAAACGGCAGTGCCTATGTAGTTTAACAGAGAGGAGAGTAGAGGTACATATTATAGTCTGTAGTACAGTAGTAATCATAGTTTTCAGGAAGGCATATTTTCAATGGATAATTCGACTGAGTCTCCTTTATTAGACTTGTGTATCACGTGAAATACCTCCTATCTAATCATCCTCTCACTAGCACGACGAATCGGTGGAAACCTGTTAAATGGGCAGATCATGTTCATTAATCAGTCTAGTGTTAACAAGGGACTTGACCTCAATCTCTGATGTCCTTTTGCTGGATAGACTCCCAGGGATTAGTCAGACAGACTATAATGAACAAGCAGAAAAATGAAATATATGAAATAAGTAATGTACTCAACTGTAATATTCTTGTGATTTATTGACACACACAAGATGCAACATTTAGATCCTGGAAGGATGGACTAGCACACACAAACCGGACACAACTTATGTTGAAATGTTATTTTTATTCAATGTTTCTTGTTTAAATAACAAAGATATGATCTACTAACATTCAAACAAACACTTGATAGTTTTAAAGTAATGATTTTCTTTATTGTATGGTCATGCAAAAATCCAGCATCCAAATGACAACTCAGAGTATAGTCATATGCATCCCCTCACTATATGGTTACAATGCAGTACATTTACAAATCAAGGGAAGCATACCAAGCTACGGCTTTTTTTTGTACTTTTTTTTTTACGTGATACATCACTTCATTTCAATATTTGAGACAGAGCCATTTTCATTGACCTTGAAGGTGCAAGTAACATATATAGATTTCCATTTCTTAAGTAAACACAGACAGTAAAAAATATTACCAGAAAGAAGACATGCATATTTTTCCTCTTGTAAAACTGCATATATATTTTGTTATTAAAGTCTGGCTTTTAATATTTATTTTTCATTATTCTTTCTTTTTGTTGTATATCAAGTCTCTCTCCCTATCCTGCTGGCCAGTAAGGTATAGTATAATCAAAGGTTAATTGTCCTACCCTCAGGAACTACTATTTCTCTCTTCTTCCTTTTGAATTATTTTTAAAAATTGAAATCAACTGGATGGTTATACTCTTTCACATGAACATTCCCATGGCTGTATGAACACACAATGAATGGAAGTATCAGGCCCAGTGGGGGAGAGAGGTGAATGCCCACAGCGCAAAGTCAGGAAAACTACTCGGATCCAAAACAACATCACAGTTCAGTACTGTATACATCACGTCATGGTGCAAAGGGGAATACAGTCTCATGGCAGATATGTCACAACACCCAGCAGCACAAGCAATAGGGTGGGCGGGGCCACATGTGACTCGTGATAAAAACAGCACAAGTTTTGTTTTAACATGTTTCCTTCAACACGTTTTGATATAATTTTTGATATCATCGGTAGGTTATTTTTTCAGCTTTTTGGTACCCGGCCTTCGACAGGTTCAATGGAAAACGAGTACTATGGAGCTGCTTAGCACAGAAGTGAAGGGGTAAACGGCAAGCTTCACCCCACTGGCGGTACAAAGTCACACAAGTTTCTACAACACGGTGAAAAACAGTGTTCCAATGTTTTACCATCAACACAAAGATATGTTTTTTAAAGTGAGACTGTTTCGAGTGTGTTTATTTTCTGTGTCTGTCCATATATATTAAAATATATTTTGCATTGGGAGTACACCGTGTGTGCGTGTTGATTCCATGTGTATTGTGGCATTGTCTGCATGTGTGTGGGGGGTTGGACAGGGTGTGATTTGCTAGCAGCCTGAGCCCCATCCCTCACCTCAACTGCCTCCCCATATTTCAGCTCCAATCTCAAAAGAAAAGTCAGATCACTCATAATAATACCACCAGTAAGAACACTAACATCTAGAACCGTTACAACAGAAACCGTGACAAAGGGACCAATCCATTGATTGCTTTCACCGTGGCTCCCAAGCACCCAGCCTCCACCGTCCCATCCAATCTTATGCCCAGCCAGAGGTCTGACATGCCACGGGTCAACTCAGCACCCCACTTTAATGCATTCTCATTTTCACATGCTTTTAAAGAGAGGTACGGCAAGCAAAGAAAGACAATGTACGTTAGAGAACAGGACGGGGACCAAAACAAGAGACAGGCAAAGGGTGACATCGTCACACTGAATGGCACTAAAAGCTACACAGCTGATTAGCAGGGTCGCTCGCTATAGAAACACAGGTAGAGACCCCAGGAGTGGGCGAGCTTAACCTGAAGTTGCAGAAAAGTTCACCTGGGGAGTGAACAGAACAGCATTGAGTCTCAAATTTATGTGCAAAACAGTACAGGCCATTTTAGACCCCCCCCCCCAATTGATCAAACATGCTAAAATCATAGTAGGAAACGATACAAGGGAGAGGTATCCGAGCTTTCAGAGTTTGTGGGTTGGGGCCTCTGCCAGAATAGTATCAGTTGGCTTGACTGATTGTGTCATGTGCCCTCTAGAGGCCAAAAGGAAGATGGCAAACTCAGCACTGAAAACCGATGGTAGTGTTCTGCAACTTCAGGTTGTGCTGGTCAGGAGATTGTGGCTGAAGCTGGAGGAGCAGGCTGGTTTATAGACCCAAAGGGCACAGCACAGGGGCTTGGGGTTTGGGCCTTGTGTGAGTGTGTATGTACACAGGGGATCTCACACTGCAAAAGAGCCTGAATAGGGACAGGAGAACACACATTCACTCTCACACACACATCCATTTTCCAAACTGAAAGTAAAGAGTATTTTCCCTTTCTCCTTATAAATATCTATGTATACATTACTATATTAAATAAAGTCCCCATTTAAAAATGATCTTCTTCAAACACAAAATTCTTTCAAATAAAGCATCATTCAGGGGATAAAAATTAAGAGTTCCACAATAACACATATGAATACTAAAACACTGTCCCTTCTGAAACCCACCTAACCCATAAAAACATACATCTACATTAAAACAATATATTTAAATGCCTAAAGTCTACACTTTGGTGTTCTTAATTCTAATACTAAGTATCATCATTTAGTTTTTTTCTTACATTTCCCCTCCTAGCATTTGTTTGCATCCAAAAAAAGAAAGAAAACAACTAGATTCATTGTGAAACAAAACAAAAAAACAACCACCACTAATATTAGGGTGTGTGCTCCTTTTTTATATAGAAAATTCATATTTAATCATTGTTGTTGATTAATGTGACATTTTTTTCAATAATTTCATATTTTTTGTACATATGTTAATACTTTAAACACCTTTCCAAACAAAGGGCAAAAAATATGGATCCATTGAAAAAGAACAAGACCGCGCGCACCCCTATGGGCGTCAGAAGCATGCACTGTCCAGAGGGGAGGGCCTCGGCCCCAGCCGGCCCCCAACATCTAGCTAGGGTTGGACTGGATTGGTTATGGTGGTGTTGTCGGTTGGCTTTTAAATATAATTTATTTTAATTTTTTCCCCCCAAGGACTGTAAACTTCAAGCGGTCTCTTTCCGGCCGGGCTCCAGGCGCCAATCCAACCACTGAGAGGAAATGTTCCAATCGGCTTCAGAATTCAGGCAAAGCTGAGGAAAAGAGAGAGAGAGAGAGAGAGAGAGTGGTGGGGAGTGCACAGGGCAGCCTCTCCAAACTACTCCTGAGTTTACAACACTATAATAGGTTTATATACAGCAGAGGAGGCTCCTCAGAGGAGGAAGGGAAGAACCATCCTACTCAGTAAATTTCCTTTTTTTTAATATATATTGAAACATTAAAAAAGTTATCCTTTTTAGATAAATGTCACCAAATCACTGTTTTGCAATGGTCTACAGTAGCATCAACAGCCCTCTCTAGGGTAGCACTATGGTGTAGCCGAAGGACAGCTATTTTCCCCCCTCTTCTGGCTACATTGACTTAAGTACAAAACCTAGGAGGCTCATGGTTCACACCCCCTTCCATAGACTTACACAGTAATTATTATTATACGATTTTCGGAGGACGTCCGAGCGGACATGTTGTCCATCCAATCAAAGGATCATAAAATGAATCTAGTACTGAAAGCATAAGCTACAGCTAGCTAGCACTGCAGTGCATAAAGTGCGGTGAGTTGTAGACTCAAAGAGAAAGACAATAGTTGACCAAATTAATTTCTTCAAAATCTAAGGAGAGCAACAAAGATAGAGAGAGCTAGCTGTATTTCATTGTATTTCTTTTTATAGCTAATGCAGCTAATTTAGCCTACTCAACAACCTAACTCAAACAGAGAGGAATGCTATTTATGTTAGCTAGCTGGCTAAGGCTATCCAAAAATGCAATTCTTCCAAGGTTTCGGTTTTATTAATTTATTGCCACCGGGACCCGCCTGTGTAACTGCTAAACTGCTAGCTGTACCCTGTACTGCATGATTGTACACATGGATTTGATTGTGGGTTTACTAACGCATTAATTCTTGTTTGTTGACTATAACGTTAATATGGCGACAAGATGTAGGCTGTGTACCGTTATGGTATGAAGGTTTGGCTTGAGGAGTTTTTTTTACATAAACAAAAAGATACAGTATGTATCAGTACATGTATGTGAGTGTGAGGGACACATGTAGACAGAACCTTGAATAAAGCTCTCTGCAGTCAGTACCTGTGTCTGGTAAAGGGTCACTGGAGAGGTGCGGCAGGCGCTCCTGAACAGTGAAAATGCACATTGAGCCACTTGGCGTCGCGGCGGTGCCACACGCGGGTCTCCTCTGACTGGCAGGAGCGCGGCCGTCCCTGGCTGTCGATGTACTGCGTAAGGCGGATGTAGGCGATGCAGGCCGCGTCTTCCCCGATCAGGTGCACATGAGGATTCAGGATGGTGGTGTGGACCGGCTTACTGTTCTTACTCAACACTACATAGGAGACACGGACACACTCAGTCATCTACTTACATGTGTTGGCTTCATGCACTTCTTCCTTGATTAGATTACAATAGAGAAAGATGGTTACCAGGCCTTTAGCGTGAAATAGTGTGCTCAGTGACTTACCTGGTATATGTTATTTTTCTTCAAATACAACAATTAACATAATAGGGTCGCGCCATGAATAGTGCCTTGTGTCTTTCAGACATTGTGCGTACATTTTGATGAAACACATTTTACAGTTGGATCACATACATCTATGCTCTAACTACACTAAACCATGTTAAAAATTCCAATAGCAGTGTGTATTCATGCATTTTTTTTTTGGCATGTCTCACATCATCTTGGGGCGGCAGGTAGCCTAGTGATTAGAACGTTGGACTAGTAATCGAAAGGTTGCAAGATCGAATCCCCGAGCTGACAAGGTAAAAATCTGTCCTCCTGCCCCTGAACAAGGCAGTTAACCCACGTTATGGTATGAAGGTTTGGCTTCATACCATAACGTCATTGAAAATAAGAATTTGTTCTTAACTGACTTGGCTAGTTAAATAAAGGTCCAACTTCTAGGATGATTTTAACCCACTTAACCCCAAGACTTTCCCAAGTTTGCACAAACATTGTGAAGCCCTAGTTATTCATTAGTGATTAATTGACAATAGTCAGGTTTCAGGTCAACCCTGTAACATGAACTGAACTCTTGTTTTAATATGGTGAAACGTTCCCTTTTTAAATGATAAAAAAAATATCGTAGTGTAAAAGCAGGCGAGATCTTTTTTTCTGATGTTTTGTTGTGGAAAACTGAGCATTTCGAGCATACCACGTCAACCCTGTAACCCATAGAGAGATAGACTAGAAATATTTTAACAAGTTCAAATCTTTTATTAAGCTTGCATTCAATTGTCCCTCCCTGTTGCACACAACAAGCTTCCTTTCCCCGTGTCACAAGGAGAGTACAGCCTGATTTAAGATTAAATATTCAAACCTGTTAGTCAACTCTCCCACTGGCCACACCACGAAATGTCAAAGTGGACAATTGGGTAATATTTGGTTGAGGCGTTGATCAATGAGATAATAACCTATATTCACCCACTCAAAAATACAGCCAACATTTGGTTGAATTCTCAGTGTTTTATCACTATACTTTCAACCATCTAAAAGCACAACGAAGTTCAAATAGGAATACAATGTCAGATATTTTGTTTATTTATACAACAACTTAATCTGTTATCACTGTGCTTCATCTAATAGCACAATCAAATGACCTGGATTACAGTTGAGATTACATAAAAAAATAGTGGCGCAAGTGATCAATGTCATTCGAGATTCTGCACAGATTATTAAAGCAATTGTGAAGATCTCCACAGACCTGCAGCCTTTGCATGCTATCTTGAACATGCACGCTTTCTATTGTTACATAGGAAGACATTTATAGAGACAGTAATCTCAAAATGTGGCCCTGGATGTGTTACTCATTTTAAAGGGTAGGAAGCATGAGTTTTTACTCACCAATGTAACAACACAGTGTGGTCAAAGACTTAGTAACTTAGTTGTAGTCATGATCTGGTTACCTATAAGTACAAACATAGTTATGTTTTTGGGTTATTACATATTTATTAACTTATTTCCGGATAACTTCTAAACTACCCACAATGCACTATTTCTCAACGTCATATGGAGGATCTACTCTGTTCTACCGAGTTCGTATGCTAGCTCGGTAGCTAGCTCAAGCTGAACAATTTAATAAGTTTTACCATCGGATGGGCCCTAACCATCAATCTGTAAATCTGCTCTCTCTTTTCTTTTAATCTTAGGTTATGTTTTAGTTGTGTTAGTTATGTTCTAGCTAGCTGGTCTCCAGTAGTTAGGCTCTAGCTTGCCGACCATAACTGTGGTGGTTAGCTAGGCTGTCACGGCTAATAGCTAGTTGGCTAAATAGCTAACGCTGGCTGGCTATCTTGCTGGCTAAAATAACTGCATTTAGCTAACGTTCTTTGACAACTGGTTAGATGGCATTATGTATTTCCAAAACATTGTTTTACTTTAATGTAGCTGTAAGCTAGTTGTTGATAGCAACTCGCTGACTTATTCAGTGCTAACTTATAGTTAGCAGGCTGGTAGGGCTAATGTTAGCAGAGTAGTTGGTTAGCAACCTTCCAAGTTGATTTGTATCAATACATTCATAAATTATTTGCTTGTAAGTTTGCTGACAATTCAATTGAAACCAGTAGTCATGAGTGCAAACGATTTATACAATTGAAGTTATTTCCTTTGGAGTGTACATGATGTGGAATACGCTGGCTTGCCGGGTCCTCCATATTACATCACACCCCGGAAAAACATTTTCCGACACGGATTCTGATCGGTTTTATGTAATAACTCCAAAAATAGAAGAGTGAGGTGTAACTTGGCATTGGGACTTTTGATGCGTACACTAATGCAAATCCATATGTTACATGTGGTTACGTTTATGCTACCTACCCTTTAAGGTTGAATAACTACTGTTACAATAGTTTGTAAGATTGTCTTAACTTTACAAAGCAACCAAATATCAACATTTAAAGGATATTTGGATAGTTCCATCTGAGCCACTGGTATAATCCTATTCTTTAACTTTTATTTTTGGTTGAGTTGGAGACATGAATCCAACATATAATCTATTAACTGGTCGACAAGTTACTGTATTGCGAATGTTATATTGAATTGTGCTTGGTTGTCAACGCAACAAAATATCCACATTTGAAGGAGATTGTCTTCTCCCTGGATAGTGCGATCTGTGCCACGGACTTAGTCTGGCTTTAATTTCAGTTTGTCTACAAATTAATACTGTATGTTGGATTCATGTCTCCATCTCAACCAAGTTATTTTTACCTTTATTTAACTAGGCAAGTCAGTTAAGAACAAATTTTTATTTTCAATGACGGCCTAGGAACAGTGGGTTAACTGCCTGTTCAAGGGCAGAACGACAGATTTGTACCTTGTCAGCTCGGGTATATGAACTTGCAACCTTTCGGTTACTAGTCCAACGCTCTAACCACTAGGCTACCCTGCCGCCCTAAGTTAAATAAATACGACTAAATCAAATCAGATCAAACTTTAAACTCGCTTTAAATAAAGTTTGATTTGATTTAGTCCTATACTTTAACTTCGATTTTTAGTTGAAATAGCGACGTGAATCGAACATATTATGAACTAGCTGCTCTGTTAAACCTAGCCTTTGGAATAACTTCAATAGTAATCGTGAATCTATTTATTTTTTTAAGTGGAGACCTCTCAACAGTCATTCTCACGATAGCATATTGGTAATAGTCAAAGCTAAGCAGGGTTGGGCTTGGTTAAAACGCTGGATAGGACACCAAAGGGGTAGCTGTAGATCACATGTCTCAAACTCATTCCACGGAGGGTAGAGTATCTGCGGGTTTTCACTCCTCCCATGTACTTGATTGATGAATTAAGGTCACTAATCCGTAAAGAACTCCCCTCACCTGGTTGTCTAGGTCTGAATTGAAACCAAAAACCCGCAGACACTAGGACCTCAATGGAATGAGTTTGATACCCCTGCTGTAGATAGATAAATTCTCCAGTAGGAGGTGCTGCCCAGCCTATTGTTTTTTTCTGATAGTGGAGATTAAGTTGTTTCAAAAGGTACAAATGCAACATATTTTATACAAGGTTTGTCTATGTTGAAAATTGGTTACCATGATGACATAAACCTGTGGTTGAAATTTCAACCTCAAAACAACAGTTGATGACTTTTTGCAAATCCATTGTATTTTACACATAGATTCCACATCACAATATGTTGCCAATTTACGTTGAAGCAACGTTGATTTAACACGTGTTTGCCCAGTGGCCTATTCATTTAATGTTCACTTTTGTAGTAAGAGACGGGAATATATGTTTGTTATGAAGTTGAACATGTGCTCTTTATGACAGAATGTTAAAATGAAAACGTAAATTTTTTTTACCAAAGGACACTACCCAAAAGGCACTATTTGTGAAATGACACTACAATGTTTAGTTCCCTGTTGATAAGAGATGCTTACAGTTCTCAAAGTAGAATTTGTGGAAGTCCATGCCCTCCACCAGGTTTCCCAAAGCCTCGGGTTCAAACGAGGTGAGCCCGGGGTCACAGATTCTCCTGGAAGGGAAATCAGACATACAGTTAAACATTAAATGAAATAGCACACATATTTATCTTCTATGTGGTTAATGGTGTGTGTATATAGATTGTGTATAGGCTTGTCTACCATATGAATCTTCTCTTTGTGTCAGACTGGGTTCAATGACTTCTGTTTCTTTCTTTTTTCTGTATTTATTTGTCTGTTTATAGTATGTATGTATGTATGTATGTATGTATGTATGTATGTATGTATGTATGTATGTATGTATGTATGTATGTGTACAGTTGATGTCGGAAGTTTACATACACCTTAGCCAAATACATTTAAACTCAGTTTTTCACAATTCCTGACATTTAATCCTAGTAAAAATTCCCTGTCTTAGGATCACCACTTTATTTTAAGAATGTGAAATGTCAGAATAATAGTAGAGAGAATTATTTATTTCAGCTTTAATTTCTTTCATCACATTCCCAGTGTGTCAGAAGTTTACATACACTCAATTAGAATTTGGTAGCATTGCCTTTAAATTGTTTAACTGGAGTCAAATGTTTCGGGTAGCCTTCCACAAGCTTCCCACAATAAGTTGGGTGAATTTTGGCCCATTCCTCCTGACAGAGCTGGTGTAACTGAGTCAGGTTTGTAGGCCTCCTTGCTCGCACACGCTTTTTCAGAACTGCCCACACGTTTTCTATAGGATTGAAGTCAGGGCTTTGTGATGGCCACTCCAATACCTTGACTTTGTTGTCCTTAAGCCATTTTGCCACAACTTTGGAAGTATGCTTGGGGTCATTGTCCATTTGGAAGACCCATTTGCGATCAAGCTTTAACTTCCTAATTGATGTCTTGAGATGTTGCTTCAATATATCCATATAATTTTTCTTCCTCATGAAGCCATCTATTTTGTGAAGTGCACCAGGCCCTCCTGCAGCAAAGCACCCCCACAACATGATGCTACCACCCCTGTGCTTCACGGTTGGGATGGTGTTCTTCGGCTTGCAAGCCTCCCCCTTTTTCCTCCAAACATAACGATTGTCATTATGGTTAAACAGTTCTATTTTTGTTTCATCAGACCAGAGGACATTTCTCCAAAAAGTATGATCTTTGTCCCCATGTGCAGCTGCAAACCGTAGTCTGACTTATTTATGGCAGTTTTGGAGCAGTGGCTTCTTCCTTGCTGAGCGGCCTTTCAGGTTTTGTCAATATAGGACTCCTTTTACTGAAGATATAGATACTTTTGTACCTGTTTCCTCCAGCATCTTCACAAGGTCCTTTGCTGTTGTTCTGGGATTGATTTGCAAAGTACGTTCATCTCTAGGAGACAGAATGCGTCTCCTTCCTGAGCGGTATGACGGCTGTGTGGTCCCATGGTGTTTATACTTGCGCACTATTATTTGTACAGATGAACGTGGTACCTTTCAGGCATTTGGAAATTGCTCCCAAGGATGAACCAGACTTGTGGAAGTCTACAACTTTTTTTCTGAGGTCTTGGCTGATTTCTTTTGATTTTCTCATGATGTCAAGCAAAGAGGCACTGAGTTTGAAGGTAGGCCTTGAAATACATCCACAAGTACAACTACGATTGACTCAAATTATGTCAATTAGCCTATCAGAAGCTTCTAAAGCCATGACATCATTTTCTGGAATTTTTCAAGCTGTTAAAAGGCACAGTCAACTTAGTGTATGTAAACTTCTGACCCACTGGAATTGTGATACAGTGAATTATAAGTGAAATAATGTCTGTAAACAATTGTTGGAAAATTACTTGTGTCATGCACAACTACAGTTTGTTTACAAGACATTTGTGGAGTGGTTGAAAAACGAGTTTTAATGACTCCAACCTAAGTGTATGTAAACTTCCGACTTCAACTGTATATATGCAGTGTGTATGTATATATGTATCTATATTATTGTACTGCTCTAGGGATGTAGTTATTGTTTGGATAACCTTGTTGACTATTATGTATTGTATTTGCTCAATGCAGAGAATGCCGGAAGAAGAATGATCATTTCATTACCATAGTGAATTATTGTAATGTTTGTTAATGTGTCAATTAACCTCATAAGGGATGGGTTGCCAACTGGCGATTTGACACAAAAACAACATTTTCATTCATTCATACAGTGCCTTTACAGTATTGACACACCTTGACTTTTCCACATTTTGTTGTTACATTTTGATGTGTTACAGATTTTGTGTCACTGGCCTACACACAATACCCCATAATGTCAATGTGGAATTATGTTTTTAGAAATGTTTACAAATTAATAAAAAAAGAAAAAGCTTGAGTCAATAATTAATTAACTCCTTTGTTAAGGCAAGCGGAAACAAGTTCACGAGTAAAAAATGTGCTTCACAAATCACATAATGCGTTGCATGGACTCACTCTGTGTGCAATAATAGTGATTTTTGAATGACTACTTCATCTCTGTACCCCACACATAAAATGATCTGTAAGGTCCCTCAGTCGAGCAGTGAATTTCAAACACTGATTAAACCGCAAAGAACAGGGAGGTTTTCCAATGCCTCACAAAGAAGGGCACCTATTGGTAGATGGGTTAAAAATTCTAAATAAAGCAGACATTGAATATCCCTTTGAGCATGCTGAAGTTTATTAATTACATTTTGGATGGTGTATCAATACACCCAGTCACTACAAAAATACAGGCATCCTTCCTAACTCAGTTGCCGGCGAGGAAGGAAACCACTCGTGGATTTTATCACGATGCCAATGGTGACTAAAACAGTTAGTGTTTAATGGCTGTGATAGGAGAAATTGAGGATGGATAAATAATATTGTACTTACTCCACAATACTAACCTAACTGACAGAGTGAACATACATCCTGTTTGCCATAAGGCACTAAAGTAAAAGTGCAAAAAATGTGGCAAAGAAATTAACTTAATGTCCTGAATACAAAGTGTTATGTATTGGGAAAATTCAACACAACACATCAATGAGTACCACTCTTCATATTTTCAATAATGGTGGTGGCTGCATCATGTTATGAGTATGCTTGACATGGGCAAGGACTGGGGAGTTTTTGGGGATCAAAAATAAATGGAATAGTTCTAAGCACAGGCAAAATCCTAGAGGAAAACCTGGGTCAGTCTGCTTTCCAGCAGACACTGGGAGACAAATTCGCCTTTCAGCAGGACAATAACCTAAAACACAAGGCCAAATATATACTGGAGTTGCTTACCAAGATAACTTTGAATGTTCCTGAGTGGCCGAGTTACAGTTTTGACTTAAACCGGCTTGAAAATCTATGGCAAGACTTGAAAATGGCTGTCTAGCAATGATCAACCACCAACTTGACAGAGCTTGAATAATTTTTTAAAGAATCATGTGCAAATATTGTACAATCCAGGTGTGCAAAGCTCTTACCCAGAAAGACTCACAGCCGTAATCGCTGCCAAAGGTGATTCTAACGTATTGATAGACTCGGGGGTGTGAATACTTACGTAAATGTATTTCATTTTCAATACATTTGCTAATGTTTTTAAAACCATTTTTTCACTGTCATCATGGGGGAAATGTGCGTAGATGGGTGAGGAGAAACAAAATCTATTAAATACATTCTGAATTCAGGCTGTAACACAACAACATGTGGAATAAGTCAAGGGGTGTGAATACTTTCTGAAGGCACCGTATCATCAGCACCTCCCAACCTCTCACATTCCACATACTACTCTAGTAATTTAGAGGGAAATCAGCAGGGCTAGGGGTTATTCATTTGTCAAAAACTAGGAGCTAATTAAATGTATGCACACAATCTATAAACTCACGTGTAAGCCTCAAAGTCTCCGTTGTTGATGGCCTCAATCAGCTGCTCGGTAATCTTGATGATCTCTTGTTTGCGAGCTGAAATCCAGAGAACGACAGAGAGAAAGAAGAATGGCAGGAGAGAAAGAGATGGCCAGACGCGATTAGAAACCCTCGGAGTGCTCCGGTCACAAATACTTAAAGGCCAGCATGCAAACCCCCTCCCTCACCATGCTTCCTTAAGTTGCACTAGCCCTTTCCTGTATGGTACTGAGTGCAGAGACATTGCATGTCATCGATGCCTATTGTTATTTGGTTGCACAAGAACACAGTTTACAGCAACACTACTGGTGACTTTAGGGGACCACCAATCCCATGAAAACTACCTTAACAGGCCCCAACTTAGCTGCAGTCCAGCTCTCTTTCCCTTCCAATAGTCCGCCCTACCCAAAGCACCTGGCAATGTTGAGTTGTTGAACAGTTTCAGTTCCCTAAACCTCTAATGCGTATCCTCAACCCTCAACCACACAGACAAGTGACACACAACCCAGCTGGGCTGACTGAAATGTCATCGGGGAGCGTGACACACATGAGAAGTGGCAGTCACAGATAGCCCACTACGCCAGACAACCTGCCAGTGAGGTCGAGAAACCCCACATCAGCACACAACACGGCTTATATATACAAGCTGCGAGTACACCTCCGTTTGTTCAGTTCATATTCCCACAGGAATGATGAACTGGCAAAAAGCAGCTCATGCGTGGCTTTATTGGTATTGTACCGTAGCATATATGCTACTCTCACATAAATATAGCTGAGTCAGCTGACTAACTGTGAGGTAGGGTTAGCAATGAAAGCCAGTGTGTGTCACTAACTCTTCTGCGTAGTGTAGCTGCCTCAGGGCTGTCTAACTTACTCAGCTGCGTGTTGCTGCCCCCTGGGGCCATGGAGGGTGGCGCAGGCAGAGCTTGCTCTTAGTTAAGACAGGAGCTATGACCCGAACAGTTCTAATTAGCAGAAAGTGTGCTTGGCATCGTCATGCAGTTTGGCGGCTGGAAGACAACAGGACAACAGCAACAAAATGGCAACCATGTAAGCGAACAAATCAGAAACCAAAATGTCAAACACAACTGATAGGACCACAAGACCCGTTTTCCCAAACTGGAACACTGTGCCACTCAAACGGCAGTTGTTACATAGTGTGTATAACTTCACAGTATAACTTCACAATGCTCTGAAAGGCACACAATGCCCACAAGCAACAGAGTTATATAAAGGGAATGCTACATAGAAGCCAAACTTAGATGAACATACACACACTAATAACAACTTAGATATACCAATGGACACAGACAGTGAACTGACAGTCACACAGACGGACAGAGCGGACACCAGTGAACACAGCACCACAGCAGGTGATGGAGAAGACACTGTGGCCTTACAGCCAAGAGGGGGTAGCAGTCAAGCACTAAACCCAGTTACAGGCCACCACAGAGGATACCGCCTGAATGGGGAAGTAAGAGAGTACAGACAGACAGAGACACCTCCGAGGACAGGGGGTTGCTGTTAGTGAGCAGGGGACTGGAGCGGACCAGAGTTTGGGGGTGAATCTCAATTGATCTCAAAAGTCTACAATGGCTTTCTCTCTTCAGCTCATCTACTTCGTCAGATTCAGCACCGATTTGACAAGATCGGATAGGTGAAAGCAAGTTGGCAGAGACCTGATGATGGAGTTGCTGCTGTCAGCTGTCCAGTCCCATCAAATAGTGCAAGTGAGCGAAAGGAAAGAAAGCCTGTTTGGACTATTGAGATTCAACCTTTGTATAGCCTAGCTTGCTGTCTGTCTACGGTCTGCTCAGCTGTCAGGCTGGGTGTCTGTGTTCGGGCCATGGGGAGGGATAAATACATTGAAAGGGCAGTGAGACTCAGGTCAGCACAATTTGTTCTCTTGGTGGACGGGAAGAGAAAGAGAGGAAGAGGAAATATAGGGAGAGGAATGGAGAGAGAGGCAGAAGCTACATGTAGGACACTGGGTCCCGTTTTGTCCAGTTTTGCACTTCAACAGTGAACACATGTCTGTGCAAAACAGAGTGTCTATACACAGCACGGTAACGTTATTGTCATAGTAAAACGGATACGGGACATGCTTTTGGCAAGGTCTGAGAGGGACAGGCTGAGTGATAGATACACTACATGACCAAAAGTATGTGGACACCTGGTCGTCGAACATCTCATTCCGAAATCATGGGCATTAACCCCCAATTTGCTGCTGTAACCACCTGCACTCTTCTGGGAAAGCTTTCCACTAGATGTTGGAACATTGCTGTGGAGACTTGCTTCCATTCAGCCAAGAGCATTAGTGAGGTGGGGCACTGATGTTGGGCAATTAGGTCTGGCTCACAGCCGGCGTTCCAATTCATCCCAAAGGTGTTCGATGGGGTTGAGGTCAGGACTCTGTGCAGGCCAGTCAAATTCTTCCACACCGATCTCGACAAACCATTTCAGTATGGACTTCGCTTTGTGCACGGGGGCAATGTCATGCTGAAACAGGAAAGGGCCTTCCCCAAACGGTTGCCACAAAGTTGGAAGCACAGAATCATCTAGAATATCATTGTATGCTGTAGCGTTAAGATTTCCCTTCATTGGAACGAAGGGGCCTAGCCCAAACCACGAAAAACAGCCCCAGACCATTATTCCTCCTCCACCAAACTTTAAGTTGCCAGTATGCATTGGGGCAGGTAGCGTTCTCGTGGCATCCGCCAAACCCAGATTCGGCCAATGGCGGCGAGCATTACACCACTCCAGCTGACGCTTGGCATTGCGCATGGTGATCTTAGGATTGTGCGCGGCTGCTCAGCCATGGAAACCCATTTCATGAAGCTCCTGACGAACAGTTATTGTGCTGATGTTGCTTCCAGAGGCAGTTTGGAACTCCGTAGTGAGTGTTGCAACCGAGGACAGATGATTTTTATGCTCTACGTGCTTCAGCAGTCGGTGGTCCCATTCTGTGAGCTTGTTCAGCCTACCACTTCACAGCTGACATTTGCTCCTAGACATTTTCACTTCACAATAACAGCACTTACAGTTGACCCAGGGCAGCTCTAGCAGGACTGTCATTTCCCAAACTGACTTGTTGGAAAGGTGGCATCCCACAACTGTCAGCAACGGGTGTGGCTGAAATAGCCGAATCCATTCATTTGAAGGGGTGTCCACATATTTTTACATATGTAGTGTAGGACAGCTGAGTAGCATCAGTCTGATGAGCCGACAGAGAAATAAGGAGGAGAGACGTTTTAAAATGACATTCATGAGTGCCTGCACCACAAGTGTCCCAAAGCTGAGGTAGTGAAAATTATGGAGAGTGTAGGAGCTAATTAGACGATCAGATAACCACATCAACCGAGCCAGCAAGGCTGCAGGTTTCAGAGCTAAATGATATCCCATGCACTGCGATATGTTTGGAGTTTCATTCAAAATAATGGAGATGCATGCCTAATTAGATGACACGTGCATTTGTCTGATTTCAAGACTTAACAGATGAAATACCTCCCAAATCAACTGTTACTGAGGGTTAAATCTTGGTCTGGGTAGCCATTTGACTAGATGTTCAGGAGTCTTATGGCTTGGGGGTAGAAGCTGTTTAGAATCCTCTTGGACCTAGACTTGGCGCTCCGGTACCGCTTGCCATGTGGTAGCAGAGAAAACAGTATATGACTAGGGTGGCTGGAGTCTTTGACAATTTTTAGGGCCTTCCTCTGACACCGCCTGGTATAGAGGTCTTGGATGGAAGGAAGCTTGGCCCCAGTGATGTACTGGGCCGTACGCACTACCCTCTGTAGTGCCTTGCCGAGCAGTTTCCATACCAGGCAGTGATGCAATCAGTCAGGATGCTCTCTGGTGCAGCTGGAGAACCTTTTGAGGATCTGAGGACCCATGCCAAATCTTTTTTCTTTTCAGGTTTTGTCGTGCCTGCTTCACGTGCCTGCTTCATGCTCGGTCCTCTTTTCCTGTAGTCCACAATAATCTCCCTTGTCTTGATCACGTTGAGGGAGTGGTTGTTGTCCTGGCACCACACGGCCAGGTCTCTGACCTCCTCCCTATAGACTGTCATCAGCAAATTGAATGATGGTGTTGGAGTCTTGCCTGGCCGTGCAGTCATGAGTGAACAGGGAGTACAGGAGGGGGCTGAGCACGCACCCCTGAGGCGCCCCTGTGTTGAGGATCAGCGTGGATGATGTGGTGTTACCTACCACCTGGGGGTGTCGGCCCGTCAGGAAGTCCAGGATCCAGTTGCAGAGTGAGGTGTTTAGTCCCAGAGTCTTTAGCTTATTGATGAGCTTTGAGGGCACTATGGTGTTGAACGCTGAGCTGTAGTCAATGAATAGCATTCTCACATAGGTGTTCCTTTTGTCCAGGTGGGAAAGGGCAGTATAGAGTGCAATAGAGACTGCGTCATCTGTGGATCTGTTGGGGTGGTATGCAAATTGGAGTGGGTCTAGGGTTTCTGGGATGATGGTGTTGTGAGCCATTACCAGCCTTTCAAAGCACTTCATGGCTACAGATGTGAGTGCTACTGGGTCGGTAGTCATTTAGGCAGGTTACCTTAGTGTTCTTGGGCACAGGCACTATGGTGGTCTGCTTAAAACGTGTTGGTATTATAGACTCGGATAGGGAGAGGTTGAAAATGAGACACTTGCTAGTTGGTCAGTGCATGCTCGCAGTACACGTCCTGGTAATCCATCTGGCCCTGCGGCCTTGTGAATGTTGACCTGTCTAAAGTTCTTACATCGGCTGCGGAGAGCGTGATCACACAGTCTTCCGGTACAGCTGGTGCTCTCATGCATGTTTCAGTGTCATTTGCCTCGAAGCGAGCATAGAAGTAGTTTAGCTCGTCCGGTAGGCTCGTATCACTGGGCAGCTCTCGGCTGTGCTTCCCTTTGTAGTCTGTAATGTTTTGCAGGCCCTGCCACATCCGACGAGCATCAGATCCGGTGTAGTACGACTCGATCTTAGTCCTGTATTGACACTTTGCCTGTTTGATGGTTCGTCGGAGGGCATAGTGGGATTTCTTATAAGCGTCTGGGTTAGAGTCCCGCTCCTCAAAAGCGGCAGCTCTAGCCTTTAGCTCAGTGCGGATGCTGCCTGTAATCCATGGCTTCTGGTTGGGGTATGTACGTACGGTCACTGCGGGGATGACATCATCAATGCACTTATTGATGAAGCCAATGACAGATGTGGTGTACTCCTCAATGCCATTGGAGGAATCCCGGAACATATTCCAGTCTGTGCTAGCAAAACAGTCCTGTAGCTTAGCATCTGCTTCATCTGACCACTTTTTATTGATCTAGTCACTGATGTTTATTTAAAAGTGGAATATGAATTGCATCATTCAAGTCAGGAGTGTGTCCCAAAATATATGAGTTTATTGATCCCCTCGCCATTCTCTGGAAGTCACCCTCGGAAGTTTAATCAGCAACACATGACAATGGAGGGCCCTCCTAGCGAGTTGGAAGGGGCAAGGGATTCACCGACACTCAGTAACACCTGTCACTGAGCAGTAATCTGGACACTTTTAATGGTCAAATACGCCTACATTTTTTGGATCCCTAAGTCACTGGTCATGTCCAAATACCCGTACCTGTGTTCTAAATATTAGGCTTTTTGATTATGCAAAAGAATTACGTTTTAAAGTATGTGAACATTTTGTATGCCTTAAAGTGGCACTCCAGCCTCCTTTCACCTTAATTTAACACCTGATTTACTTAACAAAAGGAACATCTCAATAGGTGGTCGAGGTGAGTCATGACATATCACAGGGGGGTGAGCCTTTCCTCTTTTGTTCTCTAATGTTCCTCTATTGTTCCTCAGGCAAGGATGGAGGCTGATGACATCACGACTTCCCATCAGACCAACTCCTTGAATCTGCTACTCCTTGAAGTTTGAGGTTGTTTCAAAAAAACACTATTTAGCTCAAAACGTTTCCTATATCGCTTTGCAACTGGAAAAGTTCCAAAATCACTGGAGGACATCTTTAAATGACAGAATGTCATACTCACTTCGGATTTTTATTTAGTTCAATACGCTGCACACAGGTGAGGAAGAGAATCGTCTTTCGAGACCGACGTGATTGATAACAGCTGATAATAAGCTGAGGGGATGCTCTGTACCAAAATGTACAAATGGAATTGGATGACGCATTCTCAGTTGGATGAGCCTAGCATGCTGATATTTGTTGCTTACTACATTCATTTTTACTAAACAGTACATCCTAAATATCATGTAGTACGATTAGTATACAGTATGCAGTTTAAGTAAATAGTAGGCAAGCCAGATTTCAGACACGGCCATTGGCTAATGACTGTACCAAATTTATATTGTCTTTTTTAAAATCTTTATCTAACTAGGCAAGTCAGTTAAGAACAAATTCTTATTTACAACAACAGTGGGCTAACTGCCTTGTTCAGGGGCAGAACAACATATTTTTACCTTGTCAGCTCGGGTATTTGATCTTGCAACCTTTTCGTTACTGGCCCAACGCTCTAACCACTAGGCTACCTGCCGCCCCTTAGTATGCATTTGTCTGGAATACTTTTATCAAAATGATAAGTGATTGTGATAATTAGTTCCTTTTTGAGTGTGTGGACAAGTGAAAGGAATATGCACAAACAGAAGATTCTTCAGCTGATATAACTCCATTGAAGATAGTGAGGGGGACGTTGTACAATATAGTCCCCTTCGAGACAGGGCTGGGTTAAATCTGTATCGCCAAAGTTTAGCTCTCTAGCACGCTTGAAATTTAAAGGTAATTTCCAATTGAGCCGACATGTGCAGCGTTTACCGTGAATGCAGTCTCCGCTAACGTGGGAACATTGCAGCTGCAAAGACAAAGACATGTTTACACAAGCACATATATTTATACCCTCCTACTAGGAGGAGTCAACTTCTTGCACATCTAGATAGCCAATACATCTCTGTTGCTAGTCAGGAACTTAATTGGTTCCTCTCACTGGTGTAATCATGGCCCCGCCTCCTGCTAGAACATTCGTGGGCATGGAAATATATGTGCGTGGGATAGGACTGTTCCTTCTCACGTCATCAGACCTGACCTCGGGCCCAAATTCCTCGCTCCTCCCTAATCCACGACTGTCCTACCTTATCAGTGACTGAAACCAGACTGTTGCCCTTTGCCTCCCTCTTTAGGAGCCATGAGATGTAACAATAACATGTTTTGACAGAATGTAAACTTTCCATGCACCTAGTTCTTATCCATCCTCCATTGACCCCAACATATACAATCATTATACATGTAAAGTAACCAATAAGTTCTAGTATGGTAAAATGAATAAGTATATTTCAAGCTAGAATCCAACACCTTTAAATGTCAATTGGGCTACAACGTGGAACTTCAGCGCTACGGATTGAATCCAGCCCCTAACAGTAATACAGAATAGTAATACAGGAAGAGTCATGGAGGAACACTATTATGGGGGCCATCTTAAATTGGACAGCATTATGGGGAATCTTAAATGGTACAGTATTATGGGGACAGACAGCCCTAGGGCGACAATACTATGGGGACAGTCTTAGGGGGACAATATAAATGAGTTCAAAGGGGGGAAAGGACACCAAGGTCAGAGTTGAGAGGTGAGGGGTGATACTGCTGCTGACTTACAGGTGGGTGGGCAGTGAGGGGGCTGGGGCTGGCTCTGTTCCTCACTGGCACTGCACTGGCTGACCATTGCGCTGTCCGCGCTAGACCCGCACGCAGACACTGCCCCCACCGCAACACACACACGCCAGAGAGAGAGGAGGATCAGACACAGTTCTGTACACACTACTATTTTGCCAAGACAAAACACTACACCCCCAACCCGACCATACACTAACACCACACATTATATATCCCACCACCAACGTACACAGAGAGACACACACAGTGGGGCGAGACACAATATAACCCCAGCCCATCACAACTAGCCAGAGAAACAGGGGAGTGAGACCACACTATACACCTCACAATCAAAATACAATACACACATACTGTAAACTAGGTCTCTGGAAATATACTGTATGAAGTTGACGATTCCATCGGTTCCCATGTCTATGTGCTTTTGTGCGTCTATCTGTGTGTTTAAGGCCTGACGAGGTCTCTGTGTTGGGAAGAATGTTCACCCTCTCTTAGAATGTGGGGCCTTTTCGCTCGTCGGCACTGTAACGTCAGTGCCAGAGAGCCTGCCGCTTTTAGAGAGTGTTGCTATGTTTCCCTGACAACATGACACGAGAGTGCCATGGTAAAAGCCAGGTTTTCCCTGGGTGAGCTGCGCTGTGAGGCCCCGTCCGCGCTGCACTGAGTGGACAGGCTTGTTTCCCAGATGAAGCCATGTCGCTCGCGCTCCGCTTGCCCCCCCCCCCCCCCCCCCACTTTAAACAATGCAGTTTTGACGAGAAACACACACACACACACACACACAGGTTTAAGTGGTGGAGTGCCAACTCTTTAAGCCCTGGGGAGCTGTGAGACCAAGAATGGGGAGACTATCTAAAGACTAGTGATTTGAGGGGAAAACCAAGACATATAAGGCCTTCATGTGCTAGTCTATTAGTTTGTTCAGACAAAGCATAGTCTACGTCCACAGCTAGACCACTCAGTATTCAGCTCTGTCTCTCACAGGCTACAAAGCACAGACTACTGTGCAAGTTTTTCATTCTCAGCAAGACATTTGCTTTTCACTCCGTAGGAATACAAGCCTTCAAACTACTAAACTACTCCTTTGACTTCTGTAGAAGCAGCTGTAGATGCCGATAAAGACCAGAGCAAAAGCTGTTCTCCGATATGTCAGTGCTTCATCATTCCCTCTCCAGACATATATACTCAGCTACAGTCTACATCTCCCAGATGTTCACAGGCCCAGACACCAGCCTGACAGTTAACTCAGGCCATCATAGGCTTCTCTGGCCTTGATTGTGATCTATTCTCTTTCTAAAGAAATGAAGGAGAAGGATCGACAACAAGGGAGCACATGAATGATCATTTTGTAACCTCATTTCTCATATAACTATGGCTTTTTAAAACATATGTATAATCTACACTCAGTGGGCAGTTTCTTTAGGTACACCACCCCGTTCACAAAAATGGTTCGCTCCTACAGACAGTGAGTCACGTGGCCGTGGCTTGCTATATAAAGCAGGCAGACAGGCATCTTGGCATTCAGTTTCTGTTCTACTGAACGTTAGAATGGGCAAAACAGGTGACCTAAAAGACTTTGAGCGTGGTTTGATCGTCGTTTCCGGTCGTGCCGGTTCCAGTATCTCAGAAACGCCCAGGCGGCCTCCTGGGCTTTTTTACGCACGACAGTGTCTAGGGTTTACCGAGAATGGTGGCGATGGTTAATGGCGTGGGGAATTTTTCTCTGGCACACGTTAGGTCCCTTGATACCAATTGAGCAATGTTTCCATTCCCCAGAGAATTCAGGCCGTCATGGAGGCAAAGGGGAGTCCGACCCGGTACTAGATGGGTGTACCTAATAAACGGTCCTATCTTGCATTCTAGCTCTGTCTTTCTGACAAACACCTGCGCAGACAGATATATAGATACAAGAAGTGAGAAAACATGCAGAGTAAGTGAAAGTTTGACGTGTACCTTTTCTACTTTTCACATCCTCCTCTTCTGTGGTGTTACAGCTCTCTGTGGAGCCCTGTAGCGGAGAAGAGTGATGGACAGAAACATGGAGGACAGAGAGAAGGAGTAAATGAGAGAAAGAGATATAGCAGCAGGAAACAGCGTTAGTCTGTGTGGTGAGAGCTGACTTGGGTGAGGCCTTCCCCAGGTGTACGGACAGACGGAAGGTCAGACGGACGCTCCCTCAGAGGAACACAAACCCTGCACAAACCAGCCAGGCAGACAGGAGGGCAAGCGCACGAGGATCCACACCAAACACAGCCTTTTGATGATGTGGGGTACAAACGGTGTGTGTTAAAGGCTGCGTGTACTGTGTATGTGGCTTTCTGGTGGCTGAGCCAGTGTGGTTTGGGCGAGTGAGGGACTCTCGCAGCAGGTGTGGCTTGTGAGTGTTTTGAGGGTTAGTGAGACTAAGTTAGCGTGACTGTCAGTAGATGTGGAGTGTTTAAGTGTACATGGTGTTAGAATCGCTCTAAGGTATCTTAGTAGAGCTCTAGCCACTCTAAGGTACCTTAGTAGAGTTCTAACCACTGTAAGGTATTTTAGCATTAGCATTAGCATTAACTGCGTTAGACAGCGACTCTATTGGATTAAAGAGGTACAGTAGCGGCTTACCTTGGTGCCGTCAGCTGGGTTGTGCACAACAGTGGTCTGTGGTTCCTAGGGGAAGCAGGAGAAAGTTTAACATGCAGGGACCACCAGGGAAGGCCCAGAGCATGTGGGATACACACAGTCCACACGCCCGATGCATGTAAACACACACACATAGCCAAGCACAAGAGCCACAGCACAAAGCCAGCAGATGGGCACTGTCACGGGGGGGCAATGAGACAGGATGGGGGTTTGACAATTAGAAGACACTACAAAGAGCCACGCTACTCCATTCCACTAGAGGAAGGAGCTATGGACTAATGTCACTTATCATTGGAGCTATCAGACTTAGAGGATGGCCTCTAAGACGTAAAGCAACAGAGGAGAAAAAACACAGAGAGTCTGAAATGAGGATGATGGGGTTTGGCTGTGAGATGGGATCAGCAGTCCACCCATCAACCCCCCCCCACCTCCCTCATCCCAACCTTGACCCTGCTGTTGTAGCCGGTAACCATGGCAACACTCATCGCAAAAGCGCCTAGCAGCTTAAAATACTGCGACACAGACACCCCCAAGGCACTGTCCCACCCACACCTACAAACAGTAGCACAAACATGGACCCTCCCACAGGACACTGGTCTACGGACTCCACCTCAACAAAACCACCTACACACATGAAGATGCAGTCCTTCGGATAACATTAGCCATTAGCTTAAAGGGATAGTGCAACATTTTGGCAATTAAGCCACACAGAGACATACAAATGGTATCCATGAGTTAATCCGTTTCTGGGTTAGGAGAAACAAAGTCTTAATTTGCCAAAATGTTGCACTATCCGTTTAAATGCTACCACAGGGTCTGACATTCTGCCCTTCAGTAAGTTGATGTATTGTAGCTGATTAGAAGAAGCTAGGAGACTGATATAGGATAGGCAGCACTGCCTTGGAACCACTGTCAGATCAACTGAGCGCTGACCCAGAGAGACAAACCATCCTTTAACACTGACCACAGCCAAGTAATCCAACCACATACAGTCGCTTACCGGTAGCCCTAATGGAGAAGAGTAAGATACTGATCCCATCAGTTTGATGGAGGTGGTCCTGTGATTTGCCTTTCATAGAAAAGGGATTCTCTTGACTGACATTCCACAACGCTACAGTACATTGTTGCATTGCCAAACACCCAGGTTAGGATTCTGTCCCTCATACAGGTTTCATGTCTCTCTCAGGTCACTGCAGCTCAGTAGTCTTTCTGATAGACACCACTATACATGCTTCTAGGCTTTTCACCACAGCTCTTCGCTTCCCCTGTATACGTTCTGTTAACAGGGCCAAGGACCATAGACAGACCATTGAGATCACTGGAAAGAGAGATTCAATTTGACTTCAGATGAGATGTGTTTCTTTGACATGGCGCCTGTCGTCTTTTTGCCCTTCACAAGGAGATACACTTACATAGAGGGACTGCATCTTCCATACAATTGGGCTATCTCTGTTTCCTGACATTGCTGGATCCTGTTTCACCCATGGTTTTAATGAGCTTTTGAATTGTTTTGAAATTGGTATCACATAAATTGTTTTTCATATGACCCCCAATTCAGCTACTCTAACTGTGTAGTATGTCAAATCATCAGCTTTATCAAGGGGGGAGAAATACAAACGCCAAAGAGGGACCGCTAGGAATATTCAATTTGGCATTGTGAATATATTACTTTAAACATTTAAAATGTGCAAAATACCATTATTTGTGTATATCTTGTTGAGCATTGTCATGCATGTCTGTGCATGACAAGATAGTAAGTCTGGGTAAAACAGGAGCCTAGTGAGAGAGGGTCACAGGCACAAACCAGTTGTTCAGTTTAAAATCATCAAAACCACTGTTAACATCACACTTTTCTCAAAATGGAGGAGAAGAGGAGAGGGTGGAAGAAAGGGTGGGAAAAAAATAGAGAGAGTCAATGAAGAGGGGATGAGACAAACGGATGGCAAAAAGCAAGAACTCAACAGAAACGTTGGGACTAATCCAATGGAACAGGGTGAGTAATGCAACAATGAGAGAAACCAAGTATAGATGAGATACCATTGGTGCTGAAGATGATATGCTGCTGTCTTTGGTGCTGCTGGTACTGCTCACTACACTGTTTTTATTGTTGTTTGTCTGCGGCTGGGACAACAAAAAACAACAACACAAAATGACTTCTACAGAGTGCCCACATAAAAAAGGACTATAGTATACATACTATTATATTCACTGTAGTGTTTTTGTGGGCTTTACTCCAGAATTCACTGTAGTATTTACTGTAGTATATTGTAGTATTTATAGTTAACTATAGTATAAATACTGTGGTAAAAAAAAACTGTAGTATATACTTAAGCAATAAGGCCCACGGGGGTGTGGTATATGGCCAATATACCACAGCTAACGGCTGTTCTTAGCCACGGCGCAACGCGGAGTGCCTGGATACAGCCTTTAACCGTGGTATATTGGCCATATACCACAAACCCCCGAGGTGCCTTATTGCTATTGTAAATTGGTACCAACGTAATTAGAGCAGTAAAAAGAAATGCTTTGTCATACCAGTGGTATACAGTCTGATATACCACGGCGGTCAGCCAATCAGCATTCCGTGCTCAAACCACCCAGTTTATAATAGTAATAATTAATGTAGGGTTTTTGCGGATTGTAGTATACTGTAGAGCGCTGCTACCTGACCCGAGCCCGATGGGCCCCGACATTATACATCGGGTTATGCTCGGGTAGAGCTTGTTTTTTTATCAATCAGTAGGGTACGGGCAAGGCCTGGGTATCACTAAATTGATCACTAACAATTTTAAGCTGAGCCATTTGCTCGTGCTCTGCTGCATAGTACAGACATACAGTTGAAGTAGGAAGTTTACATACACCTTAGCCAAATACATTTAAACTCAGTTTTTCACAATTTCTGACATTTAATCCTAGTAAAAATCCCCTGTCTTAGGTCTGTTAAGATCACCACTTTATTTTAAGAATGTGAAATGTCAGAATAATAGTAGAGAGAATGATTTATTTCAGCTTTAATTTCTTTCATCACATTCCCTGTGGGTCAGAAGTTTACATACACTCAATTAGTATTTGGTAGCATTGCCTTTAAAGTGTTTAACTTGGGTCAAATATTTCGGTTAGCCTTCCACAAGCTTCCCACAATAAGTTGGGTGAATTTTGGCCCATTCCTCCTGACAGAGCTGGAGTAACTGAGTCAGGTTTGTAGGCCTCCTTGCTCGCACACGCGTTTTCAGTTCTGCCCACAAATTTTCTATGGGATTGAGGTCAGGGCTTTGTGATGGCCACTCCAATACCTTGACTATGTTGTCCTTAAGCCATTTTGCCACAACTTTGGAAGAATGCTTGGGGTCATTGTCCATTTGGAAGACCCATTTGCGACCAAGCTTTAACTTCCTGACTGATGTCTTGAGATGTTGCTTCAATATATCCACATAATTTTCCTCCTCATGATGTCATCTATTTTGTGAAGTGCACCAGTCCCTCCTGCAGCAAAGCACCCCCACAACATGATGCTGCCACCCCCGTGCTTCACAGTTGGGATGGTGTTCTTTGGCCTACAAGCCTCCCCCTTTTTCCTCCAAACATAACGATGGTCATTATGGCCAAACAGTTCTATTTTTGTTTCATCAGAACAGAGGACATTTCTCCAACAAAAAGTACGATCTTTGTCCTCATGTGCAGTTGCAAACCGTAGTCTGGCTTTCTTATGGCGGTTTTAGAGCAGTGGCTTCTTCCTTGCTGAGCGGCCTTTCAGGTTTTGACTCGTTTTACTGTGGATATAGATACTTTTGTACCTGTTTCCTCCAGCATCTTCACAAGGTCCTTTGCTGTTGTTCTGGGATTGATTTGCAATTTTCGCACCAAAGTACGTTCATCTCTAGGAGACAGAATGCATCTCCTTCCTAAGCGGTATGACGGCTGCGTGGTCCCATGGTGTTTATACTTACGTACTATTGTTTGTAGATGAACGTGGTACCTTCAGGCTTTGGAAATTGCTCCCAAAGATGAACCAGACTTGTAGAGGACTACAATTATTTTTCTGAGGTCTTGGCTGATTTCTTTTGATTTTCCCATGATGTCAAGCAAAGAGGCACTGAGTTTGAAGGAAGGCCTTGAAATACATCCACAGGCACACCTCCAATTGACTCAAATGATGTCAATTAGCCTATCAGGAGCTTCTAAATGCCATGACATCCTTTTCTGGAATTTTCCAAGCTGTTTAAAGGCACATTCAACTTACTGTATGTAAACTTCTGACCCAATGGAATTGTGATACAGTGAATTATAAGTGAAATAATCTGCCTGTAAACAATTGTTGGAAAAATTACTTGTGTCATGCACAAGATGTCCCAAGATGTCCTAACCGACTTGCCAAAACTATAGTTTGATAACAAGAAATTCGTTTGAGTGATTGAAAAATTAGTTTTAATGACTCCAACCTAAGTGTATGTAAACTTCCGACTTCAACTGTATCTGACTAAGATCATAACATGGTGTCAGAAGTGCTTCAGCCTCGTCAAATATAAGAAGGGAGAGATTATTTCACCAAAAACAATAATGTTCTTTGAGTTTTGTCGGAGTTTAGAGTGACGAACAGTAGCTAACAGCTAACTGCTCTCAAGCGGAGCTGTTGCTATGGTTACTCGCAGACTCAGAGCCACCGTGAGTAGAGCGCGTGCAGAGCGAACAGCACGCAGGAGCGAGTGACAGACAGAGAGGAGCAGTTTTAATGGATTTACTAATGGAAGAAAGTTATTTGGGGTTTTGGGCAGGACCGGGCCTTACATTTGGCCGAAGTAATCGGGCCTGGGAAGGGTAGGGTCTGAACAGAGCAGGCATGTGTAGGGCTCAGGTTTAAAATTCATGCTCCTGCAGGGCTCTAGTATAGTTTAGTAATTACTGTAGTGTTTTTGTAGACTGTTGTATTCTGCAGTATTTACTATTGTGTTTTAATATTATTATCTTTGACATAGAAGTGCAAGCTTTCTCCTTGAAGTAACTACTGGAGCAATTCACTTTATATGTGTGGCGAGAATCTGTCTCCGCACCACGTGCTCTCACCACTGGTGTCCCCCAGGGCTCTGTTCTAGGCCCTCTCCTATTCTCGCTATACACCAAGTCACTTGGCTCTGTCATATCCTCACATGGTCTCTCCTATCATTGCTATGCAGACGACACACAATTAATCTTCTCCTTTCCCCCCTCTGATAACCAGGTGGTGAATCGCATCTCTGCATGTCTGGCAGACATATCAGTGTGGATGACGGATCACCACCTCAAGCTGAACCTCGGCAAGACGGAGCTGCTCTTCCTCCCGGGGAAGGACTGCCCGTTCCATGATCTCGCCATCACGGTTGACAACTCCATTGTGTCCTCCTCCCAGAGTGCTAAGAACCTTGGCGTGATCCTGGACAACACCCTGTCGTTCTCAACTAACATCAAGGCGGTGACCCGTTCCTGTAGGTTCATGCTCTACAACATTCGCAGAGTACGACCCTGCCTCACGCAGGAAGCGGCGCAGGTCCTAATCCAGGCACTTGTCATCTCCCGTCTGGATTACTGCAACTCGCTGTTGGCTGGGCTCCCTGCCTGTGCCATTAAACCCCTACAACTCATCCAGAACGCCGCAGCCCGTCTGGTGTTCAACTTTCCCAAGTTCTCTCACGTCACCCCGCTCCTCCGCTCTCTCCACTGGCTTCCAGTTGAAGCTCGCATCCGCTACAAGACCATGGTGCTTGCCTACGGAGCTGTGAGTGGAACGGCACCTCCGTACCTTCAGGCTCTGATCAGGCCCTACACCCAAACAAGGGCACTGCGTTCATCCACCTCTGGCCTGCTCGCCTCCCTACCTCTGAGGAAGTACAGTTCCCGCTCAGCCCAGTCAAAACTGTTCGCTGCTCTGGCACCCCAATGGTGGAACAAACTCCCTCACGACGCCAGGTCAGCGGAGTCAATCACCACCTTCCGGAGACACCTGAAACCCCACCTCTTTAAGGAATACCTAGGATAGGATAAAGTAATCCTTCTAACCCCCCCCCCCCTTAAAAGAGTTAGATGCACTATTGTAAAGTGGTTGTTCCACTGGATATCATAAGGTGAATGCACCAATTTGTAAGTCGCTCTGGATAAGAGCGTCTGCTAAATGACTTAAATGTAAATGTAAATGTATATAGAAAAGTATGTGGACATCCCTTCAAATGAGTGGATTTGGCTATTTCAGCCACACTCGTTGCTGACAGGTGTATAATATTGAGCACACAGCCATGCAATCTCCAAAGACAAAGATTGGCAGTAGAATGGCCTTACTGAAGAGCTCAGTGACTTTCAACATGGCACCGTCATAGGATGCCACCTTTCCAACAAGTCAGTTTGTCAAATTTCTGCCCTGCTAGACTGTAAGTCCTATTATTGTGAAGTGGAAGCGTCTAATGTGTTGTAAAGTGTTGTAAAGTGTTGTAAAGCTCGCTGCCATTGGACTCTGGAGATGTGGAAACACGTTCTCTGGAGTGATGAATCACGCTTCACCATCTGCCAGACCAATGGACGAATATGGGTTTGGTGGATGCCAGGAGTACCTTCCCCAATGCATAGTGCCAACTGTAAAGTTTGGTGGAGGAGGAATAATGGTCTGGGGCTGTTTTTCATGGTTTGGGCTAGGTCCTTTAGTTTCAGTGAAATCTTAACTGCAATGACACTTTAGATGATTCTGTGCTTCCAACTTTGTGGGGAATGCCCTTTCCTGTTTCAGCATGACAAACCCCTGTGCACAAAGCGAGGTCCATACAGAAATGGTTTGTCAAGATCGATGTGGAATAACTTGACTGGCCTGCACAGAGCCCTGACCTCAACCCCATCAAACACCTTTGGGATGAATTGGAACGCCGTCTGCAAGCCAGGCCTAATCACCCGACATCAGTGCCCGACCTCACTAATGTTCTTGTGGCTGAATGGAAGCAAATCCCTGCAGCAATGTTCCAACATCTAGTAGAAAGCCTTCCCAGAAGAGTGGAATCTATTATAGCAACAAAGGGAGGACCAACTCCTTCTTAATGCCCATGATTGTGGAATGAGATGTTCAAAAAGCATGTGTCCACATACTTTTGGCAATGTAGTGTACAAAAAAAGAGCACATTTTCCATAACCTGTTGGCAGGTAGAACTGGGGTCTGAACAGATAATTCAGCGCTTCCAATCTTTTCTATAACCTGTCATGTAAGAGATGTCTTCTTCAGGCTACTGTAAATATGAGTTGTCTGCATAGACATATATGCCTGCAGTGTGCCTACCAGTGTGTTTGGGTGGTGTTTTTGCAGGGGACAATTGTTGAATACTGTCTTCTGCACAGTACGCACTGCTTTAAATTTCAGCAGCAGTGTTTTCCCTTTAATACATCAAATGACTGCCTCTTGAAAGTCACAAGGAATTTGTAGGTCTAGAAAACCTCGCTCTGAAGACATTGACACTTCCGTGCGAGCACATTAACATTCTTGACACTAAATGACGTTAGCGTTTTTCTTTCATTCCGCCTGCCTGTGTGGAGGTCTCTATCTGGGTGGTTTTAAGTGGTTTTAAGTCTGTGTCTACCTCTTGAGTGATGTCTTGCTGCATTAGTGTCTGCCGTCTTTGTGGATATTAACATTTCTAAATACACAGGAATAACAACACATGCACTGTAATAATAACTAAGGACTTTGAGAGTAGAAACAGACAGGATCCAGCACTTCAACCTCAATATTGACCGGTACCTGCTGGGGTAAAGAAACCACAGTCCCTGAGGAAAAGCAAAGAACATAGTCTGCGCCACCTTGTGGAGTCAGATCAGAATGAACACTTAACGTCTATGGACTCCAAAGAGACAACTAGATAGCCAATATCGAATAGCTACAGAATCTGGTTGAGGAATGAAGAATAAGATACTAGCGGCGTCCAAGTCTGTGCATGCAGTGAACCGCCTTGATGAGAAGGTTATTGTTTCTCCCAAATGGAGAATGTATGGATCTGGAGGTTTTCCTGAGTAAGACAATGAAGAGTACGTTGCATAGAGAAGAAGAAATGGATCGATTAAAGTCTCTTGCCAACAACCCCACAGCCTGACTGTTGCATAAAGAAACGACACTAGACTGTAAAATAACTTCAAGGCAAAGAAGCCTTCAGAAAGTATTCACACCCCTTGACTTTTTACACATTTAGTTGTGTTAAGGCCTGGTTTTAAAATTGATTAAATTGATATTTTGTGTCACTGGCCAACAGACAATAACTCGTAATGTCAAAGCGGAATTATGCTTTTAGACATTTTTACGAATGAATAAAAAATGAAAAGCTGAAATGTCTTGAGTCAATAAGTATTCAACCCCTTTCTTATGTTGATCCTAAATAAGTTCAGGAGAAAAAATGTGCTTAACAAGTCACATAATAAGTTGCATGGACTCACTCTGTGTGCAATAATAGTGTTTAACATGATTTTTTAATTACTACCTTATCTCCGTACCCCACACATACAAGTGAATTTCAATCACAGATTCAACCACAAAGACCAGGGAAGCTTTCCAATGCCTCGAAAAGAAGGGCACCTCTTGGTAGATAGGTTAAAAAAAGAAGACATTAAATGTCCCTTGGTGGGTGGTGAAGTTATTAATTACACTTTGGATGGTGTATCAATATACCCAGTCACTACAAAGATACAGGCGTCCTTCCTAACTCAGTTGCCGGAGAGGAAATTGCTCAGGGAATTCACCATGAGGCCAATAGCCACTTTAAAACAGTTACAGAGTTTAATGACTGTGATATGAGAAAACCCGGGGATGGATCAACAACATTGTAGTTACTCCACAATACTAACCTAACGACAGAGTCAAAAGAAGGAAGCCTGTACAGAATAAAAAATATTCCAAAACATGCATCCTGTTTAGGCACTAAAGTAAAACTGCAAAAAATGTGGGAAAGAAATTAGGCACTAAAGTAAAACTGCAAAAAATGTGGGAAGGAAATTCACTTTATGTCCTGAATACAAAGTGTTTTGTTTGGGGCAAATTCAACGCAACACATAACCGAGTACCACTCTTCATATTTTCAGGCATCTCATTTACTTATGTAAATGAGATATTTCTGTATTTCATTTTCAATACATGTGCAAACATTTCACTGTGTTTTCATTATGGGTTATTGTACTGTACATGTGTGTAAATGGGTGAGCGAAACAAATACATGTAATCCATTTTTAATTCTGTCTGTAACACAACAAAATGTGGAATAAGTCAAGGGGTATTAATACTTCCTGTAGGCACTGTCACGAAATTCGCAACTATCCGTTTAACAGAGAGGTTCTTTAGGAATTCATGAGAGGTGTTGAAAGGTGTAGAGAACTGTATTCTGTCAATAAAATGTTAACAGCAATATGCTGTTCAGATTTCAGCTGGTACTGAAATACTTAACGGTGACTAAATGACAGTGTAACCTTTTGACACTCTCTGACGTGCTCACTGGTGCTCAATGCTCATATTCCCCAGAAACTGAACAGGAAACTAGGCGTATGTCGCAAGTTACAACTTCACAGGAGAGCCGTTTGAATGTAAAAAAAAAAATGTTTTAATCAAAATGCGTTTTTTGGCAGAAATGCCTTCTCGAACATGTGAACTTTCATATGCCTTAATAACAAACTTTTATGCCATCTGTAAATATGAATACAATTGTTAAATTAGTAGCCTAGTTGGTTAAGCCACAGAAAAAGGCAGCAACCTTTCCGCTAGCCATGATTGGCTGAGATAATGAGTGGGCTGGACATGCCGAGAGATGAGTTCCAACACCGGTTGAATATGGCCGTAATTAAATTGTTGCCAGGAGCACAGTTACGCCCTGGATAACATGAAAACAGCCCTGCTAGGGCGAGTAAAATGGTCAGAGTTTGTGTGGGGGCTGAAGCTTAAGATGATTCTAATGGCATTGCACACGGTCAGTGTGAACCAGAGTGACTTGACAAAACAACAATGGGCCAAGCAAGCTAGAAATATAAAACGGAAAGGACACAGGACATCTTATTTAATGAAAGGGGTTGCAGTCTGCCGTGAAGCTTTCATCCATGCATATGGGTAAGAGTCTAGCTACTGTTTCAGATATTATACAGTTGAAGTCAGAAGTTTACATACACCTTAGCCAAATACATTTAAAGTCAGTTTTTCACAATTCCTGACATTTAATCCTAGTAAAAATTCCCTGTCTTAGGTCAGTTAGGATTACCACTTTATTTTAAGAATGTGAAATGTCAGAATAATAGTAGAGAGAAATATCTATTTCAGCTTTAATTTCTTTCATCACATTCCCAGTGGGTCAGAAGTTTACATACACTCAATTAGTATTTGGTAGCATTGACTTTAAACTGTTTAACTTGGGTCAAACGTTTCGGGTAGCCTTCCACAAGCTTCACATTATAAGTTGGGTGAATTTTGGCCCATTCCTCCTGACAGAGCTGGTGTAACAGTCAGGTTTGTAGGCCTCCTTGCTCGCACACACTTTTTCAGTTCTGCCCACAAATTTTCTATAGGATTGGGGTCAGGGCTTTGTGATGGCCACTCCAATACCTTGACTGTGTTGTCCTTAAGCCATTTTGCCACAACTTTGGAAGTATGCTTGGGGTCATTGTCCATTTGGTAGACCCATTTGCAACCAAGCTTTAACTTCCTGACTGATGTCTTGAGATGTTGCTTCAATATATCCACATCATTTTCCTCCTCATGATGCCATCTATTTTGTGAATTGCACCAGTCCCTCCTGCAGCAAAGCACCCCCCACAACATGTTGCTGCCACCCCCATGCTTCACGGTTGGGATGGTGTTCTTCAGCCTGCAAGCCTCCCCCTTTTTCCTCCAAACATAACGATTGTCATTATGGCCAAACAGTTCTATTTTTGTTTCATCAGACCAGAGGACATTTCTCCAAAAAGTACGATCTTTGTCCCCATGTGCAGTTGCAAAGCGTAGTCTGGCTTTTTATGGTGGTTTTGGAGCAGTGGCTTCTTCCTTGCTGAGCGGCCTTTCAGGTTATGTCGATATAGGACTTGTTTTACTGTGGATATAGATACTTTTGTATCTGTTTCCTCCAGCATCTTCACAAGGTCCTTTGCTGTTGTTCTGGGTTTGATTTGCATTTTCAGCACCAAAGTACGTTCATCTCTAGGAGACAGAATGCGTCTCCTTCCTGAGCGGTATGACGGCTGTGTGGTCCCATGGTGTTTATACTTGCGTGCTATTGTTTGTACAGATGAACGTGGTACCTACAGGCGTTTGGAAATTGCTCCCAAGGATTAATCAGACTTGTGGAGGTCTACAATAATTTTTCTGAGGTCTTGGCTGATTTTCCCATGATGTCAAGCAAAGAGGCACTGAATTTGAAAGTAGGCCTTGAAATACATCCACAGGCACACCTCCAATTGACTCAAATGATGTCAATTAGCCTATCAGAAGCTTCTAAAGCCATGACATAATTTTCTGGAATTTTCCAAGCTGTTAAAAGGCACGGTCAATTAGTGTATGTAAACTTCTGACCCATAGGAATTGTGATACAGTGAATTATAAGTGAAATAATCTGTCTGTAAACAATTGTTGGAAAAATTACTCGTGTCATGCACAAAGTAGATGTCCTAACCGACTTGCCAAAACTATAGCTTGTTTTCAAGAAATTTGTGGAGTGGTTGAAAAACGAGTTTTAATGACTCCAACCTAAGTGTATGTGAACTTCCGACTTCAACTGTACATTTCTAATTTTGTCAGAAAGTTCTGTTCATTGCAAGTTAAAGCTTGCTGTTAGCTAGCTAGCTGAAGTTCGATGGCTGGCTGGCTAGCTAAAATTGAACCTACTATATTTGGTTAACTTTAGCTAGCTATGACAATCCGTTTTGTATTGCTAGTACTCTATGGTTTGGGATTATAGTTCATTGTTTAGCTAGCTAACGTTAACTTTATAGTTGATGTATGCGCTTTAGAATGTTTTAATTGTATGTCCTTTTTTCAATTTTATTTTACCATTTCTATCATGTTAGATATTAGCCACTATCGGGAGCCACCTTCAGTAATACCCACATACATGTATATCTGTCACTTTAGTGTTTGTTTTCTTCAATTTGTAGCTTACATTTTGCATTATACCATAAATTCCGTTTACCTTCCTTTCCTCTGTCACGTCTGTGGAGTTGTTCCTGAGGGTCGCTATCATTTGTGGATCATATTAGCCTATTTGAATCATTATGGAACACAGACCACATGTAGAAGTTTAAACCTGGAGCCAGGCGTATGGTTCACGACGACTAGAACGTTGTCATACAGTTCCATGATTAGTGAGGAATTAGGGTGGATTTATAGGACTATTAATCAAACCTTATTTTCTACCTTCCAATATTTCATGGATTAAATATGACAACTTTCAGGAGGAATCAAACCACTTTATTTTTTATTCATCAATATATTTAGTGCGTAAAACCTGGTTATTGTACCCTACAAACCTGTTTTTTTATGATTCATTCACACTTTCCTAACCCTAAAACGTGTCTACAAAATCAGAGTAAATAATCTGAAACACAACCAAAACAAACAAATGTATCCAACAAATTTGTTGAGTCACAAGCTTGATGTAGTCATTGCGTTCTATGAATATGGGAACAAATACTTTTGACTACTGTAATACACATATAAGTGAATTTGTCCCCTAAAATGTTCAACGGTTCACCAGATATGGATTAAAATACCCTAAAATGAAAGGTGACAGTCTGCACTTTAACCTCATAGTCATTGTATCGTTACAAATCCAAAGTGAGGCAGTACATAGCCAAAACAAGAAAAACTGAGTCACTATCCCAATACTTTTGGAGTTCACTGTATTTAGATGGCTTCCTTTTCATTGATCCCTATATTCTGAACCCGTTCTCTCCATGTATTCTAGTCAGTCTGTTGACAAAATTCGAATTAAAGGTACACCGTATTGAAAGAGATGGTTTAAGATAAATGTACTGAAAACCCATTGTATGAAAACTCCACAAGAAAATATGTTGGCCACCAAGTGGGAGGGTTTTCAATCGTTGAATTAAATGTATTTAGCGTGTGCATTGGAACCACGCCTGAAAAGCCCGGTATGCACCTGCATAAGGTAAGTCTGAATACCAACTACTGAGAAGTGCGTCGGTAAGGTGACCTAGGAAAGGCTTACATTTCCTGAGTCGGAATTGGCCCAATACTGTATAGCCTACCCTATTTTTACAGCTATTCTACATTGCATATATTTTCATGGAGTGTGTATGGTGTTGTGGGGAGTGTGCAGAGGTGGTAAACATGGGGT
This sequence comes from Salvelinus alpinus, assembly GCF_045679555.1. NCBI lineage: Eukaryota > Metazoa > Chordata > Actinopteri > Salmoniformes > Salmonidae > Salvelinus > Salvelinus alpinus. The sequence goes on from NC_092088.1 coordinate 47,353,601, forward strand.
TTGAGGTAGTGCTGGTTTGGCGTGGTGCAGAGGGGCCAGAGAGGAGGGGGGCCCGGCTGTGGGATGGACCCTAATGATTCTCACAGATGTGAGGTAAGTAGGTGACTGCACATGCATGCACTCCACATCTCCTGTGCCTCACCCTTACCTAATTCCGGGACTCAAGGTCTGCAGCACTGCTGGATTTTATCCTTCCCCTCTAATCAGGGACTAATTCAGACCTGGAACACCAGGTGATTGGAATCTCTGGTCAATCAGTAACACTGATCAATCAATCAACTACTAGGAAGAAAATAAAACCAGAGGTAGTGCGGAACTCAAGGCATGGATTTGACTACCCCTGTCCTGTGGGTTACTACAGAGAGGCTGGGATTGGATAACCATTTCAGTGTGTCCCCAAAATATGTATTGTTCACAAGAGACAAGTGAAGTCTCCACCCATTTTCGTTTCTACTGTGTTGTTGCTGCTAAAGATTATTTTGCGGGCAACCAAGACAGAAAAAACTAAAGTTGGAAAAAAGAGTCTCTTGAAGGAGAAAAAAAACATGAGGGTCCAATAAATATTTGAAGACCTGAGAAATAAAGAATAAAAAAATATTGATATTTACAACAGCACAAATGCCCCCTGTTGCTAGGCCAAGCCTGCTGCCATGGGATACATTGCCATGGTGGTGGCAATAAGTATGTGTGGTGGGGGGGTCCTCAGAGAGAAAGAGTCACTTGTGTGTCCATTTTCAAACAGATCCTGAAAAGCCTGCTTTAAATGTCCTCTCTCCTATACAGAACAAATGTCCTATTTCTTTTCCGCTGCAGTTCTTTTATGGCCCATTTTTTCTGCTGTTTGGAGGGTTGTAAGGGAGAGACCTTGGCTATGGTTTGGAGTTTGAGTTTCTGGCTTGGCACTGACCTACAGCTTCCTTCTAGGCAACCCTAGAGCTGTGAGCCGAGGTGAGGGGTGAGGGGTGCTACTCTGTGGGGAGACAGTAGGCTAGTCCATAGGCAGGTAGGCTTGGTCTGGCTGCTAGGGTGAGCATTGACGGGGAATGCAGATGCAGGGAGGGTGTGTGTGTGTGTGTGTGTGTGTGTGTGTGTGTGTGTGTGTGTGTGTGTGTGTGTGTGTGTGTGTGTGTGTGTGTGTGTGTGTGTGTGTGTGTGTGTGTGGATGGGTGTCGATGTGTTTGGGACTCTTTTCCTCAGAGAGAAAGAGTCACTTGTGTGTCCCTTTTCAAACAGATCCTGAAAAGCCTGCTTTAAATGTCCTCTCTGCTATACAGAACGAATGTCCAGTAGGCTTTGTCCTGCGTCTAAAAAAAAACTTGAACTCCATCTATGCCTGCTCTTTGGAGGGTTGTGAGAGAGAGACCTTGGCTATGGTTTGGAGTTTGAGCTTCTGGCTTGGCACTGACCTACAGTACAGCTTCCTTCTAGGCAACCTTGGAGCTGTGGGCCGAGGTGAGGGGTGAGGGGACCTACTCTGTGGGGAGACAGTGGGCTAGTCCATAGGCAGGTAGGTTTGGGCTGGTTTCTAGGGAGAGCATTGATGGGGAATGCAGATGGTGTGTGTGTGTGTGTGTGTGTGTGTGTGTGTGTGTGTGTGTGTGTGTGTGTGTGTGTGTGTGTGTGTGTGTGTGTGTGTGTGTGTGTGTGTGTGTGTGTGTGTGTGTGTGTGTGTGTGTGTGTGTGTGTGTGTGTGTGTGTGTGTGTGTGTGCGCGCGTTTCAGCTCATGTACTGTAGGTATGGGTTCCGCGGAAGGGAAATGGTTCTGGTGGTGAGAATGTTGGGGGATGTTGGATGGAGTTGAGAGAGCCAATGGAATTCCAACAAGACAAACTGCCACAGACCCTCTAGCACCTCAACCGAGAGAGAAAGAGAGAGAGTGAAAAGACAGAGCAGATCTCACCATTAAACAAACACTGGAGCTGGACTTCCTTTTCTGAACAGATAGCGACAGAGAGGAGGGGAAAAACAGGGAATCATAGGGGGAAAGGAACCAATAAAAATAGGACAAATAAAGCTTCCAGTTAGATCCCAAAGAGAAAGAAAAAGCACCACAAGAGCTTTGAGAGGGACAAATGGGAAACATAAGAGGGAGGGCTTCCTAACAATAAAACAAAATGACATAGCTGTAAAGCAATATGGATCTATTAACTTCAGGATCGGTGGGTCCCCCACGGGACGTTTGAGCTAGCGTAGGCTAATGCGATTAGCATGAGGTTGTAAGAACAAGAAAATTTCCCAGGACATAGACATATCTGATATTTGCAGAAATCTTAAATTCTTGTAAATCTAACTGCACTGTTCAATTTACAGTAGCTATTGCAGTGAAAGATACCATGTTATTGTTTGAGGAGAGTGCACAGTTATGAACTTGAAATATTAATAAACCAATTAGGCACATTTGGGCAGTCTTGATACAACATTTTGAACAGTAATGCAATGGTTCATTCCAGTCCAAAACGTTGCACATACACTGCTGCCATCTGGTGGCCAAAGTCTAAATTGTGCCTGGGATGGAATAATACATTATGGCCTTTCTCTTGAATTTCAAAGATGATGGTACAAAAAAGATACAAAAAACGGTTGGTTGTTTCTTTGTATTATCCTTTACCAGATCTATTGTGTTATATTCTCCTACATTCCTTTCACATTTTCACAAACTTCAGTGTTTCCTTTCAAATGGTATCAAGAATATGCATATCCCTGCTTCAATGCCTGAGCTACATGCATTTAGATTTGGGTATGTCATTTTAGGCAAAAATTGAAAATAAGGGGCAGATCCTTATTAATATTTGACACATTTTGCCAGCTAAAATAAAATGGTTTGAAAATCTCCTGGAACTTAAATTCTTAATGTGTGTGTGTGCATGTGATGTAACCTTAAGGTGGGTCACAATTGTGTACTTAGTTGATGTTATGATATCTATGACCGTTGGATATCCATTCATGCCTTATTTTATATATATATATAATATTATTGATATTTGTAAATTGACCAACGATATCGTGCCAGAGCCGGCCATGATTACAAACACCTGCATGTGTCCAATGGAAACCTATATTAAAGCAATAAGGGGTGAAGAGGTGTGGTATATGGCCAATATACCATGGCTAAGGGCTGTTCTTATGTGCGATGCAACGCAGAGTGCCTGGATACAGCCCTTAGCCATGGGATATTGCAGTGGTTGAAAAAATACCCAATTGTCATACTTGAGTAAAAGTAAAGATACCGTAATAGAAAATTACTCAAGTAAAAGTGAAAGTCACCCAGTAAAATATTACTTGAGTAAAAAGCTAAAAGTATTTGGTTTTAAATATACTTACGTATCAAAAGTAAAAGTATAAATAATTTCAAATTCCTTATATTAAGCAAAGCAGACGGCACCATTGAATGATTTTTTTTTTACATTCACGGATAGCCAGGGGCACACTCCAACACTCAGACATGATTTACAAATGAAGCATGTGTGTTTAGTGAGTCCACCAGATCAGAGGCAGTAGGGATGACCAGGGATGTTCTCTTGGTAAGTGCGTGAATTGGGCCATTTCCCTGTCCTGCTAAGCCTTCAAAATGGAATGAGTACTTTTGGGTGTAAGGGAAATTGCATGGAGTAAAAAGTACATTACTTTCTTTAGGAATGTAGTGAAGTAAAAGTAAAAGTCGTCATAAATATAAATATTTAAAGTAAAGTACAGATACCCAAAAAAATTACTACTGGTATTTTGGCCATATACCACAAACCCCCGAGGTGCCTTATTGCTATTATAAACTTGTTACCAACGTAATTAGAGCAGTAAAAAATAAATGCTTTGTCATACCTGTGATATATGGTCTGATATACCACGGCTGTCAGCCAATCAGCATTCAGGGCTCGAACCACCCAGTTTATAAATACTTGTGACCTGCTTTGTTTGACATGAAACCCTGATAAAGACAGCTCAGCTGTCGAAACATTGGTGAATAAATGATTGCATCGGTGCTACTACGGGGTGCAGCTTTTCTTTTTCATGTTAAGGTGGGTTGTGTTGCTTTAAACCTGGGTATTGTTTGGCCTTTGTCGATCACGGCACTTCACTGCATGCACTGACTCCTAGTTGAAAACCAACTATAGTTGAACATGGAGATCTCTCAGATCACTTAGGACCAGAGGAGGTTCGCTGTACCACAGGAATTGTGGAAGAGATCATGCTTAACTAGGTCCGTTCCTTAGAAAGCCCATCCACAACGCAGGTTCTTTGTTCCTCTTTAGTTGCACAGAAAAATAGACTTTTAACTCCATTCTCCCGTTCTCAAAGGTGAAATGAACTGTCCATCAGCTGCCAGCTACAACTCATTGGTCCCGTTAGAAGGGCCCACGGTAGGAACTAGTGGACAAAAAAAAGCATTCTTGCCTTTCTGTGCTAGCTGTCTGCACACAGTCACACACATCCACACACACAAAAATACACAAACACACTCACACATATACACACAAATCATAACTTTACTTTGGGTGTAGACTATATACGCTTTACAATCTGGACAGCTGAGATGGACAGTGAAGTAATATTTACCTATAATAACCTTGTATCATTCCCCCTAGCAAGTGATAATATTATTTCAACTGTCTGTCATTTTATATACATTACAGACACTGAGTTGTGAGATGTCTTAAGATGTCTTGCAGAAGGGGAGACCAAAACACTTTTCTTTCCATTCCAACAGTATACACAGGAAATCTGTCTCCTAACGCCAACACACTTCTCAGAGAGAGAGAGAGAGAGAGAGAGAGAGAGAGAGAGAGAGAGAGAGAGAGAGAGAGAGAGAGAGAGAGAGAGAGAGAGAGAGAGAGAGAGAGAGAGAGAGAGAGAGCGTTCAAAAGACAGAGAAAAAGAGAAGAGGGACAGAACTTCCATACAGCTCACTTACCTTCACACCACCATCCGATTTTTTGTTTAGTAAACTTTTGCATGCTGAAACAGAAGAGGGAGAGGGACAGACGTTAAGGACATGACTAACCTAACGTAGCAGGCGTTAAGGAAACGCCTGAGCGGGGTCCCCCACATCCGGTTTCCAGGGGAAAAGGAAGCTAGGTTGAAGATACTGTATCCCTGAAAACCGGATGTTTCCCGGTTTCTACCGACCCGCATCAATCAACCTGGAACCATAATACTGTAGGAGAACATAGGTCAGAAAAATAGAGGACAGTGATGTCACAAGTCTCTGTGGTCACCGAGGTGAAGAAGTGCTCAGGAGTCATCTGATGCTCGAGACTTGAACAGTAAATACTGTAGGGAGTAGGCTATGTACAGTGAGAACAGGGTGGTACAACACAGTACCGTTTCCTTTTTTAGCATGCCCCACAGACATATTATCACATACAGGTACATTGTCTCCACGCCACACACACTGTACATACATTACAGCACAGAGCAAACGCTCACATAGAAAAAGAAAAACGACAGAGAGAGAGCCACGTAAACAGAAGGAGACACACAGAGACGGACAAAAACCCTCACACACATATAGATGATAATCATCAATCAGGTTTCGGAGATCCTCAAAATCCCTCAGCTTCCATTGACACAAGTAGGAAGGAGGGCAAGGGGAAAAAACACAAGATAAAAAAATCAATATTCAGTATCTTGATCTTCATATAAAGTGACAACGACGACTGCAGGCAAACATTGGTCTCAGGCTCGTTCGCAGGTGCTTCATGCGATAAGGTGCTTCGTGGGTCATATCATAAGCTCGGCATGCATTATCCACAGCAAACTAACAGCTCCCAGTGCAGCTCAGTTAAAGAGTGCATCATAGGGATAAAAGGGAGACACCCTGCCTGCCGCCTGGTATAGATTGGATCCAAGCATCTAAAGACTGTATTGCGTAAGCCGTAAGCAGTATATCCTCTTTCAACCGCTGCAATTAAAAGAAGTGAATACCATCTATCATCGTTGTGGGAGAGTTGTAAGATCATGATCAGGCGGTCAGAAACAAGTCACCAAACAAACAGCAACAGAAAGGGCGGGGCCAGGGGTCCAAGTGTTAGACCAGCCAACTCAAGCGGCCAGTGACAGAAGTGTGCTTTCTTTCACCCATAGGAAGGTACAGACAGGAAGAAATCAAACAGAGCAAGCAAGACGCCAGAGATAAAGAGAGAGAGAGAATTCAGAACCACCCCGGTGCATCTGGTAACCCATGCAGGCGGACAGAGGCACAGGTACATGCTGGCTTGCTGGAGGTACCAGGCCATGCAGAGGAATGCAGTGGGGCTGTGGGGTATGGGCAGAGATAGACTGGGCGATCAGCTGGGCATTGGCTAGGATCTGTGGATCTTAACTGGACTTATTTGCGAGGCAAAGGTAGAGGGTGGGTAACCGATTGTTTGTTTTTAGTCCTTATTAATGAGGGCCAAGACTGCCCAAATGTTTGTTGACAAAGCTTCATTTGGTGGGAAGAAAGAGAGACATGCTCACACTCGGCAGTAGGTAGACTGGCACGCATATTGTGCATATGCACATTCCCACATTGTCCTGTTGTGACTGAGAGTGCATTAACTAGGTTATGTTACAGGTCTGAAATCAGTCTGGATAAACGGAGAGAAAGTAAGACCAGTGTCAGCGGCAACGACATGGATAAGGTAAAGCCAAACAGATAATGCACCTGACAAATGGAAATATTATGGAAAGGAGATTGTTGTGTGCTACGGCAGAAGGAGTTAGAGGCACAGCCTCAGGCCAGCCTGAATATAGCAGACTAACTGCATTTCCTCTCCGACATCTTCCCTGATTTGGTGAGAGTGTGTGTGTGTGTCTGTGTGTCTGTGTGTGACCATAAAAAGTATGGCTATCACCTTTAGTTCTAATGTCAGTGGAACACCACAGTTCTAATGCATTGTGATCTATCCATTGCTCATGAATACGAAACCATAATGCATTTTGAGTGTCACACTGTCAGTTACTAGGTACCTGCCTGCAAAACCCCATAACAAGGCTGTGACAGGTCTTAAAATCATATGTATGAGCCCATAGAACAAGGTGTCTGTAAAGCACGGGTTAGGGTCCTGCGTTCTAAGCCTTAGGTAGGGCCAGCCTTGGTCCATAGTCATGGATCACTCAGAGGGTGTAGCGCGGGCGTAGAGAGGGATGGAGGGGGTTTGGGGGGCAGCGGGTGTTGTGTGTGTGTGAAAGGCCACTCCGGGGGCAGTACAGTACGTGCCAGTGTGCGGGCTGGTGGGGCAACCAATGGTCAGTGGCTGGCACCCCGGGCCACATGCTAACCAGACCAGGGGGCAGTGTTGGCACAGTGCCAGGTTGCTGCGGCTCCCCTGCCCTGACTGACATACCTTCTGAAGCCAGAGCAGCCGTGCTGGTGGTGGCTGCGGGGCTGGTGTGCTGTCGGCCCACTATTGGACAGAGAGGCATTCAGTTGGGAGGGATCAACCAGAGGATAGGCGGAGCCTCTATAGAGCACAGTGTCACTTCCTTCTTTAAGTGCCTGGCCCTAGCTTCACTCACCTCACCCACCATTTTTATATCATGGGGGGGGGGGGGGGGGGTTGGAGTCCATGGATACATCCATCCATGGGCTCCAAACTGTACATCATACCAGATACTGATACTTACCCCAGTGTGCACACTCAATGTTAGCAAAAACACAAAAACACCTTCAACGGCCCATCATCGATCACAACCGGTTATTCAAAAATAGCCACACAAAACGCTATGAGATCGACAAGTGACAGCTACGCGGTGTTATGAAGCAACATTGTACACACAACCCTAACTCTCTTACGAGCACAGAGCTCTATGACTAATGTCTGTCCTCCACGCTTTACAGAAAGGCCTTCGGACGTGGCTGAGACAAGCTCTCCACGTGCTGCGGGGAAACCTGGGCCGTGGGACACAACTTAGCATCCCAGTATTCTTGCGACGCAGGTGGCTTGTGGATTCAAACAAGGACAAACAACCTACTCTCCACGTCTGCAGTTTACAATGCTCCTTATTACGAATGACATGATCGTATTTCTAACGTCTGTGTATGACAACGGGAAACTTCAACGCATCTACTCAGGACATTACGGTTTCAGAGACATTATACTAAGTCTTCAAGTTTCCTCTCTAAGGGCAATTCAATCGGAGGTAAGGGCACCAAACCCGCTTTACATTACTCAACACTTCTGAACAAACAGAATGTATCATTGTATATCGTGGGAATCATTTTTACTTACTAGAACTTAGAACGACGCTAATGCCATTCTAAATGCGAACCCCCAGATGCCCCCCTCACCTGAGAAGTTTCTGGTCACCAGCATGGTGGTGAGGATGGCTCCCTGGGGAAGACACAGAATACAAGGTTAGTGCAAAGGACAAGGGGTGTATACAATCTCTCTAACACAACAGATGGGATATATACGTGTGCATGTGTGTGCGCTCGTGCGTGTCTGCACACACCTTGAGTTTTCTCCTGGCGTTGAACTTGCGCAGGCACTCCACGGTCTCTTGACGATGCATCATGGAAGCCACAGTGGAGCGTTGCTGGATCGGGGGGAAGAGGAGGACAGGAAAGCGGAGATTGAACAACAGATCAATGACTAGGCCGTGGCAGCACCAGTTACGAAGGTATGATGGGGCCAACGTCACCGGAATGTAGTACCGATTCAAGTCAAACCCAAGGTGAATGACGTGTCAGTGACGGTGATGGGGTGACTTACGCAGACCCATGGGTGCTTTAGGGCCTGGTCAGCAGTGATCCTCTTGGTAGGGTTGATAGTCAGCATCTGGTTAATCAGGTTCTTGGCTTCAGGGGTCACTGTGTCCCACTCTGGGGAGGGAAACTGAGAGAGAGTGAGAGAGAGAGTGAGAGTGAGAGTGAGAGTGAGAGTGAGAGTGTGAGAGAGAGAGAGAGAGAGAGAGAGAGAGAGAGAGAGAGAGAGAGAGAGAGAGAGAGAGAGAGAGAGAGAGAGAGAGAGAGAGAGAGAGAGAGAGAGAGAGAGAGAGAGAGAGAGAGGTGGAGAAATGGTTAGAGGTGCACATTGTGTCAAGACGGTACGAGGACAGACACAGACACAAATACACACAGACACACACACTCAACACAAGCCACAGCCCGGTGCTCTTTGTGATGGAGATTTATTGAAATAGTGAGCGCAATGGTAGAGAGACTGAGGAGGAGGAGGAGGTAGTGCTGGTCATGGTGGGTCTTTCCGCTTCAATCGTCCGGCTGCCCCACACTAATGCCCAGGCTGGTCCTCACAATCCTTCCGGAGAGCTACTAGGTGTGCAAGCTTTTGCTCCGACCAAGTTGCAACACATCCGAACCTGAATTAGAAGTGAATTAGTAAGTATCTGGTCAACAGATAACTGTAGTTAGCAGAATGATGTGTGCTAAATTCGTGTTGGAGCAAAAATCTGCAAGAATGTACAGTAGCTCTGCAGTAGAGAGGGTTGGCACCCCTGCCCCAAACCAAAAGCACACGTAATACAAAATATAGTCCTGCTGCATGTATACATATCACAGCATCCTTGTTAGCTTGGATTCCTCAAGCACTAGTTTGAGCTGTGGCCCTGGCCGCCACACCGCTGTAGTGTCTCCTAGGCCCCTTCCCCTGGATTAACAACTGCAGAGGGCAACTCTGACATGATCGATGGGCAGGAAACCCAGCTCTCTATCGCGAGCCAATTTCAAAATGAAGGAGAGCAAAATCTGGACCGGGTCGCTTGGGTTGTTGCGGGGACCTGAGAGTGTGTGCGTTCGTGATTGCGTGCGAGGAACACTACCCGAGAAAAAGTATGCACTCAAGACAGGCACACACTCTCTCTGCTAGACACACACACACACACACACACACACACACACACACACACACACACACACACACACACACACACACACACACACACACACACACACACACACACACACACACACACACACACACACACACACACACACACACACACACACACACACACAGAGTGTGTTCCCCCTCTCCTTCCATCAGTGCAGTGTTAATGGCCTGAGTGCTGCTAAAAGCTCCTGCCAGCCCAAACCAACACCACTCCACTGCTTCCCTACAGCTCTCCCCCCATCCCTCTCACCCAAGGCCTCATCCAAACTTACACATGTAAGTAAACGGACAGACACAAAAACATAGACAGATTTACCCACACAAACACACAATATATTACTCACTACTCTGAGTCAAGGACACTAACAAGGCACACAAACACAAAAATGCACACACAGGCACACACACACACTGGCATCTCAGTGCATTTGACGTTAATCACGCACACACAAATCTGTTCTCATCCCATTGTGGTGAATGGTAAACAGAGAGAGAGAGAGAGAGAGAGAGAGAGAGAGAGAGAGAGAGAGAGAGAGGGGCAGATGGTCACTACTCACATCGTAGGCCCCAGCCTTGATCTGCTGATAGAGCTTGTGCTGGTCCTCATCCCAGAAGGGAGGGTAGCCCACCAGGAGAATGTACAGGACCACACCTGCACACAGAACACAAACAGAGGGGGTTAGTACACACACACACACAGCTATGTCTCACTATACTTGTGAGGACTTTTTTGATTCCCATTAATAATCCTACTTTCCCTGACCTTAACCCCTAAACCTAACCACTAACCCTAACCACTAACGCCTAACCCTAATTCTAACCCTAAACCTAACCCCTCAGCCTAAAATAGCCTTCTTACAAGTGAGGACCGGCAAAATGTCCTCACTTCTCTGAATTGTAGTTGGCTTACTATTCTTATGAGGACTTCTGGTACTCACAAGTAAAAGTAAAATGTGTACACATACACACACACAGGTTGGAGGAGTCACTCACCACATGCCCAGATATCCACTGGCTTGCCGTAGGGGTCCTTCCTCAAGACCTCTGGAGAGAGGTAGCCCGGAGTGCCTGCAAAACCTACAGCAGCAAATAACGTGTCAAAAAGAATAAAACCAAAGTCTAGGATCTAATGTAATGACATTGTCAGAGAAGTGTACCAACAGGACATTTCATCAAAACCCCCTATCATCCCCATTCAGAGGAGCCATATTAATGAGTAGCACTATGACTCAGTGTGCACAGACTTCTGTCTCATTGGCTAGATAAGACCAAGTCTGCTAATTTGGAGCTTATTCCTCAACACCAATCTAATAAACATCTATTAATGCATGTGGGCACTCAGCCCAGGCCCGCTGGCCCCTGTTGCTCTCTGGGGTGTGGTGTAAGTGACAGGTTCAAACCACTCTGTCTGGAGAGATGGACACAGGGGGGGTCAAATCAAACAGTCGTCAGATTAAAGGTGAGGGGCCCTACTGTCAATACTGCACAACCTCTGGGCCCACTACCTTGATGTGCAAATGCCAAGCGACATTATGCCAGTGAGTAAGAGATGGAGAGCAGAGCGATGGAAGGAGTGGAGGGATGAGCAGAAGAGAGGGGTGGTGGGATGAAAGAGGTACAGAGGAGGGCAGGATGATAATGCAGAAAGAGGATGGCGGGATGGGGAAGGAGAGAGGTGGAGGTGAAGTATTGGAACTGGCCCATAGGACTACAGTTGTAAGATCGGTACCATTAAAGAGTACTGCTCACCCTTTTTTATTCACTGAAGACATTTAACTTACATTTTAGTCAGGTAGCAGATGCTACATTTAGCGACTTACAGTTAGTGCATCTTACAGATAGCTAGGCGAGACAACCACATATCTCAGTCATACTAAGTACATTTGTCCTCAACAAAGTAGCTATCAGCAAAGAGCTAGTAAGAAAGAACATTTAAAAAAATAAAGTGTTAGGTTATTTAATATATTCTTTAAAGAGAGTAGGGTTTCAGATGTTTTTGGAAGATGGGCAGGGACTGTGCTATCGTCAGGGAAAAGCCAAGAGACCAGATGTGCCAGAAAATAGTATTCATGTTGGTGTGTAGGGTTTGATTATAGCCTGAAGGTAGGGAGGGGCAGTTCCTCCTGCTGCTCAGTAGGTAAGTACCATGGTCTTGTAGTGGATCCGACCTTCGACTGGAATCCAGTACAGTGTGCGGGGGAGCGGGGTGACATGGGAGAACTTGGGAAGGTTGAACACCAGGCAGGCTGCGGTGTTCTGGATTAGTTGCAAGGCTTTGATGGCACAAGATGGGAGCCCAGCCAACAGTGAGTTACAGTAGTCCAGACGGGAGATGACCAGTGCCTGGATTATGGCCTGTGCCGTTTCCTGTGTGAGGTGGGGTCGTACTCTACAGATGTTGCAGAGCATGAACCTGCAGGAGCTTTGATGTTTGCAGAGAACCTCAGGGTGTCGTCCAGGGTCAGGCAAAGTTTCTTTGCACTTTGGAAGGGGGACACCGTAGAGTTGTCAACCATGATGGAGAAGTCTTGGAGCGCGGTAGGCCTTCCCAGGGAGGAAGAGCAGCTCTGTCTTGTTCGAGGTTGAGGTGGTGGCCCCACATCCAAGCAGAGATAGGCACGGGGATCAGAAGGGGGGAAGGAGATAAGTAGTTGAGTTTCATCCGCATAGCAACGATAGGACAGACCATGCGAGGATTTGACGGACCCAAGTTACTTGGTGTTTAGAGAAAAGAGGAGAGGGCCCAGACCTGAGCCCTGGGGAACACCAGTAGTGAGAGCACGTGGTGCAGACACAGATCCTCTCCACGTCACCTGGTAGGAGTGGCCTGCCAGGTAGGATGTAAAGAGTGTGCAGAGCAAGAGAGACCCAGCCCTGAGAGGGTGGAGAGGAGGATCTGATGGTTCACGGTGTCAAAGGCAGCAGATAGCTTTGGCAGTGCGGAGAGCCTCCGTGACACAGAGGAGAGCAGTCTTGGTTGAGTGACCCATCTTGAAGCCAGACTGGTTAGGGACAAGAAGATCGTTCTGAGAGAAATTACGAGAGAGTTGGTCAGAGACAGCATGCTCAAGTGTTTTGGAAAGAAAAGATGGGATGCCGGTCAGTAGTTTTTGACGTCAGAGGAGAGGAAGTCTGAAGACTGACTTCCTGTCATTGTACGTCTTCCATCTTTGTCATTGCTAGCATTACTCTTTTATGTAATGTACATTTGAATGTTTAAAGTCAAACTCTTACCAAACCACGCCTGCTCGTCTCCCTGCACCTCGATGGCCAGCCCAAAGTCAGCCAACTTCACCGCGGCTCCCTTCAGCTTACTGGCCAGGAGCAGGTTCTCTGGCTACAAACCAGAGCCAAACCATAGAGGGGAGACAAGACAGACAGAAAGAGAATCAATCAATTCGGCAAAAGTAATTGCAGAAGAAACTCCTTCAAGAGTCTATAAAAGACACAGACAGAGTTGAGTCATTCAACTGAACTGTGAGGTCCATGAATGCTGACTGCAAAACATGACAGGAATCTGGATCAGAAAATCCATGAAAAAACAGTGTTTTTTTGGTTACTATATGATTCCAAATGTGTTATTTCATAGTTTTGATGTCTTCACTATTATTGTACAGTGTTGAAAGTAGTAAAAATAAAGAAAAACCCTTGAATGAGTAGGTGTGTCCAAACTTTTGACTGGTACTGTAGGGGAGAATGAAGAAAGGCATAAATCATTCAATGTCATGTGTGTCGGAAGTGGGTGGGCGTACACGTAGTGTGCCTCTGAGGGTCAGAGAAGGTCAGAGAAGGTGAATGTAAATACCCCTGGGGTGTGACCTTCAATCAGTACCTATGGGGGGCTGTTGGGAGGGAGGGGGGAGAATAGGAGGGCAGGGGAGGGGACAGGGACAGGTGGAGGGGGGCTGTGGTGTGACTGCCGTGTGCAGTGCCGAGTGCCCTCATGGCCCCGGCTTTGTTTGACTGATTCTGCGACCGAAGCGTGACATTTTTGCTAAGTCTCCTCCGTGCGCCTCTGTCTCTCTTCTCTCTCTCTCTTGAGCAGGGAGCATAGAAGGAAAGGAGCGAGGGAGACAGAGAGAGGGAGAAAGAGGGAGAGAGACAGAGTTCAAGAAAGACAGGGAGAACAGAGAAAGAGAGATAAAGAGAAAGGACAGAGAAAGCGAGTGTCGACAGATGGAGGAGAGCGAGAAAGAGACAGAGACAAAGAGAGAGAGAGAGAGGTTACACCCGTCGTGATGAATTAGAGGTGGCATAATAAGTCCCCCTACAGTCTACGCTGGCGCTGGAGCGCTCCGGCGTGACATCACCCAGGTTGCCGTGGCAACCAGGCTGCCACCAGCATCTCTCTCGTCCCCTTCGCTCTTCCCTTGTTTACCTTCAGCCATTTGGCCTCCGGAGATGCCATGCAGGCAGCCAGCCCATTGTGATGGTCTTTGTGTTTGTGTGGTGGGGGGAGGACAGCTCTCAGCTTCTCTCTTATTCCCTGTATGTCTCACTTTTCATCTCTATTCTTTAGAGAATATTGAAACCACCCCCCCGCTCTCTTTTTTACATTTCCAAAGGACATTGCATAAAACATATAATGGAGTGGCATGAGGCCTTACTCCACGGTAACAGTCTTACACACGCATGCGTACACACACACACTTCATTATTTCCGACTCACTTCGCACGCACGCACACACACACACACACACGTCATTATTTCCCCCTCACTTACTGCTTGTCTCTGCAGTGGATCTGCTGGCAAAAGTAGTAACAATGCATTGGACTTATGGAACGCCTCCCAGCCTGCCAGCTGAATGACGGATGGTTCTACTGGTACACGTACACAGAATAACGGTGGTGATACAAGATGTAGTTGTAGTAGTATTGGTAATAATGCTTTCAGTGCCGTGTATGTAAGAGCTGTACGTTCAAGAGGCTCACCGTGATATTCAACACATCTTGTTGACTAGAGCATGTAAACGGTTTGCTATTGACAAAGCTAAGTATGCCTAAATGGGTCTGTTTTTCACCGTTCAAACCAAACCAAAATAACTCTTTGGAGTGTGTCCTCTTGTTAATACTGGAGTGCGGTGGTAAGTATCACCAGGCCAGCCAGCACTGTGTCTATTCACCGTGATGTCACCCTGGCTATAAATAGAAGTCAAATGGTGCTCCGTCTGCTTTCGTCAGAGATGGAGAGACCGAGGGGGAGAGAGTGAGGGTGAGAGAGAGAGGGGGAGAGAGAGAGGGTGAGAGAGAGAGGGTGAGAGAGAGAGAGAGAGAGAGAGAGAGAGAGAGAGAGAGAGAGAGAGAGAGAGAGAGAGAGAGAGAGAGAGAGAGAGAGAGAGAGAGAGAGAGAGAAAAAGAGCGAGAGAGACAGGCTGGGGAATGATAATCACCTGAAACACACTGTCTGGCTCAGTGTCTCTACTTTTAATTCCAGTCTGACTAGATGGAAAGGGTCTGTTGTTTTTTCATTAGCCACTCTCTCTGACGTCCAAAGAATTGTATTTTTTTTATTTGCTTACGTGTGTGTGGAATTTTGTGTACTTTTTCATTGGCTTTCATATACACACATTTGTGCATATGCGTCGGTAGGGTTGCCAGCGGGAGGGATTTGGGGGCGGGGGCATGATGACGCAGCCCTCCCAGGTGTTGCGTTGCCATGGTGATAGATGACTCACCTTGAGGTCCCTGTGCACAATGTCATGCTGGTGCATGTGGTGGACACTCTCCAGGATCTGATTGATGCACTGGCTGCAGAGAAAGGAGACACAGGACACAGAACACACACGTCAACGCGCAGACACATCACAACCACCACACAATACACAGTACGGGGTAGGAACTAATGGAAACTACTGGTTTATGGATCAGATGAGGTGCGTTTCCCCTTGTCATTTAAGCACTTTGAGCACTTGCAGGAGTCCAATTCATGACGATTGCTGTTTGTTATTATTATAAACAGTGTTCTAGAACTACAGGCTGAGAAGCAGAGAAAGATAGAGACTGAGAATGTGGGCCTCCTGAGTGGCGCAGCGGTCTAAGGCACTGTAGCAGCGGTCTAAGGCACTGTAGCAGCGGTCTAAGGCACTGCATCGCAGTGCTAGAGGCATCACTACAGACCCGGGTTTCGATCCCGGGCTGTATCACACAACCTGCCGTGATCGGGAGTCCCATAGGGCGGTGCACAATTGGCCCAGTGTCTTCCGGGTTAGGGGAGGGTTTGGCCGGGGGGGGCTTTACTTGGCTAATCGTGCTCTAGCGACTCCTTGTGGCAGGCCGGGCGCCTGCAGGCTGACCTCGGTAGTCAGGTGAACGGTGTTTCCTCCGACACATTGGTGGGGCGGGTGTTAAGAAGCGCGGCTTGGCGGGTCATGTTTTCGGAGGACGCATGACTCGACCTTCGCCTCTTGAGCCCGTTGAGGAGGTGCACCGACGAGACAAGATCAAAAAAGGGCTAAAAAAGAAAACAATTAAAAGAGACACAGAGAGACTGAAAGAAAGCAAATAGAGAGACTGAGAAAGACAGGGCGATACAGAGAAAGAGAGGGGAAGAGTAACTGTGCAGAGGACTCTGTGTGGAGCCAGAGAAACCTCGCTAGCCTCAGCCCTTTCCCCATACGGGGCTGTTTTCTATTAAACCAAAAGCCTGCAAGACAGTAGATTTATTTACCATGTCATCTCAGCGCCATTTTCTACTGTCGACCTCACATCTGTCATATCCTCCCAACAATCTGGCTGTAAACACACATGGTTATATTCCATCTAAATGGGCAACATTTAAGTCACACTGAAGTTGGTGCTTTTTGGCCCTACTTTACACATTGCCAGTGCCAATGTAACGTCTCTGCAGTTTTATAAGGTCTGTGGGTAAAACAGACACCTACTAGGCTTAATGGTGAATAAAGCTATTATCGACTTCAGTATGTTTTAAGAGAATATGTTGACGTGGGTTTGATAGTACATGGTCTGTTTCCTAGTCTTTCCCACATAATTTTTTTTTCTCCAGTTTACTATAGAATACTACAGAACTTACTATAGAATGCTGTAGTAAACTGTAGTATACTGTAGAATACTATACTACACCCTGTAGTATCCCTCGATCATGTGTAGTACTTACTTTAGAATGTAGTATACTGTCGAATACAATAGTGAATACTACAGTATCATCGAAGTACAGTACTACAAAGTAAATATAGTTATAGAAAAAAGCAGAAGCGCTGAACTATCCATTCAGTCCGAGTCCTACCTACAAACATTATGGAAAATGTGCTATTTTTGCTAGTTTCCTCAAGGAAAATGCCTCTAAACGGGGTATTCTAGTAGATGCCAGGCGCGCTGGTTTGTGTCAAGAACTGCACCGCCGCTGGGTTTTTCACACTCAACAGTTTCCTGTGCGTATCAAGACTGGTCCACCACCCAAAGGACATCCAGCCAACTTGACACAACTGTGGGAAACATTGGAGTCAACATGGGCCAGCATCTCTGTGGAATGCCTTCGACACCTTGTAGATTCCACGCCCCGACGAATTGAGACTGTTCTGAGGACAAAAGGGGGCTGGTTGCAACTCAATATTACGAAGGTGTTCCTAATGTTTGGTATACTCAGTTTTATTTTACTACAGTATTTATACTATAGTGAACTGTAAATACTACAGAATACTATAGTATAATACAGCAAATACTACAGTATTCACTGTACCACAAAAACAACACAATAAATTCTATAGTAAAGTCCGCAAAAACACTACAGTGAATAATATAGTATTTATACCATAGTATACTATAGTATTTTTTCATATGTGTTGGTTCAACTTTTCTTTTTACTCTTTACACTCTCTTACACATTGTATATATATTTTTTTAAACAGCTAAGAGGCTGCTATGTGCTGAGTTACATCAAACAGGCATTAAAATCACTACTCTGGACGGCTCTGACTTAGAATATGTGAACAACTACAAATACCTAGGTGTCTGGTTAGACTGTAAACTCTCCTTCCAGACTCACATAAAACATCTCTAATCCAAAGTTAAATCTAGAATTGGCTTCCTATTTCGCAACATAGCATCCTTCACCCATGCTGCCAAACTTACCCTCATAAAACTGACCATCTTACCGATCCTCGACTTCGGCGATGTCATTTACAAAATAGCCTCCAACACTCTACTCAACAAATTGGATGCAGTCTATCACAGTGCCATCCGTTTTGTCACCAAAGCCCCATATACTACCCACCACTGCAACTTGTACCCTCTCGTTGGCTGGCCCTCGCTTCATACTCGTCGCCAAACCCACTGGCTCCAGGTCATCTACAAGACCCTGCTAGGTAAAGTCTCGCCTTATCTCTGCTCGCTGGACATCATAGCAGCCCCCACCCGTAGCACGCGTTCCAGCAGATATATCTCACTTGTCACCCCCAAAGCCAATTCCTCCTTTGGCCGCCTCTCCTTCCAGTTCTCTGCTGCCATTGACTGGAACAAACTACAAAAATCTCTGAAACTGGAAACACTTATTTCCCTCACTAGCTTTAAGCACCAGCTGTCAGAGCAGCTCACAGATCACTGCACCTGTACATAGCCCATCTATAAATAGCCCAAACAACTACCACTTCCCCTACTGTATTTATGTATTTATTTTGCTCCTTTGCACCCCAGTATTTCTACTTTGCACACTCATCTACTGTCAAATCTACCATTCCAGTGTTTTAATTGCTAATTTGTATTTACTTCGCCACCATGGCCTATTTATTGCCTTTACCTCCCTTATCTCACCTCATTTGCTCACATTGTATAAAGACTTATTTTTCTACTGTATGTTTGTTTTACTCCAAGTGTAACTCTGTGCTGTTATATGTGTCAAACTGCTTTGCTTTATCTTGGCCAGGTCGCAGTTGTAAATGAGAACTTGTTCTCAACTTGCCTACCTGATTAAATAAAGGTGAAATACAAATAAATAAATAAATACATTTAAGAAAAGCAACAGCCCCTTTCCATCTAGTCAGACTGGATTTAAAAGTGGAGTAAGAACACAAGAGAAAAGGGGATGAATGATAAAAGAAGGAGAGAGAGAGAGAGAAGAGAGATGATATTATGAGAGACAGGGTCCTAGGGGAGCATGGTACTCATGAAATATCCTTTCGTTCAGAGTAATCAGGAGAAAAGCATGTATTGTGGCCAAATTTGGCCAAATCTGTACCCTGCATTCCATTCCATCCCTCTACAAAGGCACCAGCACTGCCATTCCCAGTAAAAGTCTTCCTCTCTCTCTCTTTCTCTCTCTCTCTCACTCTCTCTCTCCTTCTTTGTCTCAAGGAGGCCTGTGTGTACACACACATGCGCGTTTCCACCCATTTTTCTCCTTCACTCTCCGCTCTCCCTCTTATCTCAACAAGAACTCATAGTTTCCCCTCGAAATTCGACGTATTATGGATGAACGTTCAAACAGAAACAACTCAAAGGTTAACACTTTAGGTATTAATTCCGAGTGGTTAAGGCTAGGGCTATGGTTCGGGGAAGGCTCTGCAAACCTGCCGACCTCATACCATCAAGAATCATCAAATATTCTCACGGCTTGCTAACAGCCGCAGCGCAGTGGTCTGAGCAGTGTGCTTCGGCACAGAGCATAACGGGTTTGCGCCCAGTTCTGGGCAATTGTTTTTCCTTTTTTTTTTGTGAGCGCCGTGGAAGGCATATATCGACGTTCTCAGGACCTTCTCAAAAGTCCAAAATCGAATTCTAGTGATTAGGCTGCTTATCTAGCTTACACGTTTTCTCACTCGACCCCAAATTCTTTATCCTCCTGTCTTGTCTCCTCTCCTCTTTTTCTCTCCCTCCAGTCTCTCTCCCTGTTCATCTCTTTCTCTTTCGCCCCTCCCCCCTCCTTTCCCTGTACTTGTGAAAAGTCATACTCTTCCCCCTCCTTTCCCTGTACTTGTGAAAAGTCATACTCCCGGAGGCATTTTGCACCCTATCATATTCTCTCGCTTCCCCTTTTGCTTGATTAAATGAGCAGCTCAGGTGGCGTGGTTGAGCCCGGACCCAGATTCTGTCCTGGAGAGAAACACTTCCCAGCCAGAACAGAGACATGCAGGCCTCTGGGCCAGAGCCTCCATATTGTCCACAAACTGTCTGCAGCTTCCTTCCCCCTCTGACAGCCACACTCACCTCTGGCCCACACTGAGTCTCACACTCTCTCCCACACAGCCCATGTGCACACAAACACCATGCCAGGACAATACTCAGCCTAGGGAGGAAAAGCATGAGTGTGGAACTGAATAGTTACACACAATGTCAATGAACATTATGTTCCACAGGAGGTTGGTGGCACCTTCATTGGGGAGGACTGGTTCGTGGTAATGGCTGGTGCAGAATGAGTGGAATGGTATCAAATACATGGTGTCTATGTGTTTGACACCATTCCATTCGCTCCGTTCCAGCCATTATTATGAGCCGTCCTCCCCTCAGCAGCCTCCACTGGTATGTTCATATGTGCAAAAGGTCTCCAAAGAAACATGTTATGGTACGGACACAATTGTCCAAGTGAAGCCTAAATAAATGTAGGCTGCGGGGCAACAGAGTGTTGTGTGTTCTCAATAGTGATGTAGAATGACAGTGTGCACTGTACTGTATGTGTGTGCGTATAGTAGGAGAGTGTGTTTTAACAATGTGTGTGTGTGTGCACGGGTGTGTGTGTGTGTGTGTGTGTGTTTCCACCTGGCATCAGCCTCACTGTAATACTCTCTGGCAACAATGTCTTCAAACAGCTCTCCACCGGTGACACTGGAAGGAGAGAAACAACAGCTTAGTCAACACATGGACACCAGTCTGGAACCATGATGGTATGATGGCACACACCCAGTCTACCAGAGAATCCGGGGAACACTGCCCAGAGAGAGCATGTTCCACTGGACAAACAAAACACACAAGCACACACAAACACACAAACACACACACAAAAGCATGGTTTATGCAAAAGACAATTTAGCGTAAGACAATTAAGAAAGTGTTTTGGTTGAGGAAGAATGTTACCAACACTTGGGGCTATAGGGTGTTAACCATAGATGTGTCCCCTCTCCTGAATGACCTGTAGTTACACAGTGCTGTCTGAGTGGTGACATGTCAGCTTGTCCTCTCCGCAATAAGAACAGTCCCACTAGACCAGGGATGTCTAACTCATTTTGCCCTGGGGGCCGCAGTCGGTCTTCAACGAGGTCCGGAGGGCCACACTGAAAATTTGATATGTTTCCTCGCTATGAAAATGTGAAAAAAATTATCCTCTGTCCATCGTTTTTTCAATTTACTATTCTCCCTGACTGTACAGTGCCATCGGAAAATATTCAGACCCCTTGACTTTTCCCACATTTTGTTACATTACAGCCTTATTATTCTCATCAATCTACACACAATACACCATAATGACAAAGCAAAAACAGTTTTTTTTTACATTTTTTGCAAATGTATTAAAAATGTAAAACTGAAATGGGAGACGAGAAGCAAGTACAGGGAGTGAACATTTAATGGATACTAGACAAGAAACAAACAAGGACAGCGTCTGGACAGGGGAAAATGTAATGACATCAATGCTGACACGGGGAACAAACTGAGGAGCAGACAGATATAGAGGGACAATCAACAAAGTAATGCAGTCCAGGTGAGCCCAATATTGCACAGATCCACGTAATGATGGTGACAGGTGTGCATAATGAAGGGCAGCCTGGTGCCCTCGAGTGCCAGAAAGGGGAAGCGGGAGCAGGCGTGACATAAGTATTGAGGCCCTTTACTCAGTACTTTGTTGTAGCACCTTTGGCAGCAATTACAGCCTCGAGTCTTCTTGGGTATGACGCTACAAGCTGGGCACACCTGTATTTGGGGAGTGTCTCCCATTCTTCTCTGCAGATCCTCTCAAGCTCTGTCAGGTTGGATGGGGAGAGTTGCTGCACAGCTATTTTCATGTCACTCCAGAGATATTCGATCAGGTTCAAGTCCAGGCTCGGGTTGGGCCACTCAAGGACTTTCAGAGACTTGTCCCGAAGCCACTCCTGCGTTGTCTTGGCTGTGTGCTCAGGTTATTGTCCTGTTGGAAGGTGAATGTTCGCCCCAGTCTGAGATCCTGAGCAGATTTTCATCAAGGATCTCTCTGTACTTTGCTCCATTCATCTTTCCCTCAATTCTAACTAGTCTCCCAGTCCCTGCCACTGAAAAAACATCCCCACAGCATGATGCTGCCACCACTATGCTTCACAGTAGGGATGGTGCCAGGTTTCTTCCAGATGTGACGCTTATCATTCAGGCCAAAGAGTTCAATCTTGGTTTCATCAGATCAGAGAATCTTGTTTCTCATGGTCTGAGAGTCCTTTCGGTGCCTTTTGGCAAACTCCAAGTGGGCTGTCATGTGCCTTTTACTGAGGAGTGGCTTCCGTCTGGCCACTCTACCATAAAGGCCTGATTGCTGGAGTGCTGCTGAGATAGTTGTCCTTCTGGAAGGTTCTTCCTTCGCCACAGATGGAACTCGGGAGCTCTGTCAGAGTGACCATTGGGTTCTTGGTCACCTCCCTGACCAAGGCCCTTCTCCCTCGATTGCTCAGTTTGGCCGGGCGGCCAGAACTAGGAAGAGTTTTGATGGTTCCAAACTTCTTCCATTTAAGAATGATGGAGGCCACTGTGATCTTGGGGACCTTCAATGCTTCAGAAATATTTTGGTACCCTTCCCCAGATCTGTGTCTCGACACATTGCTGTCTCAGAGCTCTACGGAAAATTCCTTCAACCTCATGGCTTGGTTTTTGCTCTGACATGCACTGTCAACTGTGGGACCTTATATAGACAGGCCTTTCCAAATCATGTCCAATCAATTGAATTTACCATAGGTGGACTCCAATCAAGTTGTAGAAACATCTCAAGGTGTCACGCCCTGACCATAGAGAGCTTTTTATTCTCTATGTTGATTAGGTCGGGGTGTGACTAGGGTGGGTTATCTAGGTGATTTATACATCTATGTTGGCCGGGTATGGTTCCCAATCAGAGGCAGCTGTTTATCGTTGTCTCTGATTGGGGATCATATTTAGGCAGCCATTTCCCCTTTGTACTTTGTGGGATCTTGACTATGGATAGTTGACTGTTAGCACTATTGTTAGCTTCACGTTTCGTTTTGAGATGTATTGTTTTTGTTTTGCTGTGAGTTTCACCTAGAAATAAAAAGATGTGGAACCCAGATCACGCTGCGCTTTTGTCCAGTTATTATGACGATCGTGACACAAGGATGATCAATGGAAACAGGATGCACCTGAGCTCAATTTTCAAGTCTCATAGCAAAGGTTCTGAATACTTATGTAAATAAGGTATTTCTGTTTTCGCTTCGTCATTATGGGGTATTGTGTGTAGACGTATTTAATCCATTTTAGAATAAGGCTGTAATATAACAAAATGTGGGAAAAGGGAAGGGGTCTGAATACTTTCTGAATGCACTGTATTTATATATATATATATTATACTTAAACCACTTGCAGGCTGGATTGGATCCTCCGAAGTCGGCTCCTCTCCTTGTTCGGGCGGTTTTCGGCGATCGACGTCACCGGCTTTCTAGCCATCGCCGCTCCATTTTTCACATGTCTATTTGTTTTGTCTTGTTTCCATACACACCTGGTTTTCATTATCTAATCACACTGCATGTATTTAGTCCTCTGTTCTTCTCCATGTCTTTGTGTGTAATTATTGATTGTTATGTGGGTTCGTTCACGCGCTAGACTTTGTACATCCTCCGTGTTTTGGGCACTTTGATGTCATTTTGTGCTTATTTATTGACCGGAATAAAAGTGCGCCTGTTAACTCTACTCTGCTCTCCTGCACCTGACTTCGCCTCCCGTACACACCCGTAACAAAAGGGCTCTCAGTCTACACCACTTGACCTGCTGATAACCATACACACTATCACAGTTATCTATTACTGAAACTAAACAAAGAAGCATTTCTTATGGTTTTGAGTATTGGATGTATTAATGATAATAATATGG
The DNA here is from genome assembly GCF_045679555.1 of Salvelinus alpinus. Lineage (NCBI taxonomy): Eukaryota > Metazoa > Chordata > Actinopteri > Salmoniformes > Salmonidae > Salvelinus > Salvelinus alpinus. The sequence goes on from NC_092088.1 coordinate 47,377,430, forward strand.
TCATTTAGCAGACTTATAATTATTACATATAGCCATTACATGTGGCCTCTGCAGCAGACAAAGCCACATGTTATTGTCTGGTGTTATAAGCACCTTTAAGTATGAGAGTTGTGAGAGTATATTGGCCAGAGAGAGCAGGGGACTGGCTGACAGGTATCAGTATACTCACAGGTCAAAGACGAGGTAATGGAAGCCTTCCTCTGAGATACTTTCGTGTAGTCGTACTGTGGGACAGACAGACAGACAAACAGCCAGACAGACAGAGAAATAGAGTGAGAGTTAAAGAACAGTCAACACACACACACACACACACACACACACACACACACACACACAGCTCTTATCCCCTTATCTCCCGCCTCGACAATTCCTCCTCTGCTTCCCCCGAGCCCCAGGGACGCACTTAGGGCAGTGAGAGCTCGTTTGTGTCACGTTGTGACCTGCAGTTCGTGGAAAGCGAGATGTGAGATTCGCGTGGACACACACACACTTGCTCAATCACCTGTAGCCTCAGGCTGTGGAAGTGAAGCTCCTTCTAGGTAGGAGCTTAAGCTGTTTCATTCAGGTGACATCAGCAGGTGTCCATGGGTTCATTCATTAGTGAGTATTATTGCACTGCCACTTAAGTCCTGTTGCATGTCTGTTCACGGTCTTCAGTGGCCAGTATAATACACAGTATGTGTTGGCATAAGAGATATAGTTTGAATGTACTGTGTGTGTGTGTGTGATTGCATGGGAGTGTACAGTATGTTCATGTGTGTAACACCTCACAGTGATGTATGGAGCAATGAGCTCAGAACATCCAGCTGCTTCGGCCATCGTACACACACCCCATTCCAAAAACACACGCACCACATCCCAACAACACACGCACCACATCCCAACAACACACGCACCACATCCCAACAACACACGCACCCCATCCCAACAACACACGCACCCCATCCCAACAACACACGCACCCCATCCCAACAACACACGCACCCCATCCCAACAACACACGCACCCCATCCCAACAACACACGCACCCCATCCCAACAACACACGCACCCCATCCCAACAACACACGCACCACATCCCAACAACACACGCACCCCATCCCAACAACACACGCACCACATCCCAACAACACACGCACCCCATCCCAACAACACACGCACCCCATCCCAACAACACACGCACCACATCCCAACAACACACGCACCCCATTCCAAAAACACACGCACCACATCCCAACAACACACGCACCACATCCCAACAACACACGCATCCCATTCCAACAACACACGCACCACATCCCAACAACACACGCACCCCATCCCAACAACACACGCACCACATCCCAACAACACACGCACCCCATCCCAACAACACACGCACCCCATCCCAACAACACACGCACCCCATCCCAACAACACACGCACCCCATCCCAACAACACACGCAACCCATCCCAACAACACACGCACCCCATCCCAACAACACACGCACCCCATCCCAACAACACACATACCCCATCCAACACGCTCCCCATCCCAACAACACACACACACATCCCAACAACACACGCACCCCATCCCAACAACACACACACACGCCCCATCCCAACAACACACCCACCCCATCCCAACAACACACACACCCCATCCCAACAACACACACACCACATCCCATCCCAACAACACACACACCCCATCCCAACAACACACACACACACCCCATCCCAACAACACACACACACACCCCATCCCAACAACACACACACCCCATCCCAACAACACACCCACCCCATCCCAACAACACACATACCCCATCCAACACGCTCCCCATCCCAACAACACACACACACACACACACACATCCCATCCCATCCCAACAACACACACACACATCCCAACAACACACGCACCCCATCCCAACAACACACACACCCCATCCCAACAACACACACACACACCCCATCCCAACAACACACACACACACCCCATCCCAACAACACACACACCCCATCCCAACAACACACACACCCCATCCCAACAACACACACACCACATTCCCATCCCAACGACACACACACCCATGCCTGGCTTTGTCTCTGTGGGAACAAAAGGGTCCCCATCCTGGTTGGGAGCTTGGGGGTTTATTAGGCAGCAATGTAGACGTTCCCAGTGCGCTTCTGTGCTTACCACAGAATACCTGAATTTCAACCGGGAACACACTGGCTTCCAATGCTAACTCCGCTCAACGCACAGGGGCTTAGTGATATGTCCCTCAACACATGGGCCCCTGACTTTGTCTGAAGGGGGGGGGGGGGGGGGGGGGGTATCTATATGCCAGCAGTCCGCAATAATGCCTAATTTATCATAACCATTACAGAGAACCAATCCTAATTGCAAAATTACCCTATATACTGTACAGTCGTGGCCAAAAGTTTTGAGAATGACACAAATATTAATTTTCACAAAGTCTGCTGCCTCAGTTTGTATAATGGCAATTTGCATATACTCCAGAATGTTATGAAGAGTGATCAGATGAATTGCAATTAACTGCAAAGTCCCTCTTTGCCATGCAAATGAATTGAATCCCCCAAAAATATTTCCACTGCATTTCAGCCCTGTCACAAAAGGACCAGCTGACATCATGTCAGTGATTCTCTGTGAGTGTTGACAAGGACAAGGCTGGAGATCACTCTGTCACTCTGTCATGCTGAATGAGTTCGAATAACAGACTGGAAGCTTCAAAAGGGGGGTGGTGCTTGGAATCATTGATCTTTCTGTCAACCATGGTTACCTGCAAGGAAACACGTACCGTCATCATTGCTTTGCACAAAAAGGGCTTCACAGGCAAGGATATTGCTGCCAGTAAGATTGCACCTCAATCAACCATTTATCGGATCATCAAGAACTTCAAGGAGAGCGGATCAATTGTTGTGAAGAAGGCTTCAGGATGCCCAAGGACCGTCTCCTAAAGTTGATTCAGCTGCGGGACCGGGGCACCACCAGTACAGAGCTTGCTCAGGAATGGCAACAGGCAGGTGTGAGTGCATCTGTACGCACAGTGAGGCAAAGACTTTTGGAGGATGGCCTGGTGTCAAGAAGGGCAGCAAAGAAGCCACTTCTCTCTGGGAAAAACATCAGGGACAGACTGATATTCTGCAAAAGGTACAGGGATTGGACTGCTGAGGACTGGGGTAAAGTCATTTTCTCTGATGAATCCCCTTTCCGATTGTTTGGGGCATCCGGAAAAAAGCTTGACAAGGTGAGCGCTACCATCAGTCCTGTGTCATGCCAACAGTACAGCATCCTGAGACCATTCATGTGTGGGGTTGCTTCTCAGCCAATGGAGTGGGCTCACTCACAATTTTGCCTAAGAACACAGCCATGAATAAAGAATGGTACCAACACATCCTCCGAGAGCAACTTCTCCCAACCATCCAGGAACAGTTTGGTGACAAACAATGCCTTTTCCAGCATGATGGAGCACCTTGCCATAAGGCAAAAGTGATAACTAAGTGGACCAGGGAACAAAACATCGATATTTTGGGTCCATGGCCAGGAAACTCCCCAGACCTTAATCCCATTTTCGGGTAGCCGAAAGGCTTCCCACAATAAGTTGGGTGAATTTTGGCCCATTCCTCCTGACAGAGCTGGTGTAACTGAGTCAGGTTTGTAGGCCTCCTTGCTCGCACACGCTTTTTCAGTTCTGCCCACACGTTTTCTACAGGATTGAGGTCAGGGCTTTGTGATGGCCAGTCCAATACCTTGCCTTTGTTGTCCTTAAGCCATTTTGCCACAACTTTGGAAGAATGCTTAGGGTCATTGTCCATTTGGAAGACCCATTTGCATCCAAGCTTTAACTTCCTGACTGACGTTGCTTCAATTATTGCACATAATTTTCTATTTTTTTTCTATTTTTTTTTATTTTTTTATTAAAATACAGTTGAAGTCGGAAGTTTACATACACCTTATCCAAATACATTTAAACTCAGTTTTTCACAATTCCTGACATTAAATCCCAGTAAAAATCCCCTGTTTTAGGACAGTTAGGATCACAACTCTATTTTAGGAATGTGAAATGTCAGAATAATAGCAGAGAGAATGATTTATTTTAGCTTTTATTTCTTTCATCACATTCCCAGTGGGTCAGATGTTTACATACACTCAATTAGTATTTGATAGCATTGCCTTTAAATTGTTTAACTTGGGTCAAACATTTCGGGTAGCCTTCCACAAGCTTCCCACAATAAGTTGGGTGAATTTTGGCCCATTCCTCCTGACAGAGCTGGTGTAACTGAGTCAGGTTTGTAGGCCTCCTTGCTCGCACATGCTTTTTCAGTTCTGCCCACAAATGTTCTATGGGATTGAGGTCAGGGCTTTGTGATAGCCACTCCAATACCTTGACTTTGTTGTCCTTAAGCCATTTTGCCACAACTTTGGAAGTATGCTTGGGGTCATTGTCCATTTGGAAGACCCATTTGCGACCAAGCTTTAACTTCCTGACTGATGTCTTGAGATGTTGCTTCAATATATCCATGTAATTTCCCTCCTCATGATGCCATCTATTTTGTGAAGTGCACCAGTCCCTCCTGCAGCAAAGCACCCCCACAACATGATGCTGCCACCCCCGTGCTTCACGGTTGGGATGGTGTTCTTCGGCTTGCAAGCCTCCCCTTTTTCCTCCAAACATAACGATGGTCATTATGGCCAAAAAGTTATATTTTTGTTTTATCAGACCAGAGGACATTTAGTGTCTGTAAACTTCTGACCCACTGGAATTGTGATACAGTGAATTATAAGTGAAATAATCTGTCTGTAAACAATTGTTGGGAAAATGACTTGTGTCATACACAAAGTAGATGTCCTAACCGACTTGCCAAAACTATAGTTTGTTAACAAGAAATTTGTGGAGTGGTTGAAGAACGAGTTTTAACGACTCCAACATAAGTGTATGTAAACTTCCGACTTCAACTGTATGCTGGGAGTCAGGAAGCAGGTGCAGAAGGTGAGTTTAATCATAAGAAAAAGGCAGATAAGCAAAACAGGAGAAGCGTACTGAACATGACAAAACCATCACTGACTGATGACTGAGGCTACTGAGGGCTAAAGAAAGGGAGAGTAATCAAGGTGATGGAGAATGATGGTTGCCAGACCGGTGGTTAGTAGACCGGCGACGTCGAGGGCTGGAGCGGGATTTAGGAGTGACAGTAACAGGTTTGCCAATTGCTTCCCTAAAAGCTGCCTGGGTTTAAACATCTTCTCTTTTCAGAAAGTGAAAAGCTCAATTAATAGGGACATAATATCAAATAAAAAATATTGAAGGCTGCAGCTCAACTTCAGAATGTCATAGAGACAAATCAATATATCCCCACATGCCTCAGAGTCACGTCTTTTGTTGGCATTTTAAAGCTTGTTTCTAGCACAAGGCATCATGGAGTTATGCATTGTTATAGAACGCTATATATTATCTCTATTCTTTTGTTTTCTATAAAGTTACCAATAGGTATCCTTTTTGCCATTTTCTTTACCAAAGTGTATTGCATACCCTCACTCAGTTTGAGCCCTGGTTTTAACCGAACACACCAAGCCCTTCCCAGACACGGAGGTATTTAAAGAGTGCGTGGTGACAGTATAGGAGGATTTGACAAAACCGACAAGTGTCACGTTCCTGACCTGTTTTCTGTTAGTTTTATGTGTTAGTTGGTCAGGACGTGAGTTTGGGTGGGCATTTCTATGTTTTCTGTTTCTATGTTGGTTTTGGGTTGCCTGGTATGGCTCTCAATTAGAGGCAGGTGTTTGACGTTTCCTCTGATTGAGAGTCATATTAAGGTAGGCTGTTCACAATGTTTGTTTGTGGGTGGTTGTCTCTTGTGTCTGTGTTATGTTTGCACCATGCGGGACTGTTTGCGGTTTGTTCGTTTCATGTAGTCTGTTCCTGTTCATTGCGTTCTTCACGTTATATGTAAGTTCGTCGTTCAGGTCTGTCTGCATCGTTTATTTGTTTTGTTAGGTTAATCAAGTATAGTTCGTTTTCGTCTTTGTCTCTTTTGTTTATTCAATAAATTCATCATGTCATTTCACTACGCTGCGCCTTGGTTTAATCCCTGCTCCTCCTCTTCGGATGAAGAGGAGGAGGAACACCGTTACAACAAGTCTATGGATAGCATAATTGCATCTGTCAAACGGGTAGGCCGACCTCCACATTGTTTTGAATAGGACGAAATAGGCTCCAACAAAGCCCTCGTTGTTAGTTAAGTCAAATTAAAATGAAGACAATTGCTGAAATTAATTACTTTCAGCACCATTTGCTGTCCACCTCTGTTTGATTATGCCGCAGCTGCTCCAAAGCTGATGTCTGCCCGCTTGCCTTTTTAGTTGACTTTCTCCTGCTTTCTCTCTCCTCATTAATAAGCTAATGATTGAAAAAGTGTCAGTCTCATGGCATTGTAATACAGATGGTCTCCAGTCTATGGGCTACAGAAAATCCACACAGGGTGCTACTCTTTCTACCATAGGCTACATCCTTTATGTAAGGGTAAATTAAGTTGATGGAGCGTTGGTGTAGCGCCGAGTCTCTCCAACAGCACGCTGGAGAAGCGCGCTGGGCATGGAGCTAAATATTTTGCGCCCCTGACTTCGACAAAGTGGGCACTGCTTATCATGGGGTGGCATCAGCGCTCACCGAAATAGCCCTCATCCCACTGGGTGAGAGAAGTTCTCATTGTTTTTGAGCAGAATAATGTGAGGTGTTATGTGTTGTTGGAGGAAGGTCTTGGTCAGTTTAGCTTGGAAAATGACCTCTCCGTCAAACTGTCGCTCTTGGCGGCTGCCTAATCCAGCTATATGTGCGGATTACCTTTTTATTGTGGCATCAACACAACCAGTCACGATGTTTTTGTCTGATTGTCAAACAATCACTTCAAAGGGCTCCTTTACTAGGCTACCCGTGCACATTCATCCACTCAAAACATATTTACAGCCTCCAACCAGTTGCGGATGGAAAGAGACATCTGTTACAGAAATCACCAAAAAGTGTAATGACATTTGGTGATTGTCATTTGGACAGAATGTATGCGTCCACTGCTGTCCGCGTGTGTCTTGGTGTCGGCCACACGGCCTTGGCAAAATGTGAGTGTTCTCATCAAACCATATTGCATTTTGGATCGTAGGGTATAGGCCTACCACCTGTTTTCAAGCCCAGTTCGCAAAGTAGCCTAACATGCTGACCAGACCGGACACGTCGCGTGCGCGAGCGTCACAAAATAAATTTAGAAATCCATGTTATTCAATTATTGCACCCACACTGCTCGCGTGCGTCAACGAGCGTCTGCGTTACCAAGGGCTAAAAAAGAAGTAATTCCTATTTTTAACGCAGATCGCGCTGAAAGTCCTAACTCTCCCATCTCCTCATTGGTTTATAGAAGCAGGTACCCACCTGCTGATTGAAAGACGAACTGTTTTGCCGGTTGTCGTGGTAATACTATGAAAGTTTAGATGCGATCACCATATAAGTTCAACGATGAAAAAGCCTGGAAGGAGGAGAGATGACTAGAAACGATTTGTTTGGCCGTTTTATGTGTGGATTAATTTGTCGGAGTAGAGGACCTTGTGCAGTTCAGGTAAAATAACAACTCAATGTTTATATCCCAGGACAAATTAGCTAGCAACAGCAAGCTAGCTAAATAGGACAAATTAGCTAGCAAGTGCAAGCTAACTAGCTAAATTGCCATACATGTTTAATGCTTTTCGACCTGTCCCCAAATTAATGTCATTGGTTCAGAGTTTGTTTTGAAATTTTAACCTGCATGTCGTGATCGCGTTTGGTGTAGGGGGACAAAATACATGTATGCACGATAGTGCACGATGGCGCACGCGCGCAGCCGGTTTGGGTTCCGTGTAAGCGGAAAATAAACGGGACGCAATTATTCCAAAACTGCAGCTAGTTATTGGAACACATTAGTACCATTTTGAATTTGTGATAAAACTGTTGTCATTTGGCAAGGACTGTAGTTAGATACTTTTTATAGGCATATACTTCTGTAGGCATGCGTGATGTTTGGCTTGGTTTCTTATTTTTTGAGCCCCGCAAATGCACATGTTGGTCTTTGGAACTCTAGAGTCAAAGCAATTTAACGTTGTCTTCAAGTCAACATAAAAAAAAAATCTAAGCACATTCTACCAAATAGTTTTACAGTATTTGAAAAATAAATTATCTCTGGTTAAAGAGACTCATGCACATCCTTCTATTTACCTTTTTTTTTGTTTGAAACACTGTCACAATGATTTAAAAAAAAAAACATATCTATTGTAATACAGACTATTTCAAAACATTACTAATCATAGAAAATGACAAATTACCCAATGGAGCATGATACTTTTCTGGTACAAAGCGTGGGAGCAAAAACATATATTTGCACCCCTATTTTGCAGCTGCTCCGTTTGCTCCAATGCTCAGGCACTTATTAATATTTGTTTTATTTATTTAACCTTTATTTAACTAGATAAGTCAGTTAAGAACAAATTCTTATTTACAATGACGGCCTACATCAGCCAAACCCGGACAACACTGGGCCAATTGTGCGCCGCCCTATGGAGCTCCCAATCATGTCCGGATGTGATACAGCCTGGATTCAAACCAGGGACTGTAGTGACACCTCTTGCACTGAGATGCAGTGCCTTAGACCGCTGCACCACTAAGGAGCCCTATGCTTCAACACATCATCTATATTGCTCAAGGCACAGGATGTGTGTTTGTGTGAGTCAATGTGTGCATGTGTAAGTGTGTGTTTGTACTGTATATGCGTGAGAGTGTGTGAGAGAGTATAGTGAGGTGTGACAAGATGGCCAACAGTACATGCCAAGGGTAGGTGAATCATGTGTGTGAATCATGTGTGTATACTGCCTGCACTGTCTGTCACTTGTGTGTTTATGAGTGCAGAAAGAGAGCTACGGTGAGGGGGAAGAGAGTCTGTGTGTGTGTGTGTGTGTGTGTGTGTGTGTGTGTGTGTGTGTGTGTGTGTGTGTGTGTGTGTGTGTGATGGAATGAACTAGCCTGCCCAGCGGCAGAGCACTCCTTGTGCACTCCATTCCTCCCTCCCTCCCCCTCTCTCTCCTTTCTCTCTCAATTACTCCCTTTGTTAGGAGTTTATCTGCAGTCCAAGCAGAAAACATGACAATCTGTCCCTTTGACTGAGAGGTGAGGTGAGGTGAGGTGAGGTGAGGTGAGGTGAGGTGAGGTGAGAGAGAGAGAGAGAGAGAGAGAGAGAGAGAGAGAGAGAGAGAGAGAGAGAGAGAGAGAGAGAGAGAGAGAGAGAGAGAGAGAGAGAGAGAGAGAGAGAGAGAGAGAGAGAGAGAGAGAGAGAGAGAGAGAGAGAGAGAGAGAGAGAGAGAGAGAGAGAGAGAGAGAGAGAGAGAGAGAGAGCCTCAGGGGACAGAGAACAATCTGGGACAGGGAGGGAGAGAGAGAAGGGGAGAGGTGAGAGACAGATGGGGAAGGCAGGTGGACCAGAATGAGATGCCGCTGGAGAACAGAGAGAAGCAGAGAGAGGTAGAGCAGTAAGAGGAGGATGAGAGAAGGGAAAAGCAATTGCGAGGAGAGGTGGATGCAGAAGATAGAAACAAGAAGCAAGTGAAAGCAAAAGTAAGGAGGAAATGCAGAGGGAAGGAAAAAAGAAAGGGGAAGTAGGTGCTCTGCGTGTGTTTAGTTTGAAGATGTGACTAGGTGATGAGCATCGATGGCAGTACGAGAAGATGCATTCATGCGGTGCTATGTACTCTTCTCTCTTTCTCTCCTCCCTCCCTCTCTACCCACCCCTTTCTCTCTGTGGCTTTGAAAGTGTAATTACACGCAGCTCCCTGGCCTGCTTGCTGCTGCTCTCACCCACCTGTGCGCACACACGCACACACACACACACACACACACACACACACACACACACACACACACACACACACACACACACACACACACACACACACACACACACACACACACACACACACACACACACACGCCCCCATCCTCAGCCACACAGCTCACCACTAACACCAATCTCACTAATATACATTCCTGTCATACCTATCTCACACACGCACATTGCACACACTCGCACGCATATCACACATTCACTGGTAGTGGAGGGAGAGGCTGGCTTGCAGTGTGAGGCAAGGTGAAGACTGTGTCATTTCCCTGAGTTTGCATGCGGTGGTGGGTTGACTCCTCATCACCAGTCGCACCATGCAAATGGCCCACACAAGTGGGCATCAGTTAACTGGCTGGCTCCATTTGCCTACACCCTAACTCTCTTCCATGAAGTGCTTCTGTGACACCATGTGACACACTGACACTGGAGACACCCTCAGTGCTCTTCAAAACAACGTGTCTGAAATGTTGGGCAGAATTTAACCACTCAAAGCTATTTTTTTCCCTCTGGACAGCCAACGAGATTTTGTCAGCGGTCAAATGTGCAGCAAAGAGACTTCACCTGTTGCTAGGCAACCAGCCGAGCATGAATAACCGCTATCATGTTAGCCAGCTCACCAACTAGACAAAACGATGTCGCCTCGGTTTCATCCTGTCAGGTGGGTTACCATACAGGCACACTTTTATTTAGCCTACTATGCTAAGTAGGAGCCACTCACCTATGTTGGGGTGCTTGAGCAGGCGACAGATGCGGGCCTCTCGTTCCAGTTTTTGATGATCTGAGGGGGAGAGGAAAAGGAAACGTGTCAGAACATCAACACAATCACACACCTTTCTGTTGTTAAGTCGATATTCTGCAGGATTGGTCTTAAATTAAAGTAATGAAGGTGGCCTCCCGAATGGCGCAGCGGTCTAAGGCACTGCATCGCAGTGATTGAGGCTTCACTACAGACCCGGGTTTGATCCCAGGCTGTGTCACAACCAACCGGGAGTCCCATAGGGCGGTGCACAATTGCCCCAGTGTCTTCTGGGTTAGGGGAGGGTTTGTGCCAGGGGGGCGTTACTTGGCTCATCGCATTCTAGCGATTCCTTGTGGCAGGCCGGGCGCCTGCAGGCTAACTTCAGTCATCAGTTGAACGATGTTTCCTCCGACACATTGGTGCAGCTGGTTTCTGGGTTAAGCGAGCGGGTGTTAAGAAGCGTGGCTTGGTGGGTCATGTTTCGGAGGACGCATGACTCGACCTTTGCCTCTCCTGAGCCCGTTGCGGAGTTGCAGCGATGAGACAAGATCATAATTGGGGAGAAATTAAATACAAAGAAAATCACAAACCACCATTGGGCAATGGGACTGGGAGGCACATCCCTATACATCATGTATGTTATATACATGCATACGTGTTGCACGGTATACCGAAAGTTCTGTACTTTTACGATACTAGAACATGAAAAACGGTTTGGTAATACAATGTTTGTTACTTTCTGTACTTCTGTCAAATGTCTTTCGCGTCATATACAGATAATGAGGATCGAGTCTGTCTAGTCATTTGTCTGAATCTTCTCAGCCTGGCTAGCTCAGTAGTAAGCTACTGCATGCGACTGACACAGCGGGAGCCACTTTTTAGAAGCAAGTGAGAGGAGAGAGAAAATGCAGACAGCATGGCTTCTTCCTCCACGCCCGCAGCTTGCTGACAAAACAGGCTCCAGAATACTTTGCTTACAGAGCAGATGATGAGGGCCAACCCACCGAAACGACTAGGCAAAAGGTGTTACAAAGCAGTGTAAGGGAGGTTTAGTTGCAAAACAACATTAACAACAATTTTACACTGATATGTTAAACGGTTTAGATGAGTCTCAGATATGGTTATGCATAAGGAAAATGTTAGATATTCTTCTGTTACTTAATATTCTGTTTTATTTTTTGAAAGAAATGGAATATAGAAGAGGATCTTGTTGATATTTTAGTTGTTCTACCAGCTAGCAACATATTGTTCAATGTTTAAAAAAATAAAGCCCAGTGGTTATTCTGTAACTTTAGCTAATACGCAGTGGTATCGTTTCAGTATCGAGTGTTGTTTTAGTATTGAATATCGTTTCAGTATCGAGTGTTGTTTTAGTATTGAATATCGTTTCAGTATCGAGTGTTGTTTTAGTATTGAATATCGTTTCAGTATCGAGTGTTGTTTTAGTATTGAATATCGTTTCAGTATCGAGTGTTGTTTTAGTATTGAATATCGTTTCAGTATCGAGTGTTGTTTTAGTATTGAATATCGTTTCAGTATCGAGTGTTGTTTTAGTATTGAATATCGTTTCAGTATCGAGTGTTGTTTTAGTATTGAATATCGTTTCAGTATCGAGTGTTGTTTTAGTATTGAATATCGTTTCAGTATCGAGTGTTGTTTTAGTATTGAATATCGTTTCCGTATCGAGTGTTGTTTTAGTATTGAATATCGTTTCCGTATCGAGTGTTGTTTTAGTATTGAATATCGTTTCCGTATCGAGTGTTGTTTTAGTATTGAATATCGTTTCCGTATCGAGTGTTGTTTTAGTATTGAATATCGTTTCAGTATCGAGTGTTGTTTTAGTATTGAATATCGTTTCAGTATCGAGTGTTGTTTTAGTATTGAATATCGTTTCCGTATCGAGTGTTGTTTTAGTATTGAGTATCGTTTCAGAATCGAGTGTTGTTTTAGTATTGAGTATCGTTTCAGTATCGAGTGTTGTTTTAGTATTGAGTATCGTTTCAGTATCGAGTGTTGTTTTAGTATTGAGTATCGTTTCAGTATCGAGTGTTGTTTTAGTATTGAGTATCGTTTCAGTATCGAGTGTTGTTTTAGTATTGAGTATCGTTTCGGTATCGAGTGTTGTTTTAGTATTGAATATCGTTTCGGTATCGAGTGTTGTTTTAGTATTGGATATCGTTTCAGTATCGAGTTTCGTGGGTATCGAAGTCAAAATTCTGGTATCATGACAACACTGACATCAAATCAATCGCATTTTATTTGTCAAACGTTCGTAGACAACAGGTGTGGACTAACAGCGAAATGCTTACTTACGGGCCCTTCCCAACAATGCAGAACAGAATAAACATTACAAAATACTACTACTACTAATAATAGAAGAAGAAGAAAAAAATAGTAACTCAAGGAATAAATACACAATGAGCAATGATAACTTGGCTATATACATGGGGTACCAGTACCGAGTCGATGTGCAGGGGTACGAGGTAATTGAGGTAGATACTGTATTTACATGTAGACAGTAGCAGCAGCATATGTGATGAGTGTGGAAGTGTGTGTGTGTGTGGTGAGTGTGTGCCAGTGTGGACGTGTTATGTGTGAGTGAAGGTGTGAGTGTGTGTATGTGTTGGAGTGTCAGTGTGAATGTGTGGGTCCAGTGTGTGTGCATAGTGTGAAAATGAGTTAGTGCCAAAAGAGTCAATACAGATAGTCCGGGTAGCTGTTTGGTTAACTATGTAGCAGTCTTATGGCTTGGGGGTAGACACACTACATGACCAAAAGTATGTGGACACCTGCTTGTCCAACATCTCTTCTAAAATCTCATTCCAAAATGGAGTTGGTCCCCTCTTTGCTGCTATAACAGCCTCCACTCTCCTGGGAATGCTTTGCACTTGATTTTGGAACATTGCTGCAGGGACTTGCATCCAGCCAGCCACAAGAGCATTAGTGAGGTCGGGCACTGATGTTGGGCGTTTAGGCCTGGCTCGCAGTCAGCGTTCAAATTCATCCCAAAGGTGTTTGATGGGGTTGAGGTCAGGGCTCGGTGCAGGCCAGTCAAGTTATTCCACACCGATCTCGTCAAACCATTTCGGTATGGACTTTGCTTCGTGCAAGATTTTCCTTCACTGGAACTAAGGGGCCTTGCCCGAACCATGAAAAAAAAAAACAGATCATTATTCCTCATCCACCAAACTTTACAGTTGGCACTATGCATTGGGGCAGGTAGTGTTCTCCTGGCATCCTCCAAACAAAGATTTGTCCGTCAGACAGCCAGATGGTGAAGCGTGATTATTCACTCTAGAGAACGCGTTTACACTGCTCCAGAGTCCAATGTGGGAAGCTTTACACCACTCCAGCCGACGCTTGGCATTGTGCATGGTGATCTTAGGCTTGTGTGCGGATGCTCGGCCATGGAAACCCATTTCATGCCGCTCCCGACTAACAGTTCTTGTGCTAACGTTGCATCCAGAGGCAGTTTGAAACTCAGTGGTGAGTGTTGCAACCGAGGACAGACGATTTTTACAGGCTACACGCTTCAGCAATCGGTGGTCCCGTTCTGTGAGCTTGTGTGGCCTTCCACTTTGCGGCTGAGCCGTTGTTGCTCCTAGACGTTTCCACTTCACAATAACAGCACTTGCAGTTGTCCGGGGCAGCTCTAGCAGAGCAGAAATTTGACGAACTGACTTGTTGGAAAGGTGGCATCCTATGACGGTGCCACGTTGAAAGTCACTGAGCGCTTCAGTAAGGCCATTCTACTGCCAATGTTTGTCTATGGAGATTGCATGGCTGTGTGCTCGATGTTATATCCACTAATTTTAAGGGGTGTTGACATACTTATGTATATATAGTGTACATACATACATGCATACATCAACAAGATACATATACATAAATATACAGTCATTCAGGCAGTGCAGCCTCATCTGTCAATATCAACATGTGTTCCCTATTCTAAAGTGTGACCATGTTTTTTCCTTGCTGAAAATGTTTCCTGAAATTACCTAATTGAACAGAAAGGGGCACACCTCCCTGAATATATGCCATCTGTCTACTAGAACACATAACAATGCACAATCAATCAATTCAATGTATTTCTTTAGTTATAAAACCCCTTTTACATCAGCAGATGTCACAAAGTGCTTATACAGAAACCCAGCCTAAAACCCCAAAGAGCAAGCAATGCAGATGTAGAAGCACACAGCAGCACAAGCCTATTGCACTTAGTCTCCTGGGCTCAGACTCTAATACAATCAATGTCCAGTTAATGACTCTAATAGTAAGGGGCGGCACTATGTGTGTGTGTCTGTGTGTGCGTCTCATGCAAACGCTCGTGTGTCTGTGTTCATATCCAAACGTTCGTGGGTGGGCAGTATTTAAATCTACTGCTCAATTGTAGCCCTCATGGACAGATTGGATAGACAGATAGATTGATAGAATGGCAGATAAAGAGATGGTAGTGGGATGAGGAGAGAGATTGTGGGCCAGACCTTGGCACCAGCTGTTAGGCTCCAGAGGGACAGATGTGTGTGTTATGTGTGTGTTACTACGCCGATGCAGAACGGAGTAGGCCTCTAGCCTCCCTAATCCCCCTCTCACGCTCCTGTCCCCGTCCAGGATTTGGGAAGCGGAGCCTCCCAGTCATCCCAACAGGCTGCAAGGTGCTGGAATCATCTGTCTGACTTGTTACATGGCTGGCCCACAGAAAGAATGTGACCTCATCAATAGAATATGTGACATATCATTTTCAGTCGCTTCTCTCAATATCTCATTAGTATAAAAATGCAATGTCGTCAAAAATATTGACAAGGTCTGTTTTTGGATTAAAACAGAATTCACTATAACAACATGTTTTCTAGGCAACCCAATTCATTTGAATGTTGAAATCTTGGTGTAAGTACACTTTTAAAGCCTCAGATTTAAAGCCTCAAAACGAGTCATTTGCTGGCTAACAGTCAACAGACAAGCTAGCTAACTATATGTCTAGCTTGCAAGCACACCCACAAATTCATTTTAAAACATATTAACCTTTTCAAGTGTGATTTCCAAATATTTTTCCCCGCTCGTTTTGTTTATGCGCGTGATGTCAGAATGCACTCGCTGTTCCAAAATGTGATTGTTACGCAACAGGACAGTTAACCAACGCTGCCCTCATACCAAGGCAAGCTGCCTGCTAAATAGGGCTGACCCCAATTAGTTGGCTGGTCGATTGTTGGTCGATAGGCTGTTGGTCGACCAAGATTTTTTTCGTCGAGCAGTAACAAATATGTATCATATATATTTGTACCAATCTCAGTGAACTAATCCATTGCAGAGGCCTAGACTAAAAGACAATTTATGCTTGATCCCAAAATGTGGTCGGAGGCGCCATATGGAGGGTGAGACGCAATTGCGCAGCCTCCAGAAGCATGCAGACGCCAAATCGAGCTCCATACCGCATCGCCATGCGCCTCCCATTGAAATGATTGGTTCATGGTAGGTGGGGGCGGTACATCCTGTATACACATAAACTCACTTCCTTGACAACTTCCTTCAAAACAGCTCTGCACTGCTCAGCGAAGCACAAGAAGTACGAATGCCCTTATTTCTGCGGAGGCCGTATCACCATAATGCTGCATGGCCAATGCAGGTGACGGATTGACCATGTGCCCTGACGCACAATGCACTTCTCTCTCCAGAATGCGCTCTCTCCTGCCAATTTGTGCACATTAATTGTTTCTTAACTTCATTGTGTGAATTGTTTGCATTTGATTGTTAGCGTATATAAATTCCCCATTACATATATCACCAGTAGTACATTTACCGTTAATTCCTATAATTTCTAATCTACAATGTTTGTTACTTTGGTTACGGTCATTTCTGTTAATGCATTCAATATTATTATTCCAGTCTTGCCATTCTCATTATCAGAATTACGCTTTGCAAGCAATGTGTCCACTAAGGCGGAACAATATGGTTGTGGAATTACAGAATCTCCACATGAGACCTGGACGGAGTCTGAGGACAAAGTGAGGGAAATGATCTCTGAGAAATTGAAGATGGACCACAGAAAGATTGAGGTGGAGCGCACCCACAGGAATGGAAAACCCACCACCGGCCCAGGTGACAGGCCCAGGCCGATAGTGGTCAAGTTCCTGAGGTTCAAGGACAAGGTAGCTGTTCTGGAAAGAGCCAAGAACTTGAGAGGAACGTATATTTTCCTCAACGAGGACTATCCTGATAAGCTACCCAGGAGAGGGCTGAAAATATCCCATATTAATATATGTAGCCTTAGAAATAAGGTTCATGAAATTAATAAATTGCTGACATCCGATAACATTTCTATATTAGCCATTTCTAAGACTCAATTAGATAATTCATTTGATGATACAGCAGTAGCAATTCAAGGATATAACAGAAATGCTTATGGGGGAGGTGTTGCTGTATATATTCAAAGCCATATATATCCCTTTAATGCTTAGAGAAAATCTTATGTCAAGTGTTATTGAAGTGTTGTGGTTGCAGGTTCACTTGGCACATCTAAAGACTTTCCTTTTGGGGTGTTGCTACAGGCCACCAAGTGCTAACAGTCAGTATCTAAATAATATATGTGAAATGCTTGATAGTGTATGTGATGTAAACAGAGAGGTCTACTTTCTTGGGGACCTGATAATTGACTGGTTTTCATCAAGCTGTCCACTCAAGAGGAAGCTTCTCACTGTAACCAATACCTGATTCAGGTTATTAATCAACCTACCAGGGTGTTTACAAACACTAGAGGAACAAGATCATCCACATGTATCGATCACATTGTTACTAATACTGTAGAACATTGTTCTAAAGCTGCATCCGTACCCATTGGATGCAGTGATCACAATATAGTGGCTATATCCAGGAAAGCCAAAGTTCCAAAAGCTGGGTCTAAACTAGTGTATAAGAGATCATACAAAATATTTAGCTGTGGATGATGTTAAAAATATTTGTTGGTCTGATGTGATTAATAAGAAGTCTCCAGACACTGTACTTGATGATTTTATGAAATTGCTTCATCCAATTATTGATAAACATGCACCTGTTAAGAAACTGACTTTTAGAACAGTTGAGGCTCCATGGATTGATGAGGAATTGAAAAACTGCATGGTTGAAAGAGATGGGGCAAAAGGAGTGGCTAATAAGTCTGGCTGCACATCTGACTGGCTGACTTACAGAACATTTAGAAATGATGTGACTAAACTCAACAAAAATAATAAGAAACTGTATTATGAAGCCAAGATCAATCATTTAAAAATTGATGGAAAAAAACGTTGGAGTACTTTAAATGAAATGACGGGCAGAAAGACAAATTCAACTCCATCTTTCATCGAATCAGATGGTTCTCAAAACCATTTGATGTTGCCAGTTATTTTAATGATTACTTCATTGGAAAAGTGGGCAAACTTAGGCAGGAAATGTCAACAACGAACAGTGAGCCATCGTATTCATGTATAAAAAAATGAATTATGAAAGAAAAGCATTGCAAGCAAGCATTTACTAGGATTAAATGTCAGGAATTGTGAAAAACTGAGTTTAAATGTATTTGGCTAAGGTGTATGTAAACTTCCGACTTCAACTGTAGCTACGTGTGCTTTTTTTTAATTAATTTTTATTGATAGTTCTATAGTTCAGTATAGTTCAGTATAGTTCAGTAGTTCTGTTCTTGAGCTGTTCTTGTCTATTAATGTTCTGTATTATGTCATGTTTCATGCTTTGTGTGGACCCCAGGAAGAGAAGTTGCTACTTTTGCAACAGCTAATGGGGATCCAAATAAAATAACAAATAACAAAAACACACTTGAGATTAACATATTTCCATTTACGAGTTTTGTCAGTTTAGTCATTGTCTTTTGTTTGGAGTGCTCCTGTCAATGTTGAGTAAGGACGCGCACGCATAGAAGTAGGCCTATAGGCTACCTGGCCTGCATGCAAATGTAGGCATATAAATGTACCCATTTGGGGATCTGATAGTATTTCTGATATCTGACCACCACTAATGCGCTGTGGAGCTTCTCAAAGAAAGGTTTTCTTCACCTCAAACAGCAAGCAAACAAAGTCTGTTTTTACATGCATTGAGAATTACAATAGCTCTTCGATGTATTGAAAAAAAAATGTATAGCTCTCTCCTTTTCGATAACCACTCAGCGTGAAAGGGAAAATCCAGTGGAAACGTCATAAAATAGGCCTACCTGATTACTTCTGATCAGTGCTTGACTTGGACTGAAATAGATTCTGGTACTCGTTTTGGGTGCTGGTTTATATTTAGGTGCAGACGCTCCATACTTTTGAGCTAATATTCTATAAGAGGAACAGGCAGTAGGCTCAAGCAGTAGAACATTTGAGGTGCTGGTACTCAGCTCTGGTGAGCTACTGCCCAAGTCAAGCACTGCTTCTTATCCCTACAACTGTGTCTGTTCCGAGTTCACTGTCCAGGGAAACGCTGAGGAACAAAATATTTTATACAATGTTGCAAGTTTGTTGCAGACAGGCCATGTGTAGCCAATATGATTTATAGGATATTTATTCTTAGCAGGATATTTTTTACCTGCAGGCTGTAATGTTTCTATTTGTTGGCTTTATGTAGGCTATTTTTACATAGTTGGCAATGGCAAAATAAGTTACTTTTTAGGTTTGTATCATTTTAATTTAGATTTGGATAGAGTTTTGATCAACTACATGACAATGATTTTGAGATATGAAGAAGTTATTATAAATTAAACTGTTCCACGAAAATGTGCATATGAAAACCATAACAGTCTTGCAGATCGGTAGATATGGTAAGATAAATTGGAATTCCACATGAGAAAGGTTGACGACTCCTCGTGTAGCCTATTACCGGCAACTTCAGGAGAGTAATGGCAGAATCAGGAGAATGGTTAGGTCAGGTTTTTTTTATTTTCTTCTGGTTAAATAGATCTCTGGCTCCCTCTTGCGGCATTTGTGTCTTGTTTCATCAAACAGTAAGCTTAAAGCATCAGAGAAGCTCAATGCATATACTTGATGTTATTAAAACACATAGGGTGTGTCTACATATGGAAAATTACACATTAAAACATTTCGACCAATCGATTGGTTGAAAGAACAGACGACTTTCGGGCAACCAAGATTGTTTTTAGTCGGGGACAGCACTACAGCGAATTATCTATAGGCTATGTTTCAACTTGTCAATTTCAAATTATTTCCTAACAAGTTCGATTTCATTTTTTTATTTTCAAATTGAGGTGTGTTCCGCCTCATCATTAATTCACATAGAAGTAGCCCATTTCACTGTTGTGGACAATTTACATTTGAGGCATTACTGAGAAAGTCAAACTTCACTCTTCGACAAAAGCTCAAGCACTTCCCTAGTGTTTCCCCAGATCAAGTACGCAGACATTTGTGCATCTCCAGTCAGAACAGAACATAAACTTTTTCCCCCTGGCACATTTTCAGGCTGGCGCCCGCATTGCCTTCATTGTTGTTTTCCTTACTTATAATAACTTTGGACATGTGTGTGTTCCTATCAAAGTATGTGCCTTATTAGGTTATCATTATAGTTTCTGTATATCGTGTTATCGTTTCTACACTCTTCAAAAAAAGGTGCTATCTAGAACCTAAAAGGGTTCTTCGGCTGTCCTCATTGCAGTACACTTTGAACAACCCTTTTTGGTTCCAGGTAAAAGGTTCCAGAGGGTTCTAAATGGAACCCCAAAGGGTTCTACATGGACCCAAAAATGGTTCTCCGATGAGGACAGACTAAGAACACTTTTAAAACCCTTTTTTCTAAGAGTGTACTGTAACACACCGGATGTATGTATGAAGCATAATGTATTTACTGTTTTATTCACGTTTTCAAGTTCTGATGACAAATAATGCATTCTGATTCTTGAAGCATAGATTGTACTGGACACATATGATGTTTGTAAAATACTTTTTTGAAGGTTGTACTGATTATGATGAGCTAATGCTAAGCTACTTGCCAGCTATGTGTGGCACCATGTTTGTTGACATCATACAATGCATTCTGGTTGTCACATAAACGTCTGTTCGACCTAAGATGTTATAACAAAACGAGGTGAAAGGGATGGTTCAACTCCTCTTTCAAGTAAACTTGCGGAAGTGAATGATGGAAGTGAAGGATGGTAGACGACACACCCCCTTCAACATGTAAAATGCAAACAGACCCAACACATCTTGTAACATCTTGTAATCTTTGGTTGATGCAAAAAACAAACATGACGGCGTGCACAAAATACCCATCATCGGGTTACTTTCGATTTTTAGAAAGTGTTTTACTTAATTATTTATATCCCTGGTGAGCTTACCCATGATGTGATGAATTGTAAATAGCAATTGCTATTAGCTAACTCAAATTATGGTTCCTGTCAGCCGAGAGTTAGCTAAATATGACCGCTTGTGTTAGGTCACTCTTTCCTCAGTTAGCGCTACAACTAATGTAGCCTACATTCTTCTGGTTTGGATGAGAACTGTGTTATGCTGTCACTACTTCTGTGAATGTCTGAACATTGCATCCAAAAATAACATTGAGGACATAACATTGTAAAGACTGTGTTTGTGCAAACGCTGATTGTGTCGTCAATCATAACTGGACGTTCTAAATAAGTGTTCTAATCAAACCGGTTTGAGCGTACGCTGCAGGGACCACTGTAGAATGATCACACCCGTGTGTTCGCACATGTCAAGGGGTTAATTAACCAGCTAGCTAGCACATCGTCTTGTCAAACTGTTTAAAAGAGGTGCAAGCCATCTACCAGTTATGCCAAATAACAGACACATGTCTTCTACATTGTCACTTGCATTGCGACGTGCAGAATGCAAACGGTGCCATGCTGAAAACTGACAACAAACTTGTAGTTATAGGGTGGGGGGGAAAATTCGACAAAGATACATTTACCAATATTATTTTTGCGCTAGTTGGCTGTACCTGCACCAAAACTTCTGTATTTTCCTTCATAGCTTGTCCTCCATCTTCTTTTTAAATAGGGAACCAATTTGCTTCAATAATATATACACGTAGAGCTCAAAATGTATGTCGGGGTCAATGCGACTGATAATGATGGAGCCAAGTCACATGTGACACGGCTACATACACAGAGCATGGCTGACAGTGACAGCCTTTAGATAGGTAGAGACAAAGGGTTTATACAGGAATGGCTGTAGGGGAGAGCAGAGAGCATACTGTATGCCTCACTCCGATACACATGCACGCACACACCCATGCTCACTAACGCAAACACACCTTTCCTGTTCAGAGAATGTCATTGAAGTGGAGTCAGCTCTCGAAACTTGAGCTCCTGGCCTCAGAAAGGCTTGTCATTCTGGGAAATCACACACATCCACACAAATGTACATTACACAGCCGAGAACATACGCATGCACGTACACGCACACACACAGACACACACACACACACACACACACACACACACACACACACACACACACACACACACACACACACACCTCCAGGTATTTTATTCTACAAATGGGGATGCTGTGCACACGCACACCTTCTCTCTGTTTGACAAACACATTCCTGTAACACACACACACACACACTCTGGACACACACAAGCTGGTTGCTTTGAAAAGATCATGGTAGACTGTAGCATGGAAGGTCTGTCACTGAGAGCCGGAACAAAAGGAGAGAATGGGAGGGAGAGGAGAAAGGAGAGACAGAAGGAAGACAGGAGAGAGCAGAGAGCTAGAGAAAGTGAACATAAGAAACTGAGTGTGAACGAGTACCGTAGAACAAGTGAAAATGCTGAGTAGAGAACAAACAGGAAATAGGGGATAGGGGTGACAAAGACACACAGACTCAGTGCTGGATAGCTACTGGGTGTGCATGCTTTTGTTCCAGCCCAGCACTAACAGAGGGAGAACACTGTGTTAACAAATTAGTTATATCATGTTAGTCCTGTATGACTCACTCATGTAGTCCCCTCTCCTTCAGCTGAGTAGGAGACCTCATCGAGAGAGAGGAAGAGAGAGAGAGGAAGAGAGAGAGAGAGAGAGAGAGAGAGAGAGCACACTGTGCACACTGCCCACAATATGAGGTGGAAACTGAGCTGCACTTCCTAACCTCCTGCCAAATGTATGACCATAATAGAGATACATATTTCCCTCAGATTACACAGACCCACAAAGAATTTGAAAAGAAATCTAATTTTGATAAACCCCCATATCTATTGGGTGAAATACCACAGTGTGCAATCACAGCAGCAATATTTGTGACCTGTTGCCACAAGAAAAGGGCAACCAGTGAATAACACACAACATTGTAAATACAACCTATGTTTATTTATTTTCCCTTTAACTATTTGCACATCATTACAACACTGTATATAGACATAATATGACATTTGAAATGTCATTATTCTTTTGGAACTTTTGTAAGTGTGATGTTTGCTGTTCATTTTTTATTGTTTATTTCACTTTTGTTTATTATCTATTTCACTTGCATTGGCAATGTAAACATATGTTTCTCATGCCAATAAAGCCCCTAAATTTGAGAGAGAGAGAGAGACCTTTAAAAGAATTGCAGCACCGTCAACAGCTGACACCCAGCCTCACCCCCTGACACCCAGCCTCACCCCCTGTCACCCAGCCTCACCCCCTGACACCCAGCCTCACCCCCTGACACCCAGCCTCACCCCCTGACACCCAGCCTCACCCCCTGACACCCAGCCTCACCTCCTGACACCCAGCCTCACCCCCTGACACCCAGCCTCACCCCGTGACACCCAGCCTCACCCCCTGACACCCAGCCTCACCTCCTGACACCCAGCCTCACCCCCTGACACCCAGCCTCACCCCCTGACACCCAGCCTCACCCCCTGACACCCAGCCTCACCTCCTGACACCCAGCCTCACCCCCTGACACCCAGCCTCACCCCCTGACACCCAGCCTCACCTCCTGACACCCAGCCTCACCCCCTGACACCCAGCCTCACCCCCTGACACCCAGCCTCACCCCCTGACACCCAGCCTCACCTCCTGACACCCAGCCTCACCCCCTGACACCCAGCCTCACCTCCTGACACCCAGCCTCACCCCCTGACACCCAGCCTCACCCCCTGACACCCAGCCTCACCCCGACACCCAGCCTGACCCACATAACCCATCAAGCATGGGGACCACTGAACTACAACCAATCACCATCACTCTGGGTGGGTGCACGTGTGCTTATATTTATACTGTATGTATACTGTATACACAGGTGTGTGTTGTGTGTTTGTGAGTGTGTGTGTGTGCATCCAACCAGCTGCCACTCCTCTTCCCCCCCTCCCCATCTGACGTCTCCTGTCCAATCCCTTCTGACACCGAGGCCTAATTTCCAGAAATGACATAACGCAGCTCATTACTGCATTAAATATGCATCTCAGATCCCTCTCTCTTTGCTCTTTCCCTCCTTTTCTCCTTCTCTCTCCTTCCCTCTTCTGCTACTCCCTCTCTCTCTCTTCTGCTTCTCCTCCCTCCATCTCCCCCCCTCTCTCTATCGCTCTACCGTTCAGGAGAGGAGCAGCATCAAAGCAGCCGCCTATCCAGCTGTGCCCAACCACCTACTGTCACAATGCCATGACCATGCCATACTAGTACAATACAAGTAGGTAAACGGATAGGGAACCATCCACTGTAAATGTTACCAATACATTCACCATTACAGTTAGCTTCAGATCAAAGAAAAGACAAGGCCAATGTTGAACTCTCTCATTTATTTACTCATGTCGAGTCATCCAATGGTCTTCACTGTGATGTTCAAAATCAACAGATCAAAGACAGAACGAAACCAGAGCTATAGGCGTGAAGCACAGGGCACACAGACTACGTTTACGTTCACAAGTAGGATTAAGTCTACTGTGTGGGTGTGTGTGACACACGAGAGAGAGAGAGAGAGAGAGAGAGAGAGAGAGAGAGAGAGAGAGAGAGAGAGAGAGAGAGAGAGAGAGAGAGAGAGAGAGAGAGAGAGAGAGAGAGAGAGAGAGAGAGAGAGAGAGAGAGAGAGAGAGAGAGAGAGAGAGAGAGAGAGAGAGAGAGAGAGAGAGAGAGAGAGAGAGTCAGAGAGAGAGAGTCAGAGAGAGAGAGTCAGAGAGAGAGAGTCAGAGAGAGAGAGTCAGACCTGGGCCCTGACAATAAATATCAGTAAGACAAAAATAATGGTGTTCACAAAAAGGATCCAGTTGCCAGGACCAGGAATACAAATTCCATCTTGACACCTTTGCCCCAGAGCACACAAAAAACTACACATACCTCGGCCTAAACATCAGCGCCAGCGGTAACTTCCACAAAGCTGTGAACGATCTGAGAGACAAGGCAAGAAGGGCATTCTATGCCATCAAAAGAAACGTAAAATTTGACATACCAAATTAGGATCTGGCTAAAAATACTTGAATCAGTTATAGAACCCATTGCCCTTTATGGTTGTGAGGTCCGCTCACCAACCAAGAATTTGCAAAATGGGGCAAACACCAAATTGAGACTGCATACAGAATGCTGCAAAAATCCTCTGTTTACAACTTAAAACCCAAAATAATAAATGCAGAGCAGAATTAGGCTGATACCCACTAATTATCAAAATCCCGAAAAGAGCCGTTAAATTCTACAACCAACTAAAAGGAAGCGATTCCCAAACCTTCCATAACAAAGCCATCACCTACAGAAAGATATACCTGGGGAAGAGTCCCCTAAGCAAGCTGGTCCTGGGGCTCTGTTCACAAACACAAACATACCCCACAGAGCCCCAGGACAACAACACAATTAGACGCAACCAAATAATGAGAAAACAAAAAGATAATTACTTGACACATTGGAAATAATTAACAAAAAAACTGAGCAAACTAGAATGCTATTTGGCCATAAACAGAGAGCACACAGTGGTAGAATACCTGACCACCGTGACTGACCCAAACTTAAGGAAAGCTTTGACTATGTACAGACTCAGTGAGTAGTGCTATTGACAAAGGCTGCCGTAGGCAGACCTGGCTCTCAAGAGAAGACAGGCTATGTGCATATTGCCCACAAAATTAGGTGGAAACTGAGATGCACTTCCTAACCATATTAGAGACACATATTTCCCTCAGATTACGCAGACCCACAAAGAATTTGAAAACAAACCCAATCTTGATAAACTCTCCAAATCTATTGGGTGAAATACCACAGTGTGCAACCCCAGCAGCAATATTTGTGACCTGTTGCCACAAGAAAAGGGCAACCAGTGAAGAACAAACACCATTGTAAAATACAACCCATATTTATTTTATTTTATCTTCCCTTTTGTACTTTAACTTTTTGCACATAATATGACATTCGGTGGCGGGAGGTAGCCTAGTGGTTAGAGCGTTGGGCCAGTAACCGAAAGGTTGCTAGATCGGATCCCTGCGCTGCGCTGGTAAAAATCTGCCGTTCGACCCCTCACTTTTGTTTATCTACTTCACTTGCTTTGGCAATGTTAACATATGTTTCCCATGTCAACAAAGCCCTTAAACCGAATTGAATCAGAGAGTGATGAGAAGCGAAAGAGATCTACACTTTTAGTCGTCCTTACAGGAATGTTTTGATTGAGTTTACAATAAGGGCTTTCAAGACTCTACATGGAGCCGCTGTGCAATTCCTTTCGCAGGACGTAAAACAAGCCCCCAGCAAGCAAACACACTGCGCATATTCAACAGTGGATTATGTGAGTGACATTCAGTGTGTAAAGCTATGACATACCAGTGGAATCCTTTACAACGGCGCACAGATGTCTTTATTACCTAACCCCCCCTTAGAGTTAGATGCACTATTGAAAGTGGTTGTTCCACTGGACATCATAAGGTGAATGCACCAACTTGTAAGTCACTCTGATGACGTCCACATTAACCACTCAACACCACCCCCCCCCACCCGGCTCCCGCTGCTGGCCCAGGTAACGACCAGTAGGACAGTTAATCAAGATCATGGCTGTGTTTGTGTGTGGGTGTTACTGTCCCAGACACCGTGCCAGGAACACTGCTCAGCATGCATGAGGCCAGACAGGAACATAAACCAATACACACACTCAGACAATACGAACTAAAATCATCTTCGTCGGTCGAAATGTTAAAACATGTATTTTTCCATATATAGACATGTCCTATGTGTTTTAAACAAATCAACTATATGCACTGAGCTTGTCTGATGCTCTAGGCGCACTGTTTGATGAAATAATTAAGACACACAAATGACTGGAGTCCGACCGCAATTGATCTGATTGTGCTCAGACTTGCTGCGCTGTGTTAAATGACAGCAAGTGACTGTGTGACTAGCACCCATTGTCTCTCTCTCCTCCAGGCTGAAGCACCACTACAGAATTTCAACAGTGTTTATTGCGCTGTCCATGTTGCTGAAGCTGCAACACAATTACAGCCACATAAAACAAATAAACAAATTCAATCTTGTCTCATCGCTGCAACTCCCCAACGTGCTCGGGAGGCGAATGTCGAGTCAAGCGTCCTCCGAAACATGACCCGCCAAACCGCGCTTCTTAACACCCACCCGCTTAAACCAGGAATCCAGCCGCACCAATGTGTCAGAGGAAACACCGTTCAACTGACGACCAAGGTCAGCCTGCAGGCGCCCAGCCGGCCACAAGGAGTTGCTAGAGCGAGCCAGGTAAAGCCCCCCCGGCCAAACTCTCCCCTAACCCTGACGACGCTGGGCCAATTGTGCGCCGCCCTATGGGACTCCCAATTACTGCTGGTTGTGATACAGTCCGGGATTGAACCCAGGTCTGCGATGCAGTGCCTTAGACCCCAGCACCACTCGGGAGGCCATCAAATTACAGGCATTTCTGACTGAAAAGTTATGTTACCAAAATCCCTAATTTGTTTAAGAAAAACATTTCCTATTCCCTCAACCCTTGCTCTCTACCTGACACATGTATGCATCGCATGCACATGACCAATAGGGCCTTACCTATAGCATATCATAATCACATCAATAAATTGGTTATATAAAAACTCTGAACAAATGTGACAGCAAAATGGATGCAGGGGACGTGACAAATAAACTTGAAACAGTGGAATATTTACTGGTTGTTCAGGAGGTAAAGGGGAAACCGGATGTGTGGAATATTATTTTTTTTTTACCCCCTTTTCTCCCCAATATTCGTGGTATCCAATCGATAGTAATTAATATCTTGTCTCATCGCTACAACTCCCGTACGGGCTCGGGAGAGACGAAGGTTGAAAGCCATGCGTCCTCCGAAGCACAACCCAACCAAGCCACACTGCTTCTTTAACACAGCGCGCCTCCAAACCGGAAGCCAGCCGCACCAATGTGTCGGAGGAAACACCGTGCACCTGGCCCCCTTGGTTAGCGCGCACTGCGCCCGGCCCGCCACAGGAGTCGCTGGAGCGCGATGAGACAAGGATATCCCTACCGGCCAAACCCGGTAGGGTAGAGAAATGAACAATCAATACTCTGCAAACAGCTGCACGCTCTCTCAAAACTTGAGAAATCTGTGGCATTGTGTCGTGTGACAAAACTGCACATTTTAGAGTGGCCTTTTACCTGTGTAATGATCATGCTGTTTAATCAGCTTCTTGATATGCCCCACCTGTCAGGTGGATGGATTATCTTACAAAATAGAAATGCTAATTTACAGGGATGTAAACAAATTTGTGCACAACATTTTTGAGTAATAAGATTTGTGTGCGTATGGAACATTTCTGGGATCTTTTATTTCAGCTCATGAAACATGGGACCAACACTTTACATGTTGCGTTTATATTTTTGTTCAGTATAATAATAGTGATAATAAGGAGGAGAATAAGAAAAATTAGGGTTATTATTATTATAAATATTATTTTTCTGACAATTTGGAAGAGTGCAAACACTGAATAAATTTAAGTAATACCAGAGAAGCTGTTCTAACAAAAAAAAAGTGTAAAACCTTTATTACTTCATGGCAAAGATTAAAAACAGCTGAATTTGTGAAACTGTTCATCCGACAGCTTGGTGCTCACAGAATCAGTATTAAACAAACACTCAAAAAGAAGCAGGATCTGTCTTATTTCAGAAGATATACAGTATACGATGATGTATAAAGCCAGGTACATTTAACAGTTAGTCTATTGATTACAGACCTAATTAAGTTGGTGTTTCCTCTCTCCTCATTTTTCTTAGACAATTAAGGCAAATTTTCTCGTCTCCTAACTCCGCCGCTGCCTCCGCTGCATTGTTCTCAACACCAATATGCTGGTTAACTTTTCTATTTTGCACATAGCAACATGGTCTAGGAAAACGCGCTAATTCAACACTGCACTGATGTTTCAGAACCGTGGACAGCAACCACTATCCAACACGGGAGAAAGCGCATTTGTTATAAAATACATTATTTTTATTAGTGTTACACCATTGTTCTTACGTAATATAAGCATATGCATTTTCAGTAGCACATGTCTTAGTGATGGACTGTACCATCCCCACGGCCTATACAATGGATTAGTCCACTCAGACATGCGCCAATCAGACAGGTGTCTTGTACTATAAAATTATTGTATTTTTTTGCTACTGCTCGACTAAAGAAATCTCGGTCGACCAACAGCCTATGGACCAAACAATCGACCAGTCGACTAAATGGGGTCAGCCCTAATACGAACGCACCCACACACTCAAACCCTCTCAAAACAACGGTGGGTGTGGGGGTTTAGGTAAATGTGATCTTGAATGTGGAGCGAGCCCTTGTGAATTCAGTAATCGGCAAGGCAGTTAGTTTGCAATCAATGACTCGCAGCTTGATTGTGCATCATGTTCTGCTTAGTAGAGGTCGGTTGTTTGATTGCTGCTAATCAGTGGATGAAGGGCAGTGGACAACCTATTTCTCCTCTCAGATTCTACAAGTTCTCATAGAGGGACTTATAGGTTCAATCCTTGAAGAAATCCCCCAAAACGTTCCTTCAGTGTAAAGTATAAAAGTGGTGGTGAAAACAGGTATGCACAAAGCCTGGCCTGTGTGAGACATTCAGTCCTTCTCGACATAACCTATTGAAAGCAGCATGCAACCCCCCAAAGACATCACATCAGTTATGGAAATGTTACAGTACGTGGACTTCTTGGCCAGTTTTATTCACAGGTGTCTGTCATACATTATGACAGCTCAACTTGACCAGTAGTTCTAAGCTAAAGGCTAAAGTAACGAGGGAGGCCAACGTAACCCCTAACAGAAAGTTTAGTTTAGAACGGTTCCCTTCATCTTCCAGACATAAGTAAGTGACTGGAGTAGACTGAATGGATTTTCCTCAAAAAAACTGATCTCAAAGCCCTTGATAGGTCAAAGTATTATAGTGAAAATACATGTATCTCTAGGGGTGCATCTAAATAGTCTGCAGTAGCTTCCTCGCTTTGTCTCCTTCCCTTCATCTGCGTTGTTGAAAAAAAACTGATCTCAAAGCCCTTGATAGGTCAAAGTATTATAGTGAAAATACATGTATCTCTAGGGGTGCATCTAAATAGTCTGCAGTAGCTTCCTCTCCATGCCATGATGTCATAGGCTCCACTGTTTAGTGCTGTTCTTGTCACCTCTTTGGAAGGTGACGAGAACAGGTGACAATAATTCAGAATAGTGTACTTTTCTCGTATGCTTTGTTTCACGACCATTCCTTGGTAAAATAATTAGAGTGCATCTCAATTGCTCAGTGGCTTCTGCTCCTCGTCTCATTTCTTCAACAACGCAGATGAAGGGAAGAAGACAAAGCGAGGAAGCTACTGCAGACTATTTAGATGCACCCCTAGAGATACATGTATTTTCACTATAATACTTTGACCTATCAAGGGCTTTGAGATCAGTTTTTTTGAGGAAAATAGGTCGGTACGAGATGGATATTTCAATGAGCGGTCATGGAGAAGAGACACCGGTGGGTGTGGGGGTTTAGGCAAACGTGGTTTGAAATCAATGACATTGCCTGCCATCATATTCTGTCTGAAAAACAACACAATTACCCTCTACTAAGACCATCAATTCAAGTAACAAATATATTCCTATTTTTACAGTGATTATGTTCCATCAACAGAGAAAGAACATACTGTTTCAAGCCCTAAGAAGGATTGGTTATGTCGACAGTACGCTTTGATTTCACTTTTAATAAGTAGACTCGTCTGAGAAGGAGAAAAGAACGTAGTGAAGAGCAAGTAGAGTGAGGGTTATCTGTGGCATATGGGGAGCTCACCGCCACCTTGTAATCCTGAGAACGAGTTGTATCTGTGATCAAAGAACTGTCGCTCCTCGCAGAGTGGCGGGAACACAAACGGTGGAACGCACGTACGCTTCACTCACACAGCTATCTATCCTTGCTCCAATTCAACAAGTAGTCATGGTTTGTGTGTGTTGCTACAGCAGGGAGCCAAGTAGGAACCTTTTTACTCCAGTCCCCTTCCCATTACAGGGATTCAAACTGTAGGACATCTTACCAATCATTTCTCGGGTGCCTATTGAATATAATAATATGATTATATAATATCTGCCATTTAGAAGACACTTTAATCCAAAGCGATTTACAGTTATGTATGTATACCTTTTAGGTATGGTTGGCCCTGGAAATTGTGTTGCAAGCATCATGCGCTACCAACTGAGCCATACAGCACCACGTTTAAGTGGTACACCGCGGGTATGCATGGAGTCAGGGTTAGCTGGGATACTGGTTGGAGGTGTGTTTTACACAACTATCTCTCCCCCCAGTTTGCTTCTAAACCCCCAATTTGGTGAGCTTGCTGGACAATTATTTTGCAATAAGCCACACCGCTGAGGCAGGAGTCCAAAAACCAAATATTTCTCATAGATAGTACCTTAACGTGGCGTCTGCTCAATGTGCTCAGACATGGTCGGTCTGGCTAGGAGAGATTATGAAACAAACAGTGTCTCAGATATAGCAAGCCAAGTGGCTCCACTACTCTGAAAGATATTATCCATTGAGGCAAAAGCCGGAGCGTATCAAGGCTAGGTTTACCCTACCATATTAGCCCTGCTGCCCTGGCTGACCCCCTATCCAGACTACACCTTACTAATCTTCTTCCAACACTGTGGCTCAGACAGAGCTATTTGCTCCTTAAACATCTATAAGTAATTGCTGACTAGGAGATCAAATCCATTCCCTCTGAGCTCATTAGCAGGATCTGTGATCTGTGAAACAAGTGAGCTATCAAGTGCAGCTACATACCTTCATTAAGACTGTGAGACTCCAGCATAGAGAGACTCAGCAGCAGCAATACAGCAAAACAACATTGGTGAAGTAGTGTTGTGGTTGCCTTCCAGATTCTGCTTCTCAGGCAGTAGGATTGGGTAGAAGCATGCAGAAACTGGGTAGAAGCATGCAGAAACACATGGGAACACGGTCCTACAGTGACACGGTCAACCTCCGCCACACACAACACTGGCAGCCTAACTGGCCTTCAAATATCAGACACGACATACTGCGCTGTCCAATCACATGACAGGGTCACCTTGACAGAAGCCAACTCAACACCCCCCCCCCCCCCCCCCCTCCCTCATTGCATCCTGGAGGGCATTCATTCATTCACACACACTCTCAGTCTCAGTCCCCGATCACTCTTAGGAGCCCTTGTCAGGGGCAGAGCAATGTCCAGAGAGTCCCAGTGGGTGCCAGGTGGGGGGGGGGCGGCTCACGGGATGTATACAATGACTCCCAGTGGTGACAGATGAGCAAGAAGTGGTGGGAGAGATTAGCTCGGTTGATGGGAGCTTTGGGAGACTTAGGCGCGTGGCTGAGGGAGAGGTCAGTGTGGCCCAGACGGCTAAAAATACCCCGATCCATCCTAGGGCTCAGCTTGGCGGTGAGTCAGCCAGCCAGCTAGTGCTCAGGGGAGGGAACAGACACACAGGGAGATACGGAGATACAGACAGAGCAGAGAAGAAGAGAATCAAACAGGGCAGAGCAAGGTTACTAAAAGGCACAGAGAAGAGACCCTATCGTCAGAGCTCAGATTGGGGGTTCATTATACTGGTGGCCTGGGGAGAGTTGGGGGTGGGGAGGGGGTGGGTAGAGTGTGGTAAAGTGACATAAGCAAAGACTGTGTGCACTGCCTGATGGTGTAAACAGTCTGAGGTCCTGAGACCCTGGCAGAGCCCATTGAAAAGGGAGAGCTCTGTTGGCTGGTCGCAAGAGACAGTAGCTTCACACCCCCTACTTCCACCTCCGCAGTATGCAAACGAGCCTGAGATAACCATCACGGCTTGCTGGGCACCCCAGAGACAGGCCTGGTGCACATCCACCACCCAGAGAGGAGGAGAGAAGGAGAGAGAGAAGGATGGAGAGGGATGGAGAGACGGAGACGAAAACAACCTCGGATCTCTATGCACTAAGACACAGTTAAAAACATTTTAACCATTAATAATCCATTATAATTCATTATAGTTATAGTATAATTCATTAGAACACCCATCCAATCCAATCGACCCCTGCTTTTGGTATGTGGTCCCTATTTTCACACTCTGTTCCCACATGCCAGTAGGAAAGGGCCAAGGCATGTGGTGGCCTGTACCAACCCCAGCTGCAGTAGGGGGCCAGAAAACAGCTGGCTCTTCCCCCTGCTCCTGCTCTGGGTGGTGTGTGTTGTTTGTTTGTTGATGTGTTTGTTTGCCCTCATCAGCTCTGGCTGCTCCTTCCTGTGCGTTTCCGGCCCATCACACAGACAGCAGTGTCGTCCCCGGTCCCCTCTCCCAGGGTCACTGCAAACAGACCTTATGTAAGCACCATCAGGGGCCACCGCACTAAAAACACTCCTCTTTGGAATACATTTACGACAAACAGCCCTATTTTTGTACTTTTCCTGTTGTTGTGTGTTGTTCTAGATGCTGTCCCTTGGATGCTCTCACGCTTAGTCATCAGATTGAAATCAAAGGAGACATTTTGAGAATCATGAGAGGAGACGAAGACGCAGACACATACCCTGACTGCTCTCCCAACATCTCAGACATCCTGTCCCTTCTATTATCCTCTGGTTTAAGACAGGTTCAGCTGGAATCAGGTCCTTCACTCCTCTATGTTCAGAGCTAATCTCTGTATCCGTATCCATCAAACACTGCTAACGCTGGGTCTGGGGTCAAGGATTTCAGAACGATTACCAAAAGCCAAACATCTACTGATATCATGAGACAGGTAAGTATTGGGGGAGAGCTAAAGACACGTTTGTTTTCATCTTAGTACATTCGTGGGTGGGAAATCAGAGCACACATGTTCAAACCTGGAGGAGAGGAGGATCGTGGGTAATCCAGGGGTGGCATAATATCAGCCCCCAAGGCCATCACCAGAGGACAAACAAGTCACAGAAGAGAAGGAAAAGAGGAAATGATTCTTCCACCTATCATCTGCTTACAGTATCAGGCAGCACGGAGGGCAGATTAAGCCCACTCTGGCCATAAGAGACGGCTTAGTGATTAAGACACGGCTTAGTGTTTGGGCAGGCGACCCAATTGAAATGAGGCAGGCGTCTGTGGCCCTTGTCTAAACTTGACACTGACATGCGGCTTCTGCTATCAGAATACGAAGCTCACATTGAAAAGACAGGCCCAGATGCACAAAAGTCGCTTTGTGGTCTGATTGTGTTCAGATCTGTTTGACCTCAGTCTGGTGGTGAGGGATGCATCGTGTGCAGATTTCTCCACAGTCTGGACGCAATCAGGCTACATACGAAAGCGCATACAGTGGGCGACATCATCAGCACTCCTCCCATAAGTCTCCAGAAAACGTTTATTTTGGGACCGAGGCACCTTTTCATTACAATGTTGGAGGAAATATGTAAACATGTGTTTTCTGGCCTCATAAATGCTAGCCAGCTAGCTAACATTTAGATTTTCTTTTCTTTTTTCGCTAGAGTTATGCTAACTCGTTTGCAATTCCTTTAGTGTTGGTTGCTAGTTAGCTGGCTACTTAGCTACAGTAGTTAGCTACTGCCATCAGCTGTTGTTGTGTCATTAGAGCCCTGGGAAGCCGGTGTCCAAGTAGGCTACACGTCGCTAGCTATGTGGAAAACATTTAATCACAGGTAAGACATTTAACTTGTTTAGTATAGTCCATTTGTAACTCCATTCAGTGCATGTAGCTGACTGTATAGTCCATTTGTTTGTGTTGGTGTTGGATAGCTTAATGTTCCGGTCGGTAGCTAGCTAGCACCCACTCACTCACGTGGCTGCTAGCACTGTCATGAAAAGGGGCATGAAGGAAGTAGTGACAACGCTCTAGAGCAGGCAATGTTGAAAAGTAATCTTTACATGTACTTTAGATGTACTTTTCTTGAATGCAGTTTTGTAATTGACTAAAGCAAGCAGACAAAACAAATGTGCGATAGAAAAAGTTTTTGCTGTGAGCCAATGGGGTAACCTAGGTAACCACAGGTTGTTTTCCCCACAGGTGGGCGGGGCAGCGACATTCTATCTAATACCAACTGGGAGTATCTATGGCTGCCTGGTATTGCGATGCAATCATTTCCATGTTAATGTAAAATGTTCATTCAAATGATGATAACTGATTTGGCTCGTGTAATGGAATGGAATTACCGTCCATGACGTCACAGCCCTAACGCACGCATCCGCACACACCCCCGCCCCCCCCGGTTCAGATCCTTCTTGACTATGTGATAGGGTATGTTTGTGTTGGAGCGTAATGCTATAATAGGCGGTAATGGGATATGAAAGTGTGATTATTTACCCCTTTCTCTTGATGGCAGCCTGACTGAAGAACTTTATTTCCCCTTGAGATGCTCCTGCCTCATTGCTGACCTCACTTAATTCACAGTAAATGTTTTATCCACCTTTACTCACTGTTAGTCAGCCCTTCTGGGTCTCAGGGTTGCTGTGCAAAGAAATAAACAAGATTGTTTTTCTCTCAGAGTATTATTCCTTTACTATAGTGCAGGGGTCTCCAACAGGTAGATTGCGAGCTACCAGTAGCTTGCAGCCCACTTATGAGTAGTTCGCCAAGGTATTCTTAAAGTACCTGCATTTTTTTCACTTCTTCCATGATTGCAAACTGTCATAAACATAAAGCTCCCGGATACTATTGACATTATCTCACTCCTAGTTAACCACGTTTCGCTTAACCTTTTCACAAGTACCGACAAA
Organism: Salvelinus alpinus; assembly: GCF_045679555.1. NCBI lineage: Eukaryota > Metazoa > Chordata > Actinopteri > Salmoniformes > Salmonidae > Salvelinus > Salvelinus alpinus. The sequence goes on from NC_092088.1 coordinate 47,413,185, forward strand.
CGGGTGTGATCATTCTACAGTGGTCTGTAAGAAATTGTATAAGATACTGGTAACTTGTTTTAACCACTTCTCAACATAAGCTATAACTTGGCACAACATCCACCCATCCCCCACTATACCCCCACATTTTGTACCTTGTTAAGTAACCACAGACCCACATACTCAACCCTCCCCCATGAATAGGACTCTGTTAAAACAGATGCACATGCATTCTGCTCAAGGATGAGACTTTAAGACAATGAACTGTGGGAAGGGCCAATGGAAACGTCGACATCAGGCCGAACAGGATTACCCACGACCCAGATCGACCAATCGGAAGGCCAGACGACAAGATCAACCTACTTTGCTTGTTGCCTATATAATCTGTATGTACTGTGTAGAGGGCCTCTTTCCCAGACGATTCCATACGAATCAGACAGAAAGGAGCCGTGCTGCACGCTTTGCCTAATATTTTTACACTTGAATAAACCTGCCTTATTATAAAAGTATCCACCTCGTCCTATGTCTCCACTTGTTCTCCTGTCTCCAGTAAACGTTTTATCAACAGGTCCCTGCAGCTTACGCTCAAACAGGTGTGATTTAGAACGCTTATTTAGAACGTCCAGTTTCGATTGACGCAACAGTCGGCATTTAAGGTAGCCACACTGTTTTTTCACAGAGGCATTTTGCACAAACACAGTCCTTACAAAGTTATGTCCTGAATGTGACCAGTTTATTTTTGGATGCAATGTTCATACATTCACAGAAGTATTGACAGCATACACAATCATTCAAACCGGAAAATGTAGGCTACATTAGTCCTAGCGCTAACTGAGGAAGATTGATGCAACACAAGCGGTCATATTTAGATAACTCTCGGCTGTCAGAAACCACAATATGAATTAGCGAATAGCAATTACTATTTATAATTCATCACACCATGGGTGTGCTCCCCATTGTTCTAAATAATTGAGTAAAACACTTTCTAGAAATCAAAAGTAATCCGCCGATGGGTAGTTTGTGCACGCCGCCAAGTTTGTTTTTCCACGTCAACCAAAGATAATAAGAGGAGACAGGGGAGTTTGGTCTGTTTGCAGGATGCATGTTGAAGGGGGTGTGTGGTTTACAATCATTCACTTCCCTTCATTCACTTCTGGAAGTTTACCCTTCACCTCATTATATCATCTTTGGTCTGACAGACGTTTACATGACACCTTGAAGGCATTGTATAATGTCAATTAACATTGTGCTACACATAGCTGGTAAATAGCTTACCAGTAGCTCATTATAATCAGTATAACCTTCAAACAAGTATTTTACACACATCATAGGTGTCTTTTACAATCTATGCAATAATCTGAATGCATTATTTGTCACCAGTACTTGAAAACATGGGAATAAAACTGTAAATACATTATGAATCATACACACATACATAATGTTTGCTACAGTAGAAACGACAACATGATATACAGAGATTAAGGCACTTACTTTGATAGGAACACACACATGTCCAATGGAATTATTTGTAAGGAAAACAACATAAAATGTGCCAATTCGTGCAAGACTGCTCAAATGTCTGCATACTTGATCTGCGGAAACAGCTTGGGCTCTCCTCAAAGAGAGAACTTTTGTCTGGCTCAGTAAAGCCTCAAACATAAATTGTCCGCAAAGCTGAAATGGGCTACTTCTATGTGAACTAATGAGGAGGCGGAAGTTGAACACACCTCAATTCAAACTGTTGTTAGAAAATACAACTTGTTAGAAAATAATTGGAAATTGACTATTTGAAACATATCCTATAAATAATTAGAAGGCAGCGCGTGTTAACTGTCCTGTTGCGTAACATGCTTTTTGTGACTCCTCTCTTTGGCTGGAAAAATGGCTGTGTTTTTCAGTGACTAGGTACTGACCTAACATAATCGTTCGGTGTGCTTTTGTTGTAAAGCCTTTTTGAAATCGGACACTGTGGTGGGATTAACAACAAGTTTATCTTTAAAATGGTGTAAAATACTTCTATGTTTGAGGATTTTTAATTATGAGATTTCTGTTGTTTTGAATTTGGCGCCCTGCACTTTCACTGGCTGTTGTCATATCGATCCCGTTAACGGGATCCCAGCCATAAGAAGTTTTAAATGGGGGCCTGTTTGGCCCGTCTTTTCCTGTAGTCCACGATCAGCTCCTTTGTCGTGCTCACATTGAGGGAGAGGTTGTTGTCCTGGCACCACACTGCCAGTTCTCTGACCTCCTCCCTATAGGCTGTCTCATCGTTGTCGGTGATCAGGCCTACCACTTGTGTCATCAGCAAACTTAATGATGATGAATAAGTACACACCGCTGAGGGGCCCCAGTGTTGAGGATCAGCGTGGCAGGCGTGTTGTTGCCTACCCTTACCACCTGGGGGCGGCCCGTCAGGAAGTCTAGAATCCAGTTGCAGAGGGTGGTGTTTAGTCCCTGGGTCCTTTGCTTAGTGATGAGCTTTGTGGGCATTATGGTGTTGAACGCTGAGCTGTAGTCAATGAACAGCATTCTCACATAGGTGTTCCTTTTGTACAGGTGGGAAAGGGCAGTGTGGAATACGATTGACATTACGTCATCTGTAGATCTGTTGGGGCAGTATGTGAATTGGAGTGGGTCTAGGATATCCGGGAGGATGCTGTTGATGTGAGCCATGACCAGCCTTTCAAAGCACTTCATGCCTACTGACGTGAATGCTACGGGGTGGTAATCATTTAGGCAGGTTACCTTCACTTCCTTGGGCACAGGGACTATGGGGGTCTGCTTGAAACATGTAGGTATTACAGACTCAGTCAGGGAGAGGTTGACAATGTCAGTGAAGTCACTTGCCAGTTATCACACAGAGAGTTATCACACAGTCATCCAGAACACCCATTTTCACACTATGTTGAGGTAAAATTCGGAGTATAATTTTTTATTTTTTATTTAACCTTTATTAATAATGCTTGTATGGGTGTCAACCCCAACACATGTTCATGTCATCATCACCAATCAACTGCATTACAGCTAAAAAAAATTACTCCCACCACTTATTTCTTTATGCTAGCAATGCTAAACAGCTTATACAAACAGGAGTTAGCATTTAGCAGACACTTCTTCAAAACCTGAAAAGGGACAACTTATTCTGTAAATGTTGTGCAGCAAAAATAGCAAAATATATCCAAATCGGATTTAAGTAACCACATTGTGGGCCTGTTACAAAACAAACAGTGCCTTCGGAAAGTATGCAGACCCCTTTATTTTTTCCACATTTTGTTACGTTACAGTCTTATTCTAAAATGGATTAAATAAATAAAAATCCTTGGCAATTTACACACAATACCCTATAATGACAAAACAGTTTTTTAGAATTTTTTGCAAATGTATTAAAAATAAAAATCCTGTTTCTATTGATCATCCTTGAGATGTTTCCACACCTGTGGTAAATTTAAATGATTGGACATGATTTGGAAAGGCACACACCTGTCTATATAAGGTCCCACAGTTGACAGTGCAAGTCACAAAACCAAGCCATGAGGTTGAAGGAATTGTCCGTAGATCTCCGAGACAGGATTGTGTCGAGGCACAGATCTGGGAAAGTGTACCAAAACATTTCTGCAGCAATGAAGAACCCCAAGAACACAACCTTCCAGAAGGACAACCATCTCTGCAGCACTCCACCAATCAGGTCTTTATGGTAGAGTGGCTAGACGGAAGACAGATGGGTCTATGTACAGTTCACATAGACCCATCTCTTTGATATCGTGGTTTAATAAATACATGCAGGTCATGCTTGGAGTTTTCCAAAAGACACCTAAAGACTCTCAGACCATGAGAAACAAGATTATCTGGTCTGATGAAACCAAGATTGAACTATTTGGCCTTAATGCCAAGCATCACATCTGGAGGAAACCTGGCATCATCCCTACGGTGAAGCATGGTGGTGGCAGCATCATGCTGTGGGGATGTTTTTCAGCTGCAGGGACTGGGAGACTAGTCAGGGTCGAGGCAAAGATTAACAGAGCAAAGTACAGAGAGATCTTTGATGAAAACCTGCTCCGGAATGCTCAGGATCTCAGACTGGGGCGAAGGTCCTCCTTCCAACAGGACAACGACCCTAAGCACACAGCCAAGACAACGCATGAGTGGCTTCGGGACAAGTCTCTGAATGTCCTTGAATGGCCCAGCCAGAGCCCGGACTTGAACCCAATCGACATCTCTGGAGAGACAGCAGCAACGCTACCCATTCAACCTGACCGTATTTGAGAGGATCTGCAGAGAAGAATGGGGGAAACCCCAAATACAGGTGTGCCAAGCTTGTAGCATCATACCCAAGAAGACCTGAGGCTGTAATTGCTGCCAAAGGTGCTTCAACAAAGTACTGAGTAAAGGGTCTGAATACTTTTGTAAATGTGATATTTCAGTTTTTCATTTTTTATAAATTTTATAAAATATGTTTTTGCTTTGTCATTATGGGTTATTGTGTGTAGATTGATGAGGGGGAAAACAATATAATCCATTTTAGAATAAGACTACCTATGAGTTTAACAGTAAAATTGCCACATTTAGAGGTTCAAAGCCTGTCATATTAATTATATTTCTATGTGTGCTGCTGCTGTTTTGTGGTCATTCAGTCAGCTAAAATGTACAAATGACATTATGCTATAGACTTCTGATTATTCACTGTTAAGGGTTCATAAACATTTTCCATTACTTTTTGCCAAATTTTCATGACTATTACAATAGGCTACATGAAAAAGTAAGAATTATTGACACTGGAAGGCTGCTGTGTCTGATCCCATGTAGACTTACCATCTCCTGCCGTTGTGCCCTTGATCAAGGCACTTAACCCCCAACAAAGTAGAACTGCACTGTTAATCACATGTTGTCGACATGTGGTCAACCCTCCATCTGGAGAGCTTCTGGGCATGCAGGCTTGCCTTTTGATCCAGTCCTGAAACACCAAAGTCTGTGCTTATCAAGGTCCTGTTGAGCAGCTGATGTTCAGGCTACAATGTGGATAGACCAGGGCTTGAACAAAAGCCTGCACACCCAGTAGCTATCCTCGAGGATGGTTGCCACCCTTGATATAAATTATTGCAACATTACAACCAAATACTTTTGTCTTTATAAAATGATTCCTTCATTCAATGAACCAGGGATAAAATGTATAAGGTAGGCTACTTCAAAGCAAGGTATCTTACTAGACCAATGTTCCCTCACATTCTTTTCACCACAAAGCAAATTTCAGGTCTACTGAGCGCAAACTTGAACGTTATGAAAATTCTGTTCAAATTCCAGCAAGGGTTTACTGTGAACATTGGGGCTGTACCCGCTTTAAGTTAGTTTTAAGTTAGTTTTAGGTCAAGTAGGCTACCGTGGTTATTTGATCATAATGTAGGCCAACCAGAGTGGCCTACCAACAAAAACAATGGAGAAAATGCATCCCATAACATGTTAACATGGAAATAACTGTTCTATCGTTCAGCCTACAGTAGCAGCCAATGTGTCGTGCTCAATATAGGCCTACATTCCACGAGACTTTTGGAAAAAAAACGTGCAAGGCTTGACATTAACCTGTTTATCCACTTGTCCTTCAGACAAAGAGGTGACTGAAAATGTTGTTGTGGTGTTTGATGCAAGAAACCACTTTACAAAATAAAATGCATCATTACCATTATTACAGAGAATCAGACAAATTATGCTACCCTCTGCCTATTGGTCCTGAGTGGCGCAGCGGTCTATGGCACTGCATCTCAGTGCAAGAGGCGTCACTACAGTCCCTGGTTTGAATCCAGGCTAAATTACATCCGGCCGTGACTGGGAGTCCCAAAGGGCGGCACACAATTGGCCCAGCGTCATCCGGGTTTGGCCGGGGTAGGCCGTCATTGTAAATATGAATTTGTTCTTAACTGACTTGCCTAGTTAAATAAAGGTTACATTTTACAAAAAAAATAATAATAATGTCTACTTCACTTATTTAAGCCTGTCTCAAAATATAGCATTTCCTCTTTAAGAGAAAAAAAAGCTCTTTACCTGACTTTCTTTTCAAAGATGTCTAGAAATGCACATGTTTTGTGCCCTTGTAGGAATCAATCACTCCCCTATTGCCGACTACAAATGATCTATAACTGAGCTAAATACTCACTTACTAGCAAAGGATATGAACACGTACAAATGTGCACATGTTGCTAGCTCTCGCTTTGATCTGAAAACAAACGCATCTACCCAGGACCGCTGGTGCTGTAAAAACAGTCCAGTTCAAAGTGAATGGCACAGATCCATATATGGCAATGGTTTATCTGCATATAGGCCTACTGCTGCTCTGATTGGTTATGGCGCACCGGTCTGTGTAGAGAACGTGCATGAGTTGCGCCTGACAATGCAATAGAATCCTACTCTGATGCGTTCTGCCTACAACAACATTTCTTGTGTAGTTGGTTTTGCATACTAAGTCTTACATAGTTGAAAGTGGCTAATATTGGGTTGATTCGATCACAATTCACACAGTAAAGGGAAACGTTGATAGTGTTCACTAACGGGGAAAATTCGAGAAAGTTTAAGTTCAATCTCGTGCTCCGCTGCGCTCGCTGATATTTATTCTGTGTGGCAGTCCCGGGTGAGTATGCGCAGTTTAGAGGGAACATTGAACTAAATATGTTTACATATATACGACTCAAATATTAATGTTTCAGGGGAGATCTATGCACAGCAAGCTATTTGTCAATCAGCGACAACGACATTAATGCTTAGTTAGCTATAGTTAACAATCGAGAACTGCTACAAGTTATGTTTTGAATTGTTGATCTAGTTAGAATGTCTGTCATTATGTTATGCCTGCTGCTGGAATGTCGCACTCCTCCTGCAATGGCCCACTCGCACTAGCTCACACGCAGCACAAACAGACACTCACTGAAGCGTCATTCCGATAATGGGTGATATGTAGATTTTTAAGTGATTGATAATATTTGAAAGTGTGCCTTCATGTATTACATGAACAAAAAATATGAAACTAATTCCCATGACTTTTCATGAACTTACAAACCCTTATTTGACAACTTGGAAAAGCACATCATGCGCATTCAGGTTGGCGAGTGTTCTATCTGTACAATCTTGAACAGCCTACTGTCACGCACAGATTCACAGACTAGCAGCAAATAAACTTGAACAACGCGGAATCAGGAAATTAATGCCCACTCTCCATTGCTATTCAATGCAAATTCGGCCTTCATTCCACTTTGATCAACACTTTTGGCCTTGTGTGTGAATCTGGGCCTGCAATAGGCAACTTTGTTTTAAAAAGGCACTGGTACGTTATTCCCAAAACATTTGAAGTACCGGTAAGGCAATCCTGACAGCTCCAAGTCAAGCACTTCCTAAAGAGGAGAGTATCTTTATGGCAAAACACACACACACACACACACACACACACACACACACACACACACACACACACACACACACACACACACACACACACACACACACACACACCACTTGATCCAGCTACCCTATAAGGGGAACGGAGAGACTGCAGGTGCCGTCATTGTAAGACATAGTGTGTCATCTGTCTTCTCTTTTCTATTCATATTTGAATCATTTACTCCATAGGAGACAGACAGTTCCAGCACCAGCACTCCACTGGATCAGACCCTGGTCTCTCTATCTCTCTCTACCTCCATCTCTCCTCACATGGCCACCTGGGCCTGCTCCTCTCAACTATTCATCCATTCAGCCTCAGCCCCTCCACTCCGCTTACCAGCTGTCAGGGCACACTGAATTACAGAGACAAAGGACCCCGCACAGAGAGACACAGACGTTGAGATGGAGTGAGCGAGGGAGAGACAGATCGAGAAGGAGACGAGAAGGGAAGGAAGGATGCAGAGGGAGAAAAGGGAGAAGGAAGACACAGCCGTCTATGATACGAAATCCCAAAAGGCCTCCATTATACTCGTAATACGTCATCACTTGATTGATATGAGGTCTCCTATGGTGTAAATGATTCAAATATGAATAGAAAAGAGAAGACAGATGACACACTATGTCTTACAATGACGGCACCTGCAGTCTCTCCGTTCCCCTTATACAGTAGCTGGATCAAGTTGTGTGTGTGTGTGTGTGTGTGTGTGTGTGTGTGTGTGTGTGTGTGTGTGTGTGTGTGTGTGTGTGTGTGTGTGTGTGTGTGTGTGTGTGTGTGTGTGTGTGTGTGTGTGTGTGTGTGTGTTTGTCTGATTCTATTCATCTCCCAGGAATAGCTCCAGAACCCCCCCACCCGATCCCACAGGAGGGGTGAGAAGAGAGATCATCCACTATATTAAAGCTTACACTGCTGACTAAGATGGGCGCCCTGCTCCTCTCTCTACCTCCATCTCTCTCTATCCCTCCATCTGTCCCTCAGTCGCCACCTCTGCCTCCTCTGAATTCATGAGTTAAGTCAGTGCAAAATGTGCCTGGAAGGACGAACGCACACACACTTACACACCCACGAGCGTGCGCACAGAAACACTCCTCTGAAAAGGTCAGAGCGGCCACCGCCCAGCCAGACAGATAAATCCCACAGTCCAGTGTGGCTGGCATGTGAGAACACACACATCTACGAGAAACAACCTGACACACTGTTGAGCTGTAACACATGGGCGGCTGACATGTTGTTTGACAGACGTGCCATGTGTGTTTGTACAGAGAGAACATCTACACGGACAGGGTACACCACCATGGCACCATACTAATTCATATGGTTTACTACTCACAAACAGTTACTCAATACCTAGCCAAGGTTATGTCATTATTGCAATGGCATAATACAGAGGTGGCAAAGAGGCCAATGTAAACAACCCTAGCCTTGCCTTGCGATGCATTGTCAACGACGCTAACCTGTTGTGTCGCATCTCTCGTCCCTTCCTCTCTCTCTCTGCCCGTCTCAAGCACACACACTTGCACAAAGGCACACACGCACACTGGCAAACACACACGCACACACATTAGCATGCAACCACACACCCTGGCAACAGTGCAGTGTGCATCGGTAGTGAAGACAACAGCTCATAGCAACCCTCCAGACTCCGCCATCACACTGCGGCACTGGGAAAGCACTCTTCGCTCTTTCTCTCCTCTCTCGTTCCCTCCCTCCCAATCCCTTTCAAATCCTCTCTCTGATCCCCCTCTCCCTACTCTCTGCATCTCTACCACCTGCTGCAGACCTTTCCTTTGCTCTCCTCGCCCTAACCTGCATGAATTATGAATCATGCATCCTTTCCATTCCACTCACATTTACCATCATTTACCCTCACATGCAAACACACATATACAGTACATACAGTGCATTCGGAAAGTATTCAGACCCCTTGACTTTTTCCACATTTTATTACGTTACAGCCTTATTCTAAAATTGAATTCAGTGTTTTTTTTATCTCATCAATCTACATACAATACCCCATAAATAAAAATAGAAATATCACATTTACATAAGTATTCAGACCCTTTACTCTGTACCTTGTTGAAGCAACTTTGGCAGCGATTACAGTCTCAAGTCTTCTTGGGTATGACGCTTCACCATAGGGATTGTCCCAGGTTTCCTCCAGACGTAACATTTGGCATTCAGGCCAAAGAGTTCAATCTTGGTTTTATCAGACCAGAGAATCTTGTTTCTCATGGTCTGAGAGTCCTTTCGGTGCCTTTGGGCAAACTCCAAGCGGGCTGTCATGTACATTTTACTTTGGGGTGGCTTCCGTCTGGCCACTCTACCAGAAAGGCTTGATTGGTGGAGTGCTGCAGAGATCGTTGCCCTTCTGGAAGGTTCTCCCATCTCCACAGAGGAACTCTGGAGCTCTGTCAGAGTGACCATTTGGGTTCTTGGTCACCTCCCTTACAAGGCCCTTCTCCCCCGATTGCTCAGTTTGGCCGGGCGGCCAGCTCTAGCAAGAGTCTTGGTGGTTCTAAACTTCTTCCATTTAAGAATGATGGAGGCCACTATGTTCTTGGGGACCTTCAATGCTGTAGAAATGTTTTGGTACCCTTGCCCAGATCTGTGCCTTAATACAATCCTGTCTCAGAGCTCTACAGACAATTCCTTCAACCTCATGGTGTGGTTTTTGCTCTGACATGCACTGTCAACTGTGGGACCTTATATAAACAGGTGTGTGCCTTTCCAAATCATGTCCAATTAATTGAATTGAACACTTGTGGATTCCAATCAAGTTGTAGAAACATCTCAAGGTTGATGAATACTTGTTTGGCACACCTACTCATTCCAGGGTTTTTCTTTATTTTTTTACTATTTTCTACATTGTAGAATAATAGTGAAGACATCAAAACTATGAAATAGCAGATATGGAATCATGTAGTAACCAAAAAAGTGGTTAACAAATTTAGATTTTAGATTCTTCAAAATAGCCACCCTATGCCTTGATGACAGCTTTGCACACTTTTGGCATTCTCACTACCAGCTTCACCTGGAATACTTTTCCAACCGTCTTGAAGGTGTTCCCACATATGCTGAGCACTTGTTGGCTGTTTATAATTCACTCTCCGGTCCAACTCAACCCAAACCATCTCAATTGGGATGAGGTTGGGTGATTGTGGAGGCCAGGTCATCTTGTGCAGCACTCCATCACTTTCTGTCTTGGTAAAATAGCCCTTACACAGCCTGGAGGTGTGTTTTAGGTCATTGTCCTGTTGAAAAACAAATGTTAGTCCCACTAAGCGCAAACCAGATGCGTGTCGCAGCAGAATGCTGTGGTAGCCATGCTGGTTAAGTGTTCCTTGAATTATAAATAAATGACCGACAGTGTCACCAGCAAAGCACCCCCACACCATCACACCTCCTCCTCCATGCTTCATGGTGGGAACCAAATTAAATCAAATTTTATAGGTCACATACACTTGTTTAGCAGACCACTTCAATACACTTATTAAAAGTGTACTTTAAAATAATTGTTTTTTTTGTATCAAAGTCTTACGGCGGGAATAACTACACTGTTTGTATTCAACCATATTCCCAGTCACCTTGCCATGGTTAAATGCGGTGGTTCACACTTTCAGTTTAGCGAGAATGCTGCCATCTATCCACGGTTTCTGGTTTGGGAAGGTTTTAATAGTCACAGTGGGAACAACATCCCCTATACACTTCATGATGAACTCAGTCACCGTGTCCACACATGCGGAGATCATCCGTTCCCCTACTCTGCGTTTCACAAAGACACAGCTGTTGGAACCAAAAATCTCAAATAAGTAGGTGTGTCCAAACTTTTGACTTGTACTGCAAGGTATTTCTGTTTTTTATTTTAAATAAATGTGCAAACATTTCTATAAACTTGTTTTAGCTTTGTCATTATGGGGTACTGTGTGTAGATTGATGAGGGGAAAACATTATTTAATACATTTTAGAAGAAGGCTGTAAAATAACAACATGTGGAAAAAGTCAAGGGGTCTGAATACTTTCCGATTGCGCGCACACACACACACACACACACACACATACACACACACACACACACACACAGTTGAAAGCAGGTGCTTTCCACACAGTTGTGGTTCCTGAGCAATTCCTAAGCAATTGAAGGGTGACTGCACTTCCTGATTTGGCCTCGTTTTGAAGATTGCTCATTAAGAAACGCTAGCAGCCATGACTAAAGCCAAACAAGAGTTGTCTTGGGGGTGTGGTTTGATGTGGGTGTGTTATGTTTGCATACTGTACCCTGGTAGGTACAGCTGTTTGTCACTCCTGAGTCACTGTAGTAACAACATAGCCACTTCCTCAAAATAGTTACTTCCTTAAAATAGTCAGAATTGATCAAGAAATCTGTCATTAATTTAGACGTTTTTGCCGAGGTGGACTTTGTCACGCAATTTTACATCTAGCTAAGGTGTTTGATGCAGTATATCTAAAGTTTTTTTTGTATGCATGAAAAACTAGCCAGGCCACTGCATACAGTATATCAAGTCGGGAAAGTCTAGCTGCATGCTCAGGACTGATTTATGAGAACAATAACATGTCTACAACTTCATCAACTGCAAGCTGTCAAACTATCGTAAATAAAGCACAAGCTACACGCTGTTTATCAGTGGCCAAAATCACTTGCTAGCTAGCTAAGTTATAATTCTGTGTTTGTCAATGAAGCTAGCAGTAGCTAGCAGGCACATTGAGAAGCCAGGCCACAATCAGCTTGTCAAGTCACTGGTGAGTGGCGACGTGTGCTTCGTTTTTTTTTTTACAACTTTCTCATAGGGAATCATGTTACAAAACAGGTTGTGGGGGGACACAAGATGCTTGCTAACAGGTTTTGGAATATTGACAAGTTGTAGTTGGGATACAAGTGCTCTTTGATCGTCTCAATTCTCATTTTGCCCAATGAAGTGGCAGACTTGAGTGAGTGACACTACCAAACACATCAGCAAGTGGCCACTCCATAAGGGGCTTAGGGACAAGGGTTAGTTCAACATAACATTGGCAACATGTTGTCTTATGTAAACAAGTCTGAGGCGCTGTGTAATGGGCAGGTCTGTCTAGAAGCTCTGGGAGCTATGATTGGATAGAGTGCGTGCAGCTGATAGAGCGCAATAAGCACAGCTGCTTCTCTCATGTTAGTGGCCACTAGGCAAGTGGGGATGATCGTAATCCATACTCAATCTGGACGAACTCACTTACAAAACTCAGTTTTGAACAAGAATGACTTTATGACCAAAATTATCCTATTTACACAGTTTTGACACTATAATATAATTAATGTTTCTGGCTCACAAAGCTGTTTAAAACCAGAGAAGTTGGTTCTAAGGGACAGTTGACCTTTAACATCCCTTCATGATTAGGGTCATGTATAAAAATGCTAGCCAGGCTCAGTTTCCCATTATTTTGGCTGACATAGGATGACAGTGCCCCCACCCAAGCAAAACATATATATATTCTAATATATTACAAGTATACTTAAGAATATTTCACTATACAAAAAATGTGAATAATATACTTGACACTACATCTCGTATTTGAAGTATATCTTAAGTATAATATAAATATAATATCATCACACTTCAATACACTTATTAAAAGTATACTTTAAATTATTGTTTTTTCAATCTTTTATTATACTATAAATATACTATCATCAATCTTCAATATACTAACTAAAAGTGTACTTTAATTAATAGTTTATCAGTCTTTAAGTATACTATATGTTCACTATCATTAAACTTAAACACATTAATTAAAACTGTACTTCAATTGTAATTTATTATATTAATTCAAAATACACTTGGAGTTGTTTTTACATTTAAGCATAGATTTTTGGGGGGGGCAACTCTGCTTGTGAGTGATCAAGTACACTATAAGTATACAGTGCCTTGCAAAAGTATTCATACTCCTTGGATTTCTTCACATTTTATTATGTTAAAAAGTGGGAGTAAAATGTATTTAATAGTCATTTGTTGTCAACAATGAAATCAAAAAAGTATTCAGTTGCTTTGTTTAGACAAGCCTGAAATTAAGTCAGAAGTAAAATTTGGCTTAACAAATCACAGACTATGTTACATGTGTTAAATAATAATAATTTTTGTATGACTAACCATTCCCCTGTTCCGCATCCATACAATATCTGTAAGGTCCCTCAGTCAAGTATTGAATTTCAAGCACAGATTCAACTACAAAGACCAGGGAGCATTTCAGAAGCCCCATAAAAGGGCAGTTATTGGTAAGTTAAATTAATAATCAAGTTAATAATTATGCTGTGGATTATGTATTAAACCACCCAGACACAAAGATACAGTCGGCCTTCTGAACTGAACAGGACAGGAATGAAACTGCTCAGGGATGTTACCATGAGGCCATTGGTGAGTTCAATGTCTATGATGGGAGAAAACTGAAGATGGATCAACAACATTGTAGTGACTCCACAATCATGATTTAAATGAAAGACTGAAAATAATAATTCAAATATACAGAATAAATATATTCCAAAACATTAATCTTGTATGCAACAAGGCACTAAAGTAATACAGCAAAAAAAGGGGCCTAAATGCAAAGCCTTATGTTAACTGGGGAGTTTTTCCAGATAAAAAGAAACGGGATGGAGCTAAGCACAGGCAAAATCCTAGAGGAAAACCTGCTTCAGTCTGCTTTACAACAGACACTGGAAGAGGAATTCACCTTTCAGCAGGACAATAACCAAGGCCAAATCTACACTGGTATAAGAATATTTTGAAGATAAATACACAACACAGACTAGAGGTCAAGAGGGAATTAACGATCAATGGAAATAGTGTTTTTCTGTAATAGGGAATTAATGATTCATGGATCAGAGACACGGGAGGAATTTCAGTACGGGATTCATAGCTATATGGCATGTTCTCATTGGTCCAAATTGTCTATACGTTGAGCCTGAAATAGGATACTTGTTATCTGGCCAGTGGCCCAATTCTATTGCCAGGAATTCTAATTGGTCACCCACAGGCTAGGGTTGGGGGTATAAAACTACATCCTGTCTCTTTGTTATATTGAGAGAATCACTGAGGACAGGGGGGAATGAACATCTACCTCTCAGGATAACATCTATGATTTGTCCTCTATTAATGAAACAATTTTTCTCCACCTGATTTTCCTTGGGGTCTGTGTTATTGAAGAGTAACATCAACTGCTAACACTTGGTGCCGTGACCCGGATGAATTGGTCTTGAACAACAACAAGGAAAAACTCATCAACTGTGTGTTGATCCAGGGAAAAGAGTGAGAGATGGCTGAGCGCTTAATCTCCTGATTGACTGCTGACATATTGCTGGGTGAGTCTAGACCGATATCATTTAAAAGAACCAAATCAGGTTAAAATTAGTGCATGCAATGAGTGTTACGTATCTGTGATGTATACGGTTCGAGTCCTTCGTTCTGTTACAGGGTTTAGTCCTTTGTTTGTTCTGTGACAGCTTTGTTAAATCTCTATTTTAGGGGCTCGAGTCCTCTATTAAATCTTTGAGTCCTTTTTGTTAAAGCCTTATCAGTTAAATAAGCCATAATTGATTGAGGGTGTGAAACCTTCTTGTTTTGAAGTGAACACAAGTTTTATGGGTAATCCGGCCCTACAGAAACAACTTGTGTTCTAGAAGATAAGGTTATAGAGGTTATAGTCCTCAAAAGGGGTTATGCATATATATTGGAGTTAAATAAATATATAAACATAGAGATATATATTATACAACTTTTGAAGTTAATGTGATGCCATTGTTAAGCGAGAAAACCACTCTGGAAAAGAGTGGAACAGCTCCTCTGGATGTGAACATCAAAAAGATTTTGAATTCACTCTCTAGTGATATGAAGAACCATTTCAAAGTAGAGGAGTGTAGGCAAGAGATAATAAAGAAATATTCCGACATTGTTGACAAAGGTAGAATATGGAATCTGTCTGATATACAAAAAGCGTGGGGAAAAATACAGAGAATGTCTAACTCGTTGACAAAAACACGATGGTCTTTAACGGTATTAGTTGAAATCAGAAAAAGGGAGGAGAAAATATTTCTTCATAACCATGATAGGACATTGCAGAGAGATAAAGAGAGTTTGAGGGTTCTTGGTGAAAGGCTCTGGGGCATCCACAAGACGTGGGTATGAAGACATGGGGCCAGTTGATGCGTTATAGGAAACTCTACAATCTACATCCTTATGATGGGTTACAGTTATTAGCCTTTGTTTTGAACAACCGTGAACATGGAGTACTTGAAGAAAAGGTTTATAGAGCTTTGTGGGTGGTGAAGAGCAAGATGTGGCCGATGGATGGAGAGCCATACATGCATTTCCTTAAGGGCCTGACCAATGCAACCACCAATTGGGGAGAGATAACCCAATGTGTTCAAAAACCGAAATAACCGTTTGTTGAATTTGAAGAAAGGTTTAGAGCAGAAGTGGTTAGACACAGTGGGTTACCCGACATGGAAGATGCACTCAATTCCTCCAAAAATGGGGCAATCACCCATCAGCTGATGCAATCCATACACAATGATTTGTGAAAAACTTTTGTTTCCACAACTACTGACTGGGAGAGACAAACTATGGCGACATCATCGACAGGCTGTCACGACTGGACAGAGACATCAATCAAAACAATAAACCGGCTGTTATCAGAGTTGTGCAGGTTTCCCCGAGTGAAACCAACAACATTATTCGTTCAGCAGAAGAGAAACCTGGTGTATGTCATTATTGCGGGATTTCTGGTCACTGTGGCAAGGAGACTGTCGGAAAAGAAAACGTGTCCTTATGAGGAATGAACAGGAGAAGGTCCGTCTAAGAGAAAATGGAAACAAGACAACAGCCCCAACGACACAATTCTGATGCAGAAATGTAAGAAGCTCGCTCCGGCTCAACAGCAGAGGTTGCTGGATGCTGTGGAGGGAAACTAATAGACTCCCTCGTACGTCCCATCTCAGCTGGTGTACATATGAAATCAGATGGAATATATGTGAACATGATGGTTTACAACTTTGCAGTAGTTTGTTTAGGTGATACGGGTGCTGAAGTCACTGTATTGCCCATATCTTATGCAAAACATAAATGTCCTCAGTACACGGGCAAGAAAATGAGAGCAACAGGAGTGTGGGGGAAGACAGACATGAAACAGACCAAACCATTATCAATTTCTATTGGTCCAATGAAGATTGATGCAGGGGTGTGGATAGGCTCATTTGAACAACCTAATTTAGGCCTTGATGTTATTATGCAACTTGACTCTACACTGAACATCTCTGAAGGAAAGGTGACGTGGCAAATTAGACAACTGCAGGGATCTACAGTTCAGAATCATCCTATTTGCACTACAAAGAAAAATGAGTGTGGAACTTAGGATATGGAACCAGTGTGCTTGACAGTTGTTGCCCCACCTTGAACAAAACAATATCCCATTAGCAAGGAAGCTATTGCCGCTACTAAAGTAGTGATTAAAGATCCATGGGACGTGTGTATAGTTAAAAAGACACGTTCTGCCGACATGCTGTTCATACAATTTTGACAATGAATCAAGCTGCACAGGTCACAGCTGCTCGTTGGAACAAATGGTCAACTGTGTTGGAGGCTCCTAACATCATCACCCAACGTGGCACACCATGTAATCCCGCTACTCTGATGCTTCCTCCAGATACCACATTACTTGAACACGACTGTTGTGAGTTGGTTTTGGATCAGCTCTCTGATGGGTTTACTAAGAGTCATCCGTTGCAAAACCCTGAGTTTATCTTATACACAGACGGTTCAAGCTTTGTGGAGGAGGGTGTGAGGAAGGCAGGCTGGGCAGTTACCACAATGGACAATGTGATAGTGACAGACAAGTTACCTGCAGGAACATCAGCCCAGGTTGCGGAATTGGTGGCTGAAGGAAACAGGCTGAAGGAAAAACAGCTAATATCTACACAGACTCAAGGTATGCTTTCGGCGTTACCCATGATTTTGGAAAAACATGGAAAAACAGAGGATTCATGACATCACTGGGAGCTCCTGTGAAGAATGGACCAGAGGTGATGGCTCTACTGAATGCTCTCCAGTTACCTGGACAAGTTGCAATTTTGAAAATGAATGCACAAATCGCGTGGTGAGAGAGAGACTTTCAAAGATGCATCAAGAAGGGATAGCATGGCAGGATGCATTGCCTACGTTATTATTTAGTATACGGGCAACACATAACAAAACCACAGGGTTGAGTCCATTTGAGGTCACCACAGGTCGACCCATGTCACTACCAGACACGTTAGATTTGAGAAAAGCAGACGTTCACTTTATGAGTGACACAATGCTTAACAATTGCATACAACTCTCTAATGCAGTAGAGGAAGCAGACAGACAAGTAAAAGAGGTGTGGGGAATAACTCCCAAGGGGGGGACAGGACGTAGTACCAGGACAGTGGGTGATGGTAAAAAAATATGTAACAGAGACATTAGGGCCAAAATGGGAAGGTCCTTATCAAGTTTTGCTCATAATGAGCTCAGCAGTGAAAGTCCAGGGAAAATCACGATGGATACATGTTACTCATTGCAAGGTTGTCCATTTTGATGACAAAGCGGAGCCTGGAGAATAAAGAACTGATTGATTAGCAGTCGGGGGGGCAATCTCGGGTGAAGACGCATAGTAAGGTGATCAGAACCTGATAAGCTTTTATGTTGTACACCGCAGTCGTCATATTAGGGATATCTAGGTGAAATGTCCAAGTTTTTCCTGAAAATCGGGACATGCTTACTTAGGGAAATCTATATGAAATATCCATTTCTCTTGAAACCAGGACATGTTACTTTCACTTTTTTGTTCCCTTCGTTACAGGTTATGAGAATCTACCGTCTGAAGCTGAAGCAATATCCCAAGGACTGTACCTGAAACGATACAAGATCACCGGTGAAGTGTTCATTAGAGAAGTCCTTATCAACCAGTGGAACGGAAGAAGAATTCCTCACTACCAGCAGACTGTCAGAACATAATTTCTAATAGTTATTATCTATGTGGGATTGAAACCAGTGTGGAAGAGCTGGTCACTTTTCTAAGGACTTGGTGAATGACAATTACTTATTTTGTGAGTTTCCTCCTAATACAGGGTGTGGTAGGAATCGTAAGGGACATCATTACACCTGTTAACACTTATTTTCTATAACTTTCCATGAAATCTATTTCTTACTGCAACAGCAAGTAGAATATGCCCTTTGTGTTTTATAGAAATGCAAGGTGTTTCATGTAAATTATTTTATGTTTACTGCTAATCTATTTTTGCATGTTTTCTATTTTTTAAACGGTCTGGGGTGGGTGTAAGAATATTTTGAAGATAGATACACCACGCAGAAGACTAGAGTCGTGGCCAAAAGTTTTGAGAATAACACAAATATTAATACCCACAAAGTTTGCTGCTTCAGTGTCTTTACATATTTTTGTCAGATGTTAATATGGAATACTGATGTATAATTACAAGTATTTCATGAGTGTCAAAGGATTTTATTGACAATTACATGAAGTTGATGCAAAGAGTCAATATTTGCAGTGTTGACCATTCTTTTTCAAGACCTCTGCAATCCGCCCTGGCATGCTGTCAATTAACTTCTGGGCCACATCCTGACTGATGGCAGCACATTCTTGCATAATCAATGCTTGGAGTTTGTCAGAATTTATGGGTTTGTGTTTGTCCACCCGCCTCTTTAGGATTGACCACAAGTTCTCAATGGGATTAAGGTCTGGGGAGTTTCCTGGCCATGGACCCAAAATATTGATGTTTTGTTCCCCGAGCCACTTAGTTATCACTTTTGCCTTATGGCAAGGTGCTCCATCATGCTGGAAAAGGCATTGTTCATCACCAAACCGTTCCTGGATGCTTTCAGGATGCTTTACTATTGGCATGACACAGGACTGATGGTAGCGCTCACCTTGTCTGCTCCGGACAAGCTTTTTTCCGGATGCCCCAAACAAACGGAAAGGGGATTCTTCAGAGAAAATGACTTTACCCCAGTCCTCAGCAGTCCAATCCCTGTACCTTTTGCAGAATATCAGTCTGTCCCTGATGTTTTTCCTGTAGAGAAGTGGCTTCTTTGCTGCCCTTCTTGACACCAGGCCATCCCCCAAAGGTCTTCGCCTCACTGTGCGTGCAAATGCACTCACAACTTCCTGCTGCCATTCCTGAGCAAGCTCTGTACTGGTGGTGCCCCGATCCCGCAGCTGAATCAACTTTAGGAGATGGTCCTGGCGCTTGCTGGACTTGGGCGCCCTGAAGCCTTCTTCACAACAATTGAACCGCTCTCCTTGAAGTTCTTGATGATCCGATAAATGGTTGATTTAGGTGCAATCTTACTGGCAGCAATATCCTTGCCTGTGAAGCCCTTTTTGTGCAAAGCAATGATGACGGCACGTGTTTCCTTGCAGGTAACCATGGAAGAACAATGATTCCAAGCACCACCCTCCTTTTGAAGCTTCCGGTCTGTTATTCGAACTCAATCAGCATGACAGCGTGATCTCCAGCCTTGTCCTTGTCAACACTCACACCTGTGTTAACGAGATAATCACTGACATGACGTCAGCTGGTCCTTTTGTGGCAGGGCTGAAATGTAGTGGAAATAATTTTGTGGGATTCAGTTCATTTGCATGGGAAAGAGGGACTTTGCAATTAATTGCAAATCATCTGATCTCTCTTCATAACATTCGGCAGTATATGCAAATTGCCATCATACAAACTGAGGCAGCAGACTTTATTAAAATTTATATTTGTGTCATTCTCAAAACTTTTGGCCACGAATGTAGAGGTCATGACGGAATTAACGATCAATGGAAATAGTGTTTTTCTGTAATAGGGAATTAATGATTCATGGGTCAGAGACAAATTTAGTCCGGGACTCATAGCTACATGGCATGTTCTCATTGGTCCAAATTGTCTATACGTTGAGCCTGAAATGGGATACTTGTTATCTGGCCATTGGCCCAATTCTATTGCCAGGAATTCTAATTGGTCACCCACAGGCTAGGGTTGGGGGTAAAAAACTACATCCTGTCTCTTTGTTCTGTGGAGAGAATCACTGAGGACAGGGGAGAATGAACATCTACCTCTCAGCATAACATCTATGATTTATTCTCTTTGAATAAACCTATTTTTCTCCCCCTGATTTGCCTTGGGGTCTGTGTTATTGAAGAGTAACATCAACTGCTAACACTGGAGTTTCTTACCAAGAAGACAGTAAATGTTCCTGAGTGGCCAAGTTACAGTTTTGACTTCAATTTGCTTGAAAATCTATGGCAAGATTTGAAAATTGCTGTGTAGTCATGAGCACCAACATCTTGAAAGATCTTGAAGAATTGTGAAAAGAATGAAGTACTAATCATGCACAATCCAGGTGTGTAAAGTTCTTACCCAAGAAGATTCACCACTGTAATCGCAGCCAACGGTGTATATAGCATGTATGGACTCAGGGAGATGAATACTTATGCAACGACTATATTTTAGTTATTTCATTTCTATCATACTTTTCAACATTTTTTTTTTTTTAATCTTCCACTTTGATATTAGAGTATTTTGTGTAGATTGTTGACAAAAAAATTATAATTAAATCCATTTTAATCCCACTTTGTAAAAACTAAATGTGAATAAATCCAAAGGGTATCAATTAGTTTGCAGGTGCTAGTAATTTGTTTAGTACTTTCTGAATTCCTTTTCAGAAGAGTGCAGAGAAAGTTGACAGTGATAACGATTGTTTATTGCACAGCTGAGGAACATGCTTCCTGAGAGTATACTTTTTCATATCTCAAGAAAATATACTAAAGTATACTTTCAAAAAAGTATATTTAACTATAAATGTCCACAAAATATATTTAAAGTATACTTTCAAAAATGAATGTGCAAAAAATTTGCATATTCCCCGGCATCCTTTTCTGCAGTTGAAGTTATGATTTATAATATGATATTGTTCCTCATATTTAGCTTATTCAAATGTTTTGATGTACATTTTTGAACTGAATAATGTTGTACTTTTGATTACACATTACATATTTTATTGAAATGTTAATTTATTACCGTAAACAACTAAAGTGTGAAATCCCAATCGTGCACAATTCTGAAAAGTGTTACTTGTAAATTACTGTTCTAGCCACAACTGCTTTGTAAATAGCATGTTAACATTGGCTGAGATGATGCCTTGGTCAATCAAGGTGACCTTTACATGGCTAATTATAATAGCTAATGTGGTTAATGAGTAGAAGTATGTTTGTGAAGGTATACTTGAATCACTCTATAAATATTTTTTTGTAAAGAAAATACAGGAATTGTAATTCAAATAAAATGTTGGTATATTTCTAATTTATGAGAAATATACTTAAAATGTACTTACGGTCTATATTTGTTTTGCTCTTTATCTAATATACTAAGATCATACTTAAGTACAAAAAAAGGGTACATATTAAGATCATTTTTAATGTATTTAATATACTATACTAATCAAATACAAATAAAATGGACATTAAATACATTAAATGTATTTTAAAATGTTCAAATGTAGATTTAAATATGTTTTTTTTTCTGCTTGGGCATCCACAGTGCACGAGTGGTCACTGAATGCTTTGATGAGCATGAAAACGATGCCATGGCCATCTCAGTCACCAGATCTCAACCCAATGGAACACTTATGGAAGAATCTGAAGCAGCACCTGAGGCCACGTTTTCCACTCCCATCAACACCAAAAACTAATTACGTAATTTCTCGCATCCCTCCAATAGTTACTCCAGAGTTCCAGACACTTGCAGAATCTACGCCAAGGCGTATTGAAGCTGTTCTGGCTCGTGGTGGCCCAACGCCCTATTAAGACACTTCATGTTGGTGTTTCCTTTATTTTGTCAGTTACCTGTATATGATATGTACTGAATATTATGACTATAGATATGTACATGTGTTGGCGCCTCTGTTGGCGTACGTGTGTATTGTATGTGTGAGTGTGTGCATGGTTGGCAAACATTGCTACCAGAGAGAGAGACAGCTGAAGCTAGTATGGAGGATTACACTGTCAAGCATGCGCTCCTCACCTCCTCTCCCTTTCAGCCTCCCTTCAGAAACAGCTATGCTACGCTCACTAGCTGGTTTGATGTACGCAGCACCGCTTACGTCACGGGCAACCAAGCGAGACACAACCTTGTCAACAGGGTGTGCACAATTAGTGGGGCGGAATGAGGCCACTAGCACAGATAGGTAAGTACACAAACAAACATCACAAACATCCTACACAGCACAGAGTAAATAGGCTGCTGTGACGGGTTAGAAGAATGGTATTCCACAGCCTCGTCCAGCCAGTTAGGAGAGTCCAGTTTGAGGTCAAGGGTGAACTGGGAGAGGTGGACTAGGGCCAGCGTGGTGGTTACTAAATTAAACCCTCTTCCCACAGATTAAATAGAGGGTTGTGACTTATCACACAACAGAGATGCAGCATAGTTTGACAATAACCTATATTTTGTTCCCAGTAACAGTGTACTGTTGCAACCCCTCTAGGGGTAACATGCCAAACGTGGTTATGGTGTAGTGTCAAGACACATATGTACGATACAGGTTTGTGCCAATAGACCATGATTAATTCTCATTGAGATAATGGTCACGATCAACCTCATCACCATTCATTATCCCTGAGTGACCCTACTCTGCCTTTGTTTGATGTGTTGTATGATGTCAGGCTGGATGGTGATTGACAGCTCGCTGGAGGAGCCTTTTAAGTCTTGACAATATATCGTCTCCAACTACACTTGCACACATACCAACATTAGAAGCCAATGTGAGGACAAACCCCAGTAGGTATGCTCAGTAAGCAGAGAGGCTAGCATCACCAGCGCTAACACACAGACAGAGCTAAGAGCAAACCTGTGGTCAACCCGTTCCTGACAGCCAACAGCTTCTTATTCACCGCCATCTAATCAACCTCTTTTAAAGGAAGGGTTTGGTTTTATGTTTGACTTTTGTCTGAGGTGAACTAAGCTGCGTTGGCTAACCGTCCGTCACTGACGAGGGGACCTTGCTGTGGATGTTATACTTTAACTGAGTGTATGTGACCACACAGTTGATTCTCTGGCTGCCATAAACAGAGCAAAGAGACAGGAGGTAGCCTTGGGGAAGGACAGGGCCATTCCAAAACTGGGCCACGGGCAAGGCTCTGTGTGCTTGTGCATGTGTGGTACCTAGGGTCACTCGCCAAGACATTAAAGTGCCTACATTTACCTTGAGCACACATGAGGGGCAGGCTGGACGCTCAGACGTCCTCTTAAGAAATACTGCAGCTGTCAGTGAGAGAGACAGGAGCCTCGGCGTACCCGTAGAGAATTACAACTAAAGGTGCATCAACATTTACTCAGAGGAGCTCCAGTGAAGGGTGTGTGTGTGTGTGTGTGTTATACAGTCACACGAGGATATAAACAGACCTATAAAGGAGAATATAAACAAACATTTAGAGAATGTAAACTGGAGTTGAGACCTTGCACCGCCACATTATATGATAGGGCCCTTTCTCATTTGCCTTATCTCTTCGTATTATTTTGTCGAACCCAAACTCTCAATGAGCTCGCACAGAGAAACAATTGTGCTGAACGAGAGCGTCCTTCACTCAACTATTTAGTGGCTCTTGTCGGTGGCACAGACAGACAGAGAGAAAAAACTACAATAAACCAGCAGATTGTCCAGCAGCAGCACACAATGCTAGCCAGTGTAATCCTGTCCAGTGGGAGTAGAGCTGGGCGATATATCAAATTCATTTGAATGTATGTTTTTGCGCGATATTCTGCTTGTTCTCATGTTGTATTTTTCGTCTCGTCTCCTTCCCTCCTCTGTGCTGTGTGCACCTACCCATTTACACCAGAGATCTGTATATAATGACAAGACGCACGTACTCCACCCTAACAATGGGAGTCGCCCCAAAGGGGGAAGGCAGGCGACAAGCTTAGGTCCAAAATAAGCCCATAGAAACTCATTGGCCTTATTTTTGGACAGACATTAGCGCTTCGCCTCTTACTCAATGGTTTACACACACACCATGCCCCTCCCCCTGCCTCTCATACCAACAAAGTTGAGAGATCGCATCTTCCTCTCTGGCAAGCGGTTTCAGAAATAAGGTAGGCCACTTGATTTCAACATCTGAACAAAGTGGCCAGGCTAACATTCTTTTCAAACAGTTGGAGACAGTTCATAACAATTCCACTGTTCAACCTTGTTAGCTACCAAATAGATCCAAGATGATTATTGGGGGAAAAAAGCAAGTTTAGCTATTTTAATGAAATAATTATTGAATTCATTAGATTATTGCTCACTGTTTAAATGCTGTGTATTTGACCTTTCATTTTACAACAGTGCTAATTTAGAGTAGAAGTAGTGTTAGCCCAGGTCACAGCAGACTACAGGCCAAGAAACACGCAATTTTCTGCACTGTTAGATGGCCATATGAACTGAGCCATCCAAACAGCACAGCAGCCACTTAAACCACATTATTTAACCGTTTGGTAAGTAGGGCCCAGAATGAAAATAAATCACACCAAAATTCTCCACGGCCTATACTACAGTACTTACTATCAAGGGTAACTAAGTGTGGACTGTAGATAGTGTAGTGTAGTAAATCATAGTTTATCATGTATAGTCAGACCAAAAATTATTAGCACCTTTGATAAAGATCAGCAAAAAAGACTGTTTAAATTATATATTTTTTGTTTGACCTTTATTTAACTTGGCAAATCAGTTAAGAACAAATTCTTATTTACAATGACAGCCTACACCAGCCAAACAACACTGGGTCAATTGTGCACCGCCCAATGTGACTCCCAATCACGGCCAGTTGTGATACAGCCTGGAATCGAACCAGGGTGTCTGTAGTGACGCCTCAAGCACTGAGATGCAGTGCCTTAGACCGCTGCGCCACTCGGGAGCTATACTGTATGCTCAAATATTTGTATTATTTTATACTAATACAATTGTTTAACGAGTAATAAAAAAAAATCTAAAAAAGGGGTCAAAATGATTGGCACCTCTGTTTTCAATACTCCAGTACCCTCCCATTAGGAGGATAACAACACTGAGCCTTTTACTAAAATGTTTTATGAGATTGGACAACACATTGGGAGGGATCTTAGACCATTCACCCATACAGAATCTTTCCAGATCCTTGATATCCTTCGTCTGCGCTTATGGATTCCCTCTTCAATTCAAACCACACGTTTTCAATGGGGTTCAAGTCCAGAGACTGAGATGGCCATTGTAAAATGTTGATTTTGTGGTCAATTAACAATTTCTTTGTGGATTTTGATTAATGATTGGGGTTATTGTCTTGCTGGAAGATCCACTTGCGGCCAAGTGTCAGCCTCCTGGCAGAGGCAACCAGGTTTTTGGCTAAAATGTTCTGGAAGCAAAATAGCCCCATAACATCAAAGATCTACCCACCACCATATTTTACCGTAGGTATGAGGTACTTTTCAGCATATGCTTCTGTTTTTCCACAACAAACCCGCCACTGGTGTGCGTGGCCAAAGAGCTCTATTTTCATGTCATTTGACCGTAGCACCAGTTCCAATCCAAGTGCCAAGGCTGTTTATCAAACTCCAGGCAGTGCTATGGTCAGATGACAAGAAAATAGAGCACTTTGGCCACCCTCCCAACATGTTCGCCAATCTCATAAAACATTTTAGAAAAAGGCTCATTGTTGTTATCCGCGCAATGCTAGAGTATTGAAAACAGGGGTGCCAATCATTTTGACCCCTATCGTTTTTAGATTTTTTTTAAATGACTTGTTAGACAAAATCTCTTTCACTGAGCAATTGTAGTAGTATAAAATAACCCCCCCCCCAAAAAAATTGCATACAATATAGCTCAGTATTTGTTTTATTTCGTTTTTGCTCGTTATCAAGGGGGCCAATAATTATGGACCTGATTGTATATATTTAGGGATTTCTGTATAGTGTCTGGTGTGATAGATCAAATAAAGGCCAGACTAGGTCTAGGAGACAGTAGCAGTTGTATCGGGCTGCTCATTGCCAGGCGACAGGTTGATTGAGGGTGTCACAGCATGTCTCTGTGATCAGGCTGGGATTATCCTGTTACATGCCTCAGAGGCTCGGAGATCCACAGCCATTGCCTGGTCTGGCAGGCTCACTATAGAACACAGGTACCTACTACTGCACTACACACACTTGACATAGAAACCACTACCATCCACAGAGAGGCAGGGGGAGGGAGAGGGAAAGAGAGAGAGGGAGCGATAGAGATAAAGACAGCGGAAGAGAGAAAGTCAGCTTGGTTAGAGCATTACTGTCACCCTGATCCGAGCGTGTGCACGTACGTGCGCACACACACACCTCCACACCCAGAGCAACGATTCAGCATGCTTTTCAGGAAGGGACTTGATTCCTCAGGGTAGTCTGACACAGAGCTGGCAGAGTCACACTCAAGTCACTAACAACCACGTTACAATACTGCAGTACTTTAAACTGCCACACATACACACACACAAACGCATGCATGCACGCACGCAAACGTGCACACACACACACACACACACACACACACATTTTGCTTCAAAGTAAAGGCAATGGAGTGGGTGGGCAGAATAAGACAGAGAGCTGTGTACAGTACCTGTTGACAGATTGATAACTTCCATTATTTCCTCCCTGTCTTTGTTCTCCATATGTCTCTGTGGGGTGGTTGTGCTCCAATAGAATCCAATTTTTGTCTGATAAGACAATTTGTCTTTGATTCCAACATGCGCCCCCCCCCTCAGAAAACACCAACAAAGCCAAAGGCAACAACAAAGCCAGAGTTCTTAGTCTTAGAGGAAGCAAAAAGTAGCCATTCTTCATACTGCTGCCGGGGATAAGGACACAAAGTTCTGCAGTGTGTGGTGCTTATTAATTCTGCCTTAATCCAGGGTGACATCATACAACACATCCAGGGTGACATCATACAACACATCCAGGGTGACATCATACAACACATTCAGGGTGACATCATACAACACATCCAGGGTGACATCATACAACACATCCAGGGTGACATCATACAACACATCCAGGGTGACATCATACAACACATCCAGGGTGACATCATACAACACATTCAGGGTGACATCATACAACACATCCAGGGTGACATCATACAACACATCCAGGGTGACATCATACAACACATCCAGGGTGACATCATACAACACATCCAGGGTGAATTGAACTGAACAGTGGTAGTACGTCCCCTATCTATGAGTAGTCATTACTCGACACTCCTCGGATTGCAAATACACACACACACACACACACACGCACACGCACACGCACACACACACACACACATCTCTGTTCCTTCATTTCTGGAGGTTTCAGCCAAGTGGAAGTGCGGAGAGAGAGACCCAATTTCACTTTTTAAAGGGAGAGAAAAGACCAACTTGATTCTTACTCCGTGCCAGACGTTACTGTGCTGAGATGGATTCCATATGCAGCAGCAGCAGCAGCAGCAGAGGTACGACAAACGGAAAGAAGCACAATACAAACCTGAGGTTTAGGATACACAAATCAGACTACAGTTTGACTCAAATACAACAACAACAAAAAAGACAATTCTAACAGAAGTAATCAATCAGACCCAGTCTAATGCAATACAGTATAATGTAATATAACTGTAATTTAATGTCCCTAGTGCTGAAATATTCGTTTTTTTATTATTATTACTAAACAACTAATTGACAGACGTTGGTTCAATTACTTGAATTCCATTTATGATTATATTTTTTGTGAGCTCAATGTGCTGTTTCTCTATCAAGCGCACGAGAGACATCAAATCAAGAACAATCTGTGGGATGCTGTAGGGAATTGTAGTTTTCATTAATTAAATATTCAACCTAGTTCAGCGCAGAAAACATGGTAATTAACTACAATTACCGGAATCCATTGCGCTTGTTCTTCCCGGCTCCGCACACAGACCACATCAGAGAGGAATGTACACAACACAGAGACAAGAGGCATACAGACAGTTCATGAGGTAGATCTACCCAATTGATAGTTGTAGCAGTCTTGAAAGTATGCCTTAAGAACTACTAAAATAGTGATTTAGTCAGACAGCTCTGCAGCATGTGCAGTTACTATCTAGTTAACCATCTACTAGCCTAATAAAATTTTATGACTCGTTGGGGAGAACAGAGATAACGTTAGATGGTTGTCTGGCTGCTATTGCCGGAGCAGAGAAGAGATGATGACTTTTAAGAAATTAAAAAATAGTCACAAAAAGGTTCTCCCATCTCCACAGAGGAACTCTGGAGCTCTGTCAGAGTGACCATTGGGTTCTTGGTCACCTCCCTGACCATGGCCCTTCTCCCCCGATTGCTCAGTTTGGCCGGGTGGTCAGCTCTAGGAAGAGTTCTTGGGGACCTTCAATGCTGTAGAAATGTTTGGTACCCTTGCCCAGATCTGTGCCTTGACACAATCCTGTCTCGGAGCTCTATAGATATTTCCTTCGAACTCATGGCGTGGTTCTTGCTCTGACATGCACTGTCAAATGTGGGACCTTATATAGACAGGTGTGTGTCTTTCCAAATCATGTCCAATTAATTGAATTGAACACATGTGGATTCCAATCAAGTTGTACAAACATCTCCAGAATGATGAATACTTACAGTACCAGTCAAAAGTTTGGACACACCTACTCATTCCAGGGTTTTTCTTAATTTTTTACTATTTTCTACTTTGTAGAATAATAGTGAAGACACCAAAACTATGAAATAACACATATGGAATCATGTAGTAACCAAAACAGTGTTAAACAAATCAAAATATATTTTATATATCTTCAAAGTAGCCAACCTTTATCTTGATGACAGCTTTGCAAACTCTTGGCATTCTCTCAACCAGCTTCACCTGGAAAGCTTTTCCAACAGTCTTGAAGGAGTTCCCACATATTTTGAGCACTTGTTGGCTGCTTTTCCTTCACTCTGCGGTCCAACTCATCCCAATCCATCTCAATTGGGTTGAGGTCGGGTGATTGTGGAGGCCAGGTCATCTGATGCAGCACTCCATCACTCTCCTTCTTGGTCAAATAGCCCTTACACAGCCTGGAGGTGTGTTGGGTCATTATCCTGTTGGAAAACAAATAGTCCCACTAAGCGCAAACCAGATGGGATCACGTATTACTGTAGAATGCTGTGGTAGGCATACTGGTTAAATGTGCCTTGAAATCACTGACAGTGTCACCAACAAAGCATACCCACACCATCACACCTCTTCCTCCATGCTTCACGGTGGGAACAACAAATGTGGAGATCATCTGTTCACCTACTCTGTGTCTCACAAAGACACGGTGGTAAGAACCAAAAATCTCAGATTTGGACTCATCAGACCAAAGGACAGATTTCCACCGGTCTAATGTCCATTACTCGTGTTTCTTGGCCCAAGAAAGTCTCTTCTTATTATTGGTGTCCTTCAGTAGTGATTTCTTGGCCTCCCGGGTGGCGCAGTGGTCTAGAGCACTGCATCGCAGTGCTATGCTGCGCCACCAGAGTCTGGGTTCGCGCCCAGGCTCTGTCGCAGCCGGCCGCGACCGGGAGGTCCGTGGGGCGACGCACAATTGGCTTAGCGTCGTCCGGGTTAGGGAGGGTTTGGCCGGTAGGGATATCCTTGTCTCATCGCGCTCCAGCGACTCCTGTGGCGGGCCGGGCGCAGTGCGCGCTAACCGAGGGGGGCGGGTGCACGGTGTTTCCTCCGACACATTGGTGCGGCTGGCTTCCGGGTTGGAGGCGCGCTGTGTTAAGAAGCAGTGCGGCTTGGTTGGGTTGTGCTTCGGAGGACGCATGACTTTCGACCTTCGTCTCTCCCGAGCCCGTACGGGAGTTGTAGCGATGAGACAAGATAGTAATTACTAGCGATTGGATACCACGAAAATTGGGGAGAAAAGGGGGTAAAATTTATTAAAAATAAATAAATAAATAAAAAAATAAAAAAGTTGTGATTTCTTCGCAGCAATTCGACCAGGAAGGCCTGATTCACGCGGTCTCCTCTAAACAGTTGATGTTGAGATATGCCTGTTAGTTGAACTCTGTGAAGCATTTATTTGGGCTGCAATCTGAGGCTGGTAACTCTAATGAACTTCTCCTCTGCAGCAGAGGGAACTCTGGGTCTTCCTTTCCTGTGGCGGTCCTCATGAGAGACAGTTTCCGTATAGCGCTTAAAGGTTTTTGCAACTGCACTTGAAGAAACTTTAAAAGTTATTATTATTATTTACCACAAAGTAGTGTGGGAAAAAAACAGGTTTTGACTGTTCCTGCTATACAGCCAGTCCTCCTTACTCATTGGTAGGAAGAAGTTTGGTCCAAATTGGATGTTGGGTACTATATTCATTGAATATTATCTGAATCTTATCTATTAAAATGGACGATTTGGGTGCAATCAATTAGCTTAATTTCTCAGAGATCAAATTATATTTCAACAAAATAATGTTTCAGGAATGCTAGTCTTAACTGTTACTAACTTCATAAATGATTTCTGAACAATCTGAGATGATGGGAGGGAGTCGAAATGTGTTTTTGAGGTAGAACGACCTAATTGAATGTTCTCAATATTTGGCTTTGGAATTTAAATAAAAAAGCTCTGAAATCATTTCAACGTCATATTTAATAATGCATTTAATGTTTACAAAAAAATGTCAACCGAACCGAAACGTTCCTCAAAAAGCACGAATCGATCAGCACTACTAGTAGTGGTCCCCAGTACAGAACACAAACCCTTTGATTTGTGAGGTCACTGTGAATCAGGAAAGTACTGGCTGTGCAAAATAGCTTCCAAGCTATCTTTATATAAACAATCAGTATTTTTTTCCCCTTCCAATTTTGGAGGACTTCATTATTTGAATAGCATTATCTGTCATCACACAAAGATATAGTAGGCTATAAAACACGTGCACCCACACACATTCTGACAAACACACACACACACCCTCGCTCTCTCTCTCTCAAACACACAGACACATACACACACTTGGCTTGGTGTCATAAAAAATGCACAATTCGTTCCATTAAAGATTCACCATGGCAGTACTGCTACGTTTACCAGGACTCTAACGAGCAGCACAGAGGAAGCCTTCCAAGGAGATGGAGGGAGAGAGAGAGATTGGGAGGAGGGAGAGAGACAGAGAGAGAAAAAGACAGAGATGATGGGGATTAGGGAAAGAGGGAGAAGAAGAGAGATGGAGAGAGAGAGAGAGAGAGAGAGAGAGAGAGAGAGATGGAAAGAGGTAGAGAAAGGCTCTCTCCATTTCTCCATGTCTATCCAGCAGAGCCTTGTGCTAGTGTCAATTATTCAGCAGCACAGTTCCATCAGCCTCTCGACACCATCCAGGGCCTCGCTGCCTTTCCTCTCCTCTCAGGCTGCTCACTCAGGCTATAGGGCTATAGGGCTCAGGATCAGACTCAGCTTACATTCCATCCCATCCAGCCAGGCAGGCATATAGCATCCTCCCCTTCCCCCTTATTACCCAGCCAGACCCTCACGTCCCCAGCAGCAAACCCTAACCCTGCAGCAAACTCTGTGAGTGACAGGGTACATTTGAAAAAGACCATCCATGCAGAGAGGCATAATGACACACGCACGCACACATGCCCACAGGCAGGCAAACACACAAAGACACACACACACATGGTGGAGCAAGAAAAGGTTAACCCCTGCAGTACTGGACAGAGCCCCCCAGAAGAAGTTGTCCAGAGTGACCTGGTGAGTAATATGGGGGGGGGGGGGGGGGGGGGTGTTACTGCTTCTACACCTGCATTGCTTGCTGTTTGGGGTTTTAGGCTGGGTTTCTGTACAGCACGTTGTGACATCGGCTGATGTAAGAAGGGCTATATAAATAAATTTGATTGATTGATACTGACTGTCAAGAGCCATAATATAACACAACACATCCAATATACAACCAGGCCTGCTGGCATGGGCAACTCAGCTAGCCCTGATGCACTGGGTTAAGACACGCACAGTCCACAGGCATAGTCACCGACCGACAGTCAACTGGCTTGACCTCTATGACACACATGCAGCCACACACACTGGGATTTAATCCCACCCACATCATGCACTCAACTCATCTGCACAAATGCTGCAAAGCTCCCGACTCGCACCCCAAAAAAAACAAAAAAAACTTTTTCTAAACACACATCACACAGGGAATACAGAATGAACACACACGCCGAGCACTGTCTGCTAATAGCTTGTTTGGACTGGGCTTGTTTGTCTTCCCCAGATCTCCTCCTGTTGAAGAGATTGGCTTGCTCGCGCTCTCCCATGCCGTCCCTAGGAGGGGTGCATCACGTCGTGCCAGGCTTTATTCACTATACCACGACCTGAGTGGGTTGAGTCACTGACGTGATCTTCCTGTCCGGTCTTGCTCCACCTCGGGCTCGTGCGGTGGGGGAGACCTTCGTGGGCTATACTCAGCCGTGTCTCAGAGTAGAAAGTTAGTGGTCTGTTGATATCCCTTTGGTGGTGTGGGGGCTGTGCTTTGGCAAAGTGGGTGGGGTTATATCCTGCCTGGTTGGCCCAGTCTGTGTGTAACTTTGGACAGTGCCACAGTGTCTCCCGACCCCCCGTGTCTCAGTCTCCAGTATCTATGCTGCAATAGTCTATGTGCCGGGGGATGGTATGGTTAATCTCCCATGCCGTCCCTAGGAGGGGCGCATCACATTGTGCCAGGCTATACTCGCTATACTCGCTCTCTCTTGCTCTGCTGTGTGTGCATCTTGCTAGCTTTCACTCAAACGGCGAGGGGCTGAAGCTTATTGGCTATAACACGAATTGCTAAGGGGCCCAACGTGGGGGAAAATGGTGCAGCACAGCTTCCAGAAAAACAGTTGCTTTCAAGCTAGGAATTTTGTGGCTGATTGAGGTAAAACAGCAATTCTGCTCATAAATGATGCATGTGTGAACACCACATTGTTACATCCAGCCCAGGGCGGGAGGTTTACAAAATACTTAGTAGTCGCCAAAGTTCCTTTAACTTTATACATAAATACAGCCTCATGATGGCAGATGATTGCAGCTTCGGTTTGTGTAAAACACATTGGCATGCCCAGGGCCTTCGGGTCATATTAAAGGCAGTGGGCATGAGGAGCAGTACGGAAATGAGGAGGGGGGTAAGGGGCTCTGGCTCAGCTTGGCTCTCCTCTACTCAGCTCAATAGGACTGGAGCATTCCTCTCCTTCTGTGCCAGCCAACATCATGAACAGTTTCAAGAACCCGGTTGCCAGGTTACTTGACGGGATCTCTGCCAGACGCCGCTAAAACACAGCAGATCTAATTACCTGTTGTTTTTTAAGGCTTTTTTAAAGACATTCTTTGTTTACTGGCCCCTCCGTCGAGACCATGGCAGAGTGGGGCAGAGGGGGGAAGTTGTAATTCAGCTGGCATCCCCAGAGGACGGAACAATCTCACACCGAGGTCTGGCCTTTGTAATTCTCATAATAATCAAACAACCTCCACTGCCCCTCCATGGCCATCGCTAAAGCCTTCTCAAGGCGGGCAGGGAGCCCATATCTGCAACAGTGTTGTCACGGGAAAGAGGTACTTTTTTACAACTAGCAGTAAAAGACTGCTTGGATTAACAGGTCAATACCCGGTCAGCACAGCTAAGATTGTGCTTCCGGAAGATTTCTTCTTGGAGTAATTGGCAGCCGGGACTGACGCAAGCAGCGGCTGCGACAACAATGCCTTCCAAAAATTGGTGACGCAAACATTGAATTGCAGTGTAATAACGGCGTGACAAGCATGGCGTAGCTCTTTGACATCAGTCATGGAAATGTATGCCCTAATGCACACAGTGACAGAGAGAGAAAGTGCCGAGGCCCTAAAAAAATCTCATTAATATCCATCTCCATCACGATGTCAAGCGCAAACAGGAGACGGGCCAACTCGATACCTGAACAAACAGGTATCAGCCACTTTCCCAAAATAGATCCGGAGCCTTTTTGTCTCTGGCGCCGCAGCAGTGGCAGATTGGCCATGTCTCACGTATCCCCGTGCAGCCCTCCTGGCCAAGGCTTAATTAGAGCAGATGATATCCACACTGAAGCGTGACAGTCTCCTCCGGCCAAGAGGACGTGCTTTTCAGTCTGGACTCCACGTCTCTGATCAGGGGATCTCACAAGGTGAGGGGGGAAGATAGCGTGAGAGGAGAAAATGCAAAACACTGGTGTAGCCCTAGCAGCAAATAGAGGTATTGTGACCACAGCTATAACAAAACAACACGAAGGCGCTCCAGATCCTTCTAAAAGGGCCTCCGGCAAATCTGTATTCACAAACACACTCGGTTGCTGAGGGAATAGAGAGTAAACAAATGCAACACACACAGACAGTGGCTGAGCTATGGCCCTGGGGTAGGTAACAATATGTCCTGCTGGACTGGAACATCGTGAGATGAATGCTACTGTTTATCCCATTGAACAAGGAGCTCTGTGAAGTCATAGTTCCTCAAATATGTCGCACTTACCTACACCATGCAATTTGGCGCCCACCTTTTGACAAGTTGATGAAACGGGTATGTAACACTAACATATAATGCAATTGTATTATGCTGTTTGAACTAGATATTACATGGATCAAGCACTTTCATGTGCACATGGGTAATTGAATAAACCAACAATGAAAAGACTACCTTCTCCGGTGTCGATCTCCTATTGAATTTTGATTGGTCGAAACAATGTCACAGGCATCAAAGCACACGGCATAGTAAGTGGTGTAACGTTTCCCTCTGTCTTACCTCTTGCTGATAGTTTTTTTGTGTTGATAATTTTAGCAGCAAATTCCTGGCCATTGGACTTTTTAACGCATCGCCGGACAACGGAGAAGGCACCCCTGTAATGAGACAAATTCATAAACAAAACAGCAACATGAGATCATGTGACAACTCTCACTAGTGCAGTGCACACACAATACAGCCCACCAAAGTCAGTATTGTGTCTAGTTCAAATCCATCTCTGGGTAATAAAGAAAATGGAAAAAGGTGAAAAATAGTGTTACAAGAATTGACCCCAATCCTCCCCAAACATCTGTCAAATGAGAAACGTTGCAATATGAACAAGCTACAACTAATCGACGGTAGTGCTATATAGCCCATCACTGTGGTACACAGGTGCAAAAAGTAAATACAAAGCAGTGCATAATAACCAGTCGCTTGGCATGTGATAACTAAATGATGTATAATGTAAAAACTTTATATTTTAGATTCGAATCCCAGAACACTGTAGATGAAATTGCTTGCAGTGCTTCTGGGTTCCTCATTCGCTGCTGGTGAGGGAAATCAGCTCAGAGGAAATTGTCATTTTAAGCCTACACAGGAACTAGTGTGCAGAAGTAACTTGAGCACCACAATACTATCCAGAGAATAAACCAAAACATGTAAAGTCTACTGTAGGCTATGCTAACTGAGTGTTGTATTAAGCCTACCATAGGTCTACCGTCTATTATGATTTCATCATGCATACTTGAAACTGAAAATGTATGGTTATAGGTGGAGTTGGACGTGCACAATAACTAGCTACTGCTAACTGCAAAAGATAAAACAGACGGGTTACAAAGTATCTTTCTACTTGGTGGTTTATGTGTGTAGTACTCATGTGCTACAATGTTACAACGCACAGAATGAAACACATTGGATACATTCTAGATCGTTACACAAGTAGCCAGTGTAGAGTTCATCCCTGTGTGGCTCTCTAGAAAATAATACGGCAAAAATAACCCAAAAAGTTAAAATAATTGTTTCAAAAATATATAGCGGGAAAGGTGTTGCCTTGAGATAAATAAACACTATACCTATAGCGGATGTCGTTTAGGTGTCCCATATCTATGGCACACCGAGGCATGGTAAACTCAGTACACGCATGCAGGCTCTAGCTCGATATGTAACCTTATTCTAATAAAATGTTGCTGGACTATAAAGCTCCCTGAACGAGGATAGAAGCGATCATCTCTTCGTTGCGGGGGGGATGCCTTTCCTGTTTTTGACAACCTATCCTTGTCTTGTCAACAGTGGACTAGACACGCACAGCAATAGTCTACAAAGCAGTACAGGAAAATGTATAAGAACAATAGGATGATTGATATATGTTCATGTCGCTTACTTTCCGAGCTCTTCGTACAGCTGATATTCGTCTGTAAATCTGGTCGACGTTACAATTGTAGCCATGTTGTGCAGGAGGGTATCGCCTCTCTTTTCCGTGACTGCCTCGCTCAGGTTTCGGGAGGAGATCTCGTAAACTCAAAGGGAAAGGGAGATACTGGAGCGACAGAGACCGAGGGGAGAAATAGTATTGGTTTTAGCCCTAGTGGTGGTGGTTGAGGTAGAGAAAAAAAGGATAGTAACGCGATATTTCCTCTCTGGTATCGAGCGCCACTGATCTAGGATCAGCTTCTTCTACCTAAACGCTGTAGGTAGCCTATTATCAATCTTTGTTTAAAGTAACACTGACCCCAGAACAGATTATATGGGCGGCGTTATCCTGCTTACGAGGGAAGTCGAGAAGAAAGCATACGTGATCTGATGCTGCATTGGCACAGAGATAGGCAAGCCTAAATGAAAGTGACCACATTAAATTATATCTAAGTGTGAATATTGCAGATTTCCACCTCTGAATCTCTCAGTGTATACAGTTGAACTGTAAAGATACGGTAAAGATAAACCTACTGTAAAGATAATCTTCATGAAAAATGATAGTGTGAAGTGACTAGGTCTACCAGTAGGCCTTGACTGATTTTGGTTGATATCCATATGGGTTGAAAGGGATCTATGAGGTGTAACACTGACTTGCCCTGCATAGAATTTGATGGGATTTGATCACGATCAAACACATATGGCAACAAAACCTCAGAGCCAATCCATACCTGTCTCTCAGCACTTCTGATTCACGGTCCACTCTGAGGCTCAGCCTTCCTTTTCAGAACGCAACGCTGCTTTTGCATGTCACCTGCACACCCATGCACAGATTACCTCCTGTCCTGCTTGCTACGTGTTCCTTCCTACTGATGACCTTTCAACATATTCCTTTGACGGCCCCTCCTATACTGGATGGAGCTCCTCTACTATCGCCTGACATGAACCCATTTTGTAACATAATGGTCTTCACTATCATCATGCCCTAGGCTTCCCATGTCCAGCTGTCCCCGACCTCCCCCTGCTGCCCCTTAACCCCCTGCCTCCCCCAGCTTCAACATTCATCAGAAGGATGTGACTCCCATCTCTCCAGGAGTCTGGAAGAGCTGCCTACTTCATTATCTGTACTAATGTCTCCATCATAACAGGCTCATAAATCCAGAGAGCTGCTGCTGTGGAGAAATGTGTGTCTCGTCCCTCTGGGGTTATAGGTTGAGAAAATTGAACTAATTACTGTTAAGTCTCTTCTTAGTCTTCGAGTAGTATTTAACTGTAAGTTGTTGAAGCATCATCTTTATGTAATTGCATGCTCCACTGCAAAGGTTTATCTGAGCTTTCATGAATTCTTTATGAGGAGTATTAATATGACTTGTTCACAGTATGTTTAAGTGTATTGCCACTGCTCCCGCTCCTTGTCTGTCTGTGTCCACACATGCGTGTTTGTACAGAGAGAGTAAAAGACAGAATGCGCTGTAAGCGTATTTGTACACAGCTGTGCTTCTGTTCATGTATATCTGTTCAGATAAATTACATATCTGTATTTGTCAGTGTGTGTTTTAAACAATGACTGTTGGTGTGTTCACTTTTTTTATTCAGAAAGAGAGATACAGTATGTGTCAATGTGAGCCTGTCCGTGAGTGTATTTCTCTCACAGACCCGGGACTTTGTCTCTGAACTGGGCAAGCCCATCACAGTCAGGCAACGTTGCGGAGGGAGAGTGCCAGTGATTATAGAGTGTTTTCAGTGAACACAGGAGCTGTGCTCCGGGCTTCTGCTGTAATTACAGGTAGGCTGACTGATATGAAAGCCTAATTAGATCGGTGCAGAGGTGCCTCAAAATTAATTGCAGCATTTTCTATGATGTTCATGTCGGACAAGACTTCAGCATGCAGTATGCAGGATGGAGTGGTGGGTGGTAACAGTGGGATGTCAGATCCTGGGAAGAGAAAGGAAAGAGGAGAGAGGAAAGAGAAGAGGGGGAAGAGGAGGAGGAGAGGTAGTTGCCACTTTCCTCTTTGCCAAATAAAAGCTGTATGTATCAGGGTGATTGGTGAAAGAATGCATTGTCCTATGGAAACAGTATCCATTTCCAAGCCAGTGCCGTTTGACCTCTCCTGAATGTACCAATTGTCAATATTATGTGTGATTATGATGTATTCCATTGGTGGTGTAGTGCTGCAATGGTGGTTGTCTCCTAGATTTAAAGGACAGCTGAACTCACTGATTTTGCCTGGACTTTTCTGTTGCTCATTAAGAAAAAAACGAGACTTGACTCTTGGGGGTGTGGTTCGATGTGGGTATGTTATGTTCACTATATCGTACCCTGGCAGTTATTGTTGTTTTCGCCTGTTGAGTCACTGTAGCAACAACAATACCACTTCCTCAAAATAGTCAGAATTACAGTTTGTTTTTGTTGTTTTTGCCCAGAAGGTCTTAGTCTCGCAATTATACATCTAGCTAAGGTGTTTGGTGCAGTATTTCTCAAGTAATTTTTTTAATGAAAAACTAGTCAGTGTACTGCAAAGCACAAGCTACACACTGTTTATCGGTGCTCTAAATCACTAGCTAGCTAGTGTAACGGATGTGAAATGGCTAGCTAGTTAGCGGGTACGCGCTACTAGCGTTTCAATCAGTTACGTCACTTGCTCTGAAACCTAGAAGTAGTGTTGCACCTTGCTCTGCAAGGGCCGTGGCCTTTGTGGAGCGATGGGTAACGATGCTTCGTGGGCGACCGTTGTTGATGTGTGCAGAGGGTTCCTGGTTCGCGCCCGTGTCGGGGCGAGGGGACGGTTTAAAGTTATACTGTTACATTGATGCTGTTGACCCGGATCACTGGTTGCTGCGGAAAAGGAGGAGGTTGAAAGGGGGGTGAGTGTAACGGATGTGAAATGGCTAGCTAGTTAGCGGGTACGCGCTAGTAGCGTTTCAATCAGTTACGTCACTTGCTCTGAAACCTAGAAGTAGTGTTGCACCTTGCTCTGCAAGGGCCGTGGCCTTTGTGGAGCGATGGGTAACGATGCTTCGTGGGCGACCGTTGTTGATGTGTGCAGAGGGTTCCTGGTTCGCGCCCGTGTCGGGGCGAGGGGATGACGTAAAGTTATACTGTTACACTAGCTAAGTTCCATCTCTGTTTTTGTCAATGAAGCTAGATAGTAGAAGCTAGCAGGCACCTTGAGCTGGAAGACCACATTAGCTAAATCAGCTTATCAAGTGACTGGCGAGGGGCAACGTGTGTGCTTTGGTGCCATTTTGTTCTTACAACATTCTCACTATCTATTACCACAGAGTGCGTCTGTCTGGCAGTGTTTCATAGCAAATCATGTTACAAAAACAGGTCGCGGCGGGACACAAGATGCTCGCGAATGGCTTTTGAATTTTGGAATATTGACAAGTGGCAGTGGATAACTTGAGTGATCATTATTAAACACATCAGCAAGTGGCAACTCCATGAAGGCTTAGGGGCCAAATTAGTAATTCCATAAGCGCCAGGCCAAAAAAAGACCATGATTTGGGGGATTTAAAAAAATAATTATCCATAGAATGGTCCTGTTTCTCTGTGCATGATAAGCGTTAGCATCCCGTGTTAGTGGGCAAGTGGGTATGATTGTAATACAAACCCAACCCTCATGTAAATTGTGACGACTTCAGTTACACAAATCTCACAAAACTCTGTTTTGGAAAATACTGACTTTATGACCAAAATTACCTTTTTTTAAAGATTTCGCACTGGAATAAATGTTTCTGACTAATATTGATGCTACATGGGCCGCTTTCAACCAGAGAAGTCGTTTGTTTAGTTCAGCTGCTTTATAACCTATTTTGAAGCAGTAAACAGAAGTAGGATCTTAATTTGAGCCAGTTTGCTACAGCAGGAAAATAATCCTGCAGCAACAGGAAATAATTATTTGGATTGTAATTCATGGAAATTTTTGTAGGGGTTGAAACATTTTTCTTTAGGGCAAATCAAGTCTGACCTTTCAAAGTGGAAATTACAAACTTTAGAAACCTTTAGAAACCATTTAAAAACTCAAATACACTACAAATACACGGGACCGCCCTCTGGTGGTAAGGGAAGCTAACAACACATCCGCTACGCTGATCCTCAACACGGAGGCCCCTCAGGGGTGCGTGCTCAGTCCCCTCCTGTACTCCCTGTTCACTCATGACTGCATGTCCAAGCACGACTCCAACACCATCAACAAGTTTGACGACGACACAACAGTGCTAGGCCTGATCACGAACAATGATGAGATAGCCTATCTGGAGGAGGTCAGAGACCTGGCTGTGTGGTGCCATGACAACAACCTCTCCCTCAACTTCATCAAGACAAAGGAGATGATTGTGGACTACAGGAAAAGGAGGACCGAGCACGCCAACATTCTCATCGACGGGGCTGCAATGGAGCAGGTTGAGAACTTCAAGTTCCTTGGTGTCCACACAACCAACAA
The DNA here is from genome assembly GCF_045679555.1 of Salvelinus alpinus. NCBI lineage: Eukaryota > Metazoa > Chordata > Actinopteri > Salmoniformes > Salmonidae > Salvelinus > Salvelinus alpinus. Next base: position 47,454,206 of record NC_092088.1, read on the forward strand.
ACTGTCATAGTCCAAACACACCAAGAGACAGTCGTGAAGAGGGCACGAAAAAACCTCAGGAGACTGAAAAGATTTGGCATGGGTCCTCAGATCCTCAAAAGGTTCTACAGCTGCACCATCGAGAGCATCCTGACTGGTTGCATCACTACCTGGTATGGCACTACAGAGGGTAGTGCGTACGGCCCTGTACATCACTGGGGCCAAGCTTCCTGCCATCCAAGACCTCTATACCAGGCGGTGTCAGAGGAAGGCCCTAAAAATTGTCAAAGACTCCAGCCACCCTAGTCATAGACTCTCTGCTACCGCAAGGCAAGTGGTACCGGAGCACCAAGTCTAGGTCCAAAATGCTTCTTAACAACTTCTACCCCCAAGCCATAAGACTCCTGAACAGCTAATCAAAGGGCTACCTAGACACCTCTTTTACGCTGCTGTAAGTAAGCATTTCACTGTAAGGTCTACACCTGTTGTATTCGGCGCATGTGACAAATACAATTTGATTTGAAGTTTGCATTTCATGCCATGCAGGAAAATTCTCAGCAACAAAAGAGTGATCGAATTAAGATACTAAATATGTGTACTGTAGAATACTATACTATACTGTACACTGTAGTATTCCTCGATTGTGTAGTGCTTACTATATACTTTTATAGTATGCTGTAGAATACTATACTCCAAACTGTATTATACCTTAATCATGTGTAGTACTTACTATAGAATTTTTTACAGTATTTGATTTGCATATACCCACCTATTCCCCTCCCCCATATCCCAATGTGTGCCACCCATGAGTGAGAAACCTGCATTCCAAGTATAGACCTATATATTGTGTTCCCTACAATTTGTAAAAAAGAGCAGAAGTTCTAAATTATCTGATCAGACAGCAGTGCTATCTACAAGTTAAAGGTAAAATTTGCTATCTACAAGGTAAATTTGCTCTTTTAGTATTTGTACAGTAGGTTTTCTCAAGGAAAAATCCTACACTTATTTGTAAAATATAGTACAACAAAAACACTACAGTATATTAAGTACTACAGTCATGTCTGCAAAAACACTACAATAAATACTAGTGTACTAAAGTCTGCAAAAATACTACAGTAAAGTCTGCAGAAACACTATAGTCAATACTATGGAATGTAAACATAGTAATACTACAGTATTTATACCATATTATACTATAGCATTTTTTCATGTGGGTAGTATTCTACACAAGACTTGATTCTCCACAAGCCAATTCAAACACATACATACATACACTGAGACAATAGAGCCCTCCCCTCTATTCCTGTTTTTGTTGCTCCGTCATCATTGTATTACATTGCATAATTTATATACGCATAGCAGATACCTCCAGCCACGGCTGGCTGAAGAGCTTCCACGTTCCATAGTAAACAACTCCACTCCATAGCAGTGGAGAGAGATACAGTAGCGGTACCATTGAGGTTGAGTGACTCACTCTACAAGAATTAAGCCAATTTGGCTGGTGGATGGAAATATCTTTCAAGAGCGTTTCCTCACTTCCAAGTTCATGCTTCAACTGGAAGAGAGACTAGGAGTGAAGTTTGGCATGGTGTGTAGAGCACAGCTGATAAGTAGAGGTTGGGCAACAATTCAAGAGCTGAGAGCACCGCCTCCCTCATCACCTCCCTCATCCAGCCCTATTGACTCTCTCTTTCACAGGAAAGGAAAAAAGTACTATACTCAATAACTCTGCACCTCTTTCCAAATGCCTGTTTGTTATCTCTCTGTCTATCGGCACAGAGGAAGGATAAGCAAGACATTGTTATCCCCAATCATACGGTGAAACACCCAAACGAAAAAAAGAATACATATAGTTTACTATATACTGCATCTGAAAACAGGAGGCTGCTGAGGGAAGAACGGCTCATAATAATAGCTGCAATGGAGTGACTGGAATTGTATCAACCACATGGAAATGATGTGTTTGATACCATTCTATTTATTAATTTCTATCCATTGTGATGAGCCTGTTCTCCCCAATTAAAGTGCAACCAGCCACCTGTGGTATCTGAGTCGCTATGTCTTTCTGCACAGAGGGAAGATGAGCCAAGACATTATCGGCAATCATATGTTGAAAAACCCAAATGAAAAACATGTAGGTATCTGCATAAAGCTGTTCCTTTCCATTTTCTGGCAACTGTGGGATATCATTACTGTTTATTTATTTTATTTATTTCACCTGTATTTAACCAAGTAGGCTAGTTGAGAACAAGTTCTCATTTGCAACTGCGACCTGGCCAAGATAGAGCAAATGTCACGTCCTGACCATAGAAAGCCTTTATTTTCTATGGTAGAGTAGGTCAGGGTGTGACTAGGGGGGTTAGTCTAGTTTATATTTTCTATGTGGGGTTCTAGGTTCTTTTTTCTATGTTTTATTTTTTTGGTATGATTCCCAATTAGAGGCAGCTGGCTATCGTTGTCTCTAATTGGGGATCATACTTAAGTAGCATTTTTTCCACCTGTGGGTTTTGGGATATTGTTTCTGTGTAGTTGCCTGTTTAGCACTGCATTGTCATCACAGTTCGTTTGTTCTTTATTTAGTTTTTTGTATTTGCTTAAGTTTCACTTTCATTAAAATTATGTGGAAGTCAACGTGCGCTGCGCCTTGGTCTGATCATTACTACGAACATCGTGACAGCAAAGCAGTTCGACACATACAACAACACAGAATTACACATGGAATAAACAAACACACAATCAATAATACAGTAGAAAAATCTATATACAGCAGTCCGTGGTGGCGAAGTAATTACAATATAGCAATTAAACACTGGAATGGTAGAATGTGCAGGAGATGAATGTGCAAGTAGAGACACTGGGGTGCAAAGGAGCAGATAAATAAATAAATACAGTATGGGGATGAGGTAGATTGGATGGGCTGTTTACAGATGAGCTATGTACAGGTGCAGTGATCTGTGAGCTGCTCTGACAGCTGGTGCTTAAAGCTAGTGAGGGAGGTAAGCTTTAGTGATTTTTGCAGTTTGTTCCAGTCATTGGCAGCAGAGAACTGGAAGGAGAGGTGGCCGAAGGAAGAATTGGCTTTGGTGGTGACCAGTGAGATATACCTGCTTGAGCGCGTGGTACGGGTGGGTGCTGCTATGGTGACCAGTGAGCTGAGATAAGGCAGGGCTTTACCTAGCAGAGACTTTTAGATGACCTGGAGCCAGTGGGTTTGGCGACGAGTATGAAGCGAGGGCCAGCCAACGAGAGCGTACAGGTCGCAGTGGTGGGTAGTATATGGGGCTTTGGTGACAAAACGGATGGCACTGTGGTAGACTGCATCCAATTTGTTGAGTAGTGTTGGAGGCTATTTTGTAAATGACATCGCCAAAGTCGAGGATCGGTAGGATAGTCAGCTTTTCGAGGGTATGTTTGGCAGCATGCGTGAAGGATGCTTTGTTGCGGAATAGGAAGCCGATTCTAGATTTAATTTTGGATTGGAGATGTTTAATGTGAGTCTGGAAGGAGAGTTTACAGTCTAACCAGACACCTAGGTATTTGTAGTCCACATATTCTAAGTCAGAGCCGTCCAAAGTAGTGATGCTGGACGGGCGGGCAGCGATCGGTTGAAAAGCATACATTTAGTTTTAGTTTAGTTTTACGCCTGCAGGCTGTCAATTACAACACCATAGGTTTCTACTAATGACCTATTTAAAAGGACAGATCAATTCCAAGGGCTAATAGGTGACCCTTTACCAAGGGACACTGGAAATGTGTCCCTGCCCATTTTTTGGTCATCGCACAGGTTTAAAGGGTGACCGTTTAACAGCTCTGCTGTGTTTTAGTGTGTTTATAATACACTATGTATCCACTGTCCACGCTATGTTCATGTGTACGACACATGACTTCACTCCAGGGGCACAACCCTTTCTTTAATTTCAACTCAAAACGCTAGAGGTTTCTGACTCTGAACATATCAGACTGTTTATGTTGCCGTTGTTGCTGTGTGACGGATCGCTGTGACGTCATTAAAGGTCACTCCCCCCAGCTGACCTCCTGGACAGCACACTGTGTGTGTCACCTCAGTGATTTATAGCTTGTGTCACTTCACAGGAATCAGCTCGCTATATGCTTTTTGTCTCAGACCTACAGGGCCTCTGACTATTGGAGTTTAAAGCTGTAGTGGCTGGCTTCAGAAAGCCCCAACATTAATTCAAAGCATTCTTGACTAATCTCATTCCCAGATTCAAGTTTCAGTGTTTGGGCTGTGATGATAGTACTATGCATACTGTATATCTATTTGGAATGTGTGCACACACACACAATGACACAAATATAAATTTCCACAAAGTTTGCTGCTTCAGTGTCTTTAGATATTTTTGTCAGGTGTTACCTTGGAATACTGAAGTATAATTACAAGCATTTCATAAGTGTCAAAGGCTTTTATTGACAATTACATGAAGTTGATGCAAAGATTCAATATTTGCAGTGTTGACCATTCTTTTTCAAGACCTCTGCAATCCGCCCTGGCATGCTGTCAATTAACTTCTGGGCCACATCCTGACTGATGGCAGCCCATTCTTGCATAATCAATGCTTGGAGTTTGTCAGAATTTGTGGGTTTGTGTTTGTCCACCCGCCTCTTGAGGATTGACCACAAGTTCTCAATGGGATTAAGGTCTGGGGAGTTTCCTGGCCATGGACCCAAAATATCGATGTTTTGTTCCCCGAGCCACTTAGTTATCACTTTTGCCTTATGGCAAGGTGCTCCATCATGCTGGAAAAGGCATTGTTCATCACCAAACTGTTCCTGGATGGTTGGGGGAAGTTTCTCTCGGAGGATGTGTTGGTACCATTCTTTATTCATGGCTGTGTTCTTAGGCAAAATTGTGAGTGAGCCCACTCCCTTGGCTGAGAAGCAACCCCACACATGAATGGTCTCAGGATGCTTTACTGTTTGCATGACACAGGACTGATGGTAGCGCTCACCTGGTCTTCTCCGGACAAGCTTTTTTCCGGATGCCCCAAACAATCAGAAAGGGGATTCATCAGAGAAAATTACTTTACCCCAGTCCTCAGCAGTCCAATCCCTGTACCTTTTGCAGAATATCAGTCTATCCCTGATGTTTTTCCTGGAGAGAAGTGGCTTCTTTGCTGCCCTTCTTGACACCAGGCCATCCTCCAAAAGTCTTCGCCTCACCGTGCGTGCAGATGCACTCACACCTGCCTGCTGCCATTCCTGAGCAAGCTCTGTACTGGTGGTGCCCCGATCCCGCAGCTGAATCAACTTTAGGAGACGGTCCTGGCGCTTACTGGACTTTCTTTGGCGCCCTGAAGCCTGCTTCACAACAATTGAACCGCTCTCCTTGAAGTTCTTGATGATCCGATAAATGGTTGATTTAGGTGCAATCTTACTGGCAGCAATATCCTGGCCTGTGAAGCCTTTTTTGTGCAAAACAATGATGACGGCACATGTTTCCTATCAGGTAACCATGGTTGACAGAGGAAGAACAATGATTCCAAGCACCACCCTCCTTTTGAAGCTTCCAGTCTGTTATTCGAACTCAATCAGCATGACAGAGTGATCTCCAGCCTTGTCCACGTCAACACTCACACCTGTGTTAACGAGAGAATCACTGACATGATGTCAGCTGGTCTTTTTGTGGCAGGGCTGAAATGCAGTGGAAGTGTTTTTTTGGGATTCAGTTCATTTGCATGGCAAGAGGGACTTTACAATTAATTGCAATTCATCTGATCACTCTTCATAACATTCTGGAGTATATGCAACAGGCTTTGTGAAAATGAATATTTGTGTCATTCTCAAAACTTTTGGCCACGACTGTACACACAGATGTTCAACACAAGTGACAAAATCACCAACACATTCTGTCAGAGTCTCTTTATGAATGGAAAGCAGCAAACGGCAGAATGCATTTCAGTATACCATTAGCATCAAACTATACATACACACTTACTGGTATGTTAGGATATGTACATCTTTTCAAATGGCGAGATAACAGATAAGGCAGGGAGTGCTTCAAACAGCATGGCCTTGCTGCCCCCCTAGGAAGCCTTCCTCCTCCTCTCCTCCTTTCTGTTTATGTAACTCTGTACATCAGATCTCAATTCTGACTCACATGCATCCTGCCTATTACTTAAAAACTGACCTGATCTCCGAATGAAATGAGAAAGAGTGAGGAGGAAGAAGAATATGAGAAGAAGGCGATGAAGAGGGAGGAGGAGGAGGAGGATGAAGAACATGTTCCTACTGCTGTAGGAAAGAGGCAAAGAGCAAGAGAAAATCAGATGAAATGAGAGATAGTGGGAGAAAGAGCGAGAGATCAGACAAGAGGGAAGGGTGAGACTTGGCTGGAGGGAGAAAGGAGGAGGCAGGGAAGTAGTAGGCAGCTTGTTGCTGGAAATAAGAAATGTACAGTGTTTCTCCCTTCTGTGTGTGGGATTGCTGCAGAATTGCTGAATGTTACCTACAGTTTATACAGTACAGGCAGAATCACACATTAGTTCCTACACAAATGGCTTATAGGCAAGAGATGCAAGCCTCAGATTTGATCTAATCTGATGTGATCTGGCTTCTATAATGTGACACATCCAAACCCTAAGTGCCACCCTGATCCAGTCTACTCCAGTTATATCTGCATTATTTCACATTCCGCGATTTGCTATATCACACTTACAGTATGAGCCACATGCACTCTTAGATAAAAAGGAGCTATCTAGAACCTAAAAGGGGTTGTCAGTTGTCCCCATATGAGAAGCCTTTGAAGAACTATTTTCGTTCCAGGTGGAACCCTTTTGGTTCCAGGTAGAACCTTTACCACAGAGGGTAATACATTGAACCCCAAAGGGTTCCATGTGGAACCAAAAAGGGTTCTCCTATGGGGACAGCTGAAGAACCCTTTTGGAATCTTTTTGTCTAAAAGTGTATGTCTGGAACGTGGCTTGGGTTTTGGGTGTACTGTACTGTAACCACACTGAAGAGCACAACAGCCACAGCATTTCTGACTGAGTTTATGCTGGCCAATCCCCAATTTATGATTTTGATGCAGTGAGGTGTTGTTTAGAGTTGGTTAGGCAACAGAGGAGTATGCCATAAGCAGCGTGTAGCCTGGACGGTCCATTATATCACCAAGTACAAATTAAAAAATAATAATATCCCTCTAGGTGTCTGAGTGTCATTCTGATTTTGTCCTGTTGATGGGCGGATGAGACGTCAACAAAATCACCCTCAACATCAATCTTACAGTTGCACCCTCCTTGGTGGCCAGGGCACAGCCAGTGACTAAGACCCAGTCTCATGTAGGTCTGTCCATCCTGCCTGTCTGTCCACGTGCTCCTTCCATCCCTCTGAGGACTAAAAGAACAGAGAGGACCTCTGCATCTGGGAGCCCACATGTTTAAAGAGGGCTTGCAGTTTGCACACCTTACAGTGCCTCATCTTACTACTATTCCACTTCCCTCCCTCCCTGCTGCCCCCTGGCTCCTCGCTGCCCGGCTTACCCAGCCAGGGTGTCCACATCCCCCCCATGGAGCTGAGGGGTCCACCATGTGATCATCAGGTGGGTTTCGGGGGGGGGGCGTCTGGTTGTACTCGGCCAGTCTGCAGTATCTTGACCACCTCCGGCCGAGCATCAGCCAGGTTTGACATCTCATAAGGGTCCCGGCGTTGCCCCATGTCCTGCCACTGCTGGGCCCCCCCGGGCAGGGTCTGAGGGGGCACACAGTCACCCACATTTTCAGTCAGCAGCTTCCAGTACCCAGCCCGTAAGACAGCCCGCACTGCTGTGTCCCAGATGCCGAAGCTGTTGAGGGCCTGGAGTCTGCCTCACTGGGCCGTCGAGATACCGGGTCGATATTGAACAGGATCTCAGTGTGGGGGTAGGGCAGCCCCTGGCTGATGGCCCCCCACACCAGAGACAACAAGGGGAGGGGGTACCAGTCAGAAACATGGATCAGCGCCTTGCTCACCTTCCCTTTCCGCTTCAGGAATGGACTGTGGACGAAACCCACTGCTCGCACTCCCCCTTCCCAGTAGGTACCCTTCTCTCCACGCATGGGCCAGTTGCAGCCCCCAGAGAAGGGCTGGCCCCCGTTGTCTGAGGAGTAGACCAGGACAGAGTTCTGATAGAGGCCTCTGGTCCTCAGCTCCTGCACCAGCTCCCCCACACTCTCGTCCACACAGCTCAGAATAGCTGCATAGTGTTGTCGCGGGCAGTTGTCCGGGTTACTGCAGCGTCGCAGAAAGTGGTTTGGTGCCTGCAAGGGTGTCTGGATGGCCTGGAGTGCAGGTACAGGAAGAGGGGCTTCCAGGGGTCATGGGCCCTCAGGATCTTCTGAACTCTGGATGGAAAGAGGAGTAGGCCACCAGGTCTGGGTTACTTCTTTATATAACTGAGACGTTATGTAAATACATCAACTCTGTTGTGTCCAAATCTTTGAAATAGCCGAAGACTTTGAAATGCCCAATTATAATCAAATGCGAATCACTTTATCAAGAACACTCTAAAAACCTCTTCATTCCATTTCCAACTTGCACAGTGGTGTTTTAGTACTAGACAAGCTCCTTTTCATACATGAATTACAACATCACGAAAGATGTGTGTAAGGGCTGGCCTCACCTCTTTATGTAGAGTGTTGTGGAGCAGTTACTGCTCAGCTCCAGGTCGTCTCTCCCCGTCGTGCAGGTCAAAGCCGCAGGACTCAGCCTGGTCACTGCTCTGACAGGAGAAGCGATCACCGCTGCCAGTTAGGGAGCCTAAGAAGCTATGGAGGCTGCGGCCCGTGGGCAGGTAGCCCGGCCGACAGAAGCCCAGGTGCCACTTCCCTACCATCTGGGTGCTGTAGCCTGCCTCCCGCAGTCGTTCAGCCAGGGTGGGTGCATCCGGGGGCAGGCACAGGGACTGGCGCGCCCGGATGATGGAATGCTGGCGGCCCGTGTGGATCTGGTACCTGGAAAAAGGGGGAGAGGAGGGGAAGGTGAGATGAGAGCTAAAGCAAGATTGTCAGAACCAATTTATTGTCAGGGATCACGGTTAGAACCTTCAAACAATTGTTCTAAACACATACGTACCTATTCAAAACAACATGCAATGTTCTGACAGATCACTCCTTTATTTAGAAGCAAGGTTATAAGAATGCACAGGAGTTTGAGAAGAATCATTCCATTCAGGATAATATATAATAAGCCAGTACAATAAATACATTACTCACCGTCCAGTCATGAGCTGGCTGCATGAGGGCGAGCAGATTGGCTGGACATAATAGTTCTCCAGCTTCACCCCCTCCCCAGCCAGCTGGTCCAGGACTGGAGTGTGGACTTCCGAGCCATGGTAGCCCACGTCCCCATAGCCCTGGTCATCCACCTTGATTAAAGATGAGGCGGAGAGGCACGGTGGAGAGCATGCCAAGACGCATGAAAGCTGTGATTAAAAATCTGGGTTATTCCACCAAATATTGATTTCTGAACTCTTTCTACGTTAAAACATTCGTATTGTGTTGTTTAAAAATGAATATGAACTTATTTTCTTTGCATTATTCGAGGTCTGACAACACTGCATCTTTTTTGTTATTTGTCATTTTCTGCAAATAAATGCCCTAAATGACAATATTTTTATTTGGAATTTGTGAGAAATGTTGTCAGTAGTTTATAGAATAAAACAAAAATTTTCATTTTACCCAAACACATACCTATATATAGGAAAACTGGAGAAACTGATAATTTTGCAGTGGTCTCTTAATTTTTTCCAGAGCTGTATATACACGCACAATTGTTTTGCAACTCCATTGAAAAACACGTGTGGAAGGTATAGTTCACAGGGTGAAAAACAATGTTGACACCTCCTGGCCATGAGGTAAACTACAATCCTACAACCACAAGCTCCAGCTGCGTTGACAACTACATTGCCTTCTACAGACACAACCGCTGAGGGAACATAGGGCTGAGGAAACATAGGGCTGAGGAAACATAGGGCTGAGGAAACATAGGGCTGAGGAAACATAGGGCTGAGGGAACATAGGGCTGAGGAAACATAGGGCTGAGGAAACATAGGGCTGAGGGAACATAGGGCCGAGGAAACATAGGGCCGAGGGAACATAGTGCAGAGGAAACATAGGGCAGAGGGAACATAGGGCCGAGGGAACATAGGGCCGAGGGAACATAGGGCCGAGGGAACATAGTGCCGAGGGAACATAGGGCCGAGGGAACATAGGGCCGAGGAAACATAGGGCCGAGGGATCATAGGGCCGAGGGAACATAGGGCCGAGGGAACATAGGGCCGAGGGAACATAGGGCCGAGGGATCATAGGGCCGAGGGATCATAGGGTAGAC